>NW_028257194.1:0-315972 GCF_035046125.1 Drosophila serrata | reverse complement strand
TGGGTTCTATCGCTGAAGACTTGGGCCGACCTTGGAACCGTTACGAATTTTTACTATTTCTATTTGGTACTCGTGATTCTGAATTATTTCGACGACCTTATTAAATTCTTCAGTATATTCAGTCGGTGACAGAGTTTTTTCGAAAACTATACTCTTGTTTTTACATTTTCTTATAAAGCGGAACATATAAGCGAACACTCTCAGCAGTTTCAGGTGTGACGAGAATCCCTCGATGACGTCTAGCAAATCGGAAGTTTGCACCGCAGCGGTCAGTCCGACCACAGTCTTTTTTGATTCCTGACGCAAGACTTCCTCATCCGGTTCGAAATGAACATTTTTGGGCCAGTTCTCCTCCTCGTCCTTCAGAAATTAAGGCCCCGTGAACCAGATCGACTGTCCAATTTCGTCGACGTCACAACCTCTGAACACTATATCTGCTGGGTTCTGCTTCCTTGGAACATGCCGCCATGTAGCCTGTCCTGACCATTCTTGAATCTCCGCAACCCTGTTCGAAACGAATGTCGACAACGACGATGGATGAGATCGGATCCAATGGAGAGTGACTTCCGAATCCGACCAGTAAACGATTCGCTCGATAGGGACATTTATTAGCGGTTTGATTCTCTGGCAGAGATCTGCGAGAAGGTGAGCGGCACATAACTCAAGCCTTGGGAGAGTTTTTGTCTTGAGCGGCGCTACTTTCGACTTTGAAGTCAACAACGATAATTTGTAACCTTCAGCAGATTTGCTACGAATGTAAACGCAAGCTCCATAGGCTCTCATGGATGCGTCGGCAAAGGCATGTAATTGCACCGGTGACATCGGATCAGTATGCACAAACCGAGGAATAGCTTTCTTATCCAATTGAGACAAGGTGTTTTTTAGCATATTCCATTCTAAATTCAGCGGAATTGACTCATCCCAGTCTAACTTCTTAAGCCACAGTTCCTGCAATAGGATCTTTCCTTTTATTACGATGGGACTAAATAAGCCGAGGGGGTCAAACAGCTTGGATGTTACCGATAAAACGTTCCGTTTTGTCGCTCGGACACCCATGACAGAATCGTCAATTTTAAATTTGAAGGCATCTTCGCTAGGCAACCAAGATATTCCTAACGCCTTAGTTGGCTCTGAGTCCGAGATAGGTATCGACTTAACTGTGCTCTCAGATGCAGTGACCTCTGGTGAGTTTGAAAACCACTTTGTCAATTCAAAACCTGCTGTTTGAAGAACCTGAGACACTTCAGACTTGATTGTCCGTAGCTCCTCTACGCATGCATCACCAGTTAGCATGTCATCGACGTAAAAATCGGATCCAATTACGTCGGCAGCTCTAGGGAATGAAAGTTTCGCAGATTCACTCAACCTTTTTAAACACCGAATAGCAAGAAAAGGGGCTGGTCCAGTACCATATGTAATGGTGTTGAGCTTGTATAATCTCAAGGATTCAGATGGGTCTCTTCTCCACACTATGAGTTGAAACTGCCTATCCGCTTCGTTAACCATCACTTGGCGATACATCTTTTTACAGCATTCAGTCAGGGCATACCTGTGCAGCCGGAAGCGGAGTAGAGTGGAGTACAACTCTTCTTGGATTGTCGGTCCCACCATCAAGATGACATTTAAGGCCACCTCAGTCGACGTTTTGCACGATGCAAAAACAACGCGCAACTTTGTTGACGTACTCTGGGGCCTCAACACACATTGATGGGGAATGACATAATGTGGAGTGAAAGGAATTTTGTTGTCTGTAGGCGACATATGACCTAAGGCGAGATATTCTTCCATAAATTCCAAATACATGGTCTTTAAGTCAGGATCTCGAGACAACCTTCTCTCAAGCGACAAAAACCGCCGTTTTGCAACTTCAAAAGAATTGCCTAACCCCTTAGGGTCAGATTTAAACGGCAGCCTTACTTCAAACCGACCTGATGGCAATACCTGAGTAGTCTTCCTGTAGTACTCTTCACATAACTTGTGCTCAGGCGACAGAATTTTCTTTGGATTTGGCATTTCCTCCAGTGACCAAAACTTCTGTAGCGTGGTGTCGATCGACACTAACGATTCATCTCTACAACTGAAATTATTCACAACTTGCTTCGGGACTGCAGATTTATATCTCCCCGAGACAACCCAACCAAGATGGGTCTTTTGAAGAGTTGGATAGTCAGGACCTTGTTTAATTTGACCAACAGCATATCAATTTTTTGGGACTTGTAAAAGTAGGGGTCTGCTAATGGGAGGTTCTTTGGGATCTTCCAATCGCTGACGTTCACCGATTGATCGGGATGATAACCGGTGATCGATTTCAAGATCCAGAAATCGAACGAGAACTCACTCCCATTGATTCGTGACTTCACCACGGTGTGTATCTTTTTCTTGACTTGAGAATTGGACTCGCCAATACCAAGTAAGTTGATACACGACTCCTCTCTACGAATCTGTAAGCGGTTGGCTAATTTTTCCGTTATGAAATTCGTTTGAGACCCAGAGTCCAGAAGTGCTCGGGCTAAAACGTATTCGCCGCTTTTCGTGCGCACGCTTACGATTGACGTAGCCAAGATCACCCTGTCCAATGATTTAGCATGCGTAACATTTGATGTGGAAGGCTGCTCTTGGTTAAAGGGAGGAGAAATATTCTCTTGAAGGGGTGGCAACGATAAACTTTTATCAGGCACTGTGTATCTGTGGAGCAGAATGTGATGTGAGCGGTCACAAGCTCTACACTTTTTTCCTTTGCATTTTGACACAGTATGGCCTTTTCACAGACAATTGATGCATAAGGAGGCTGATTTGACAAACTCGAACCTTTGCATTACAGAGAGACGCCCAAACGGGCTGCAATTCTGTAGCGAATGATCTTCTGCATTGCAATAGCTACAAGTTTGCTGAGGCTTGCTGTTGGAGGAGGAACACGAAAATGAGCTTCGATTGTGTGGTTTGCTCGACGGTAATTTTTTCAGCTTTGGTTTTGCAGATTCTTCAGCCGATAAATGCTGGTATCGGCGATTTAACATTTTCTCAAAATCGGACCAAAGTGGCAATGTCTCATAATCGAGCTGTTCCTCCCATTTTTGTTAAGTTACTGGGTCGACTCTATTTAATACCAAATATATCAACATTGCGTTCGAAATTTTTGTATCATCTCCTATCGATGGCAGAGAACCGTAAATCGACGAAACAGTGTCGATAAGATTTCTCAAGGAGGATGCGGATTGATGCGATATTTTTGGAAGACTAACCAATGTTGAAATATTATTCATAAAGATGAGGCATTCGTTGTCGTAAACCTTTTTCAAACTGGCCATCGCCTTTTCGTAATTACTCTCGGTGACTTGGTAAGCTTTAATTGTTCCTAAAGCTTCACCAGAGAGACATGAAATTAAATGGTTAAATTTTTCGATAACTGGAATGCTGGCATTATTATGAACCAAAGTTTCGAAGAGGCTAATAAAATTTTTAAATTCCGAATAATTTCCACTAAATTTTGGAAATGCCAAATTCGGAAGCCGCGCACGAGTTGGTGCTACAGCAGGTGATCCCGGAGTTTCGCTGCTGGCTGCTGTCCTAATGGCAGATAATAATGACATTAATTTTGCCTTGGTCACGATGCTAAGTTCTTCCAACTCGTCGCCATATTCATCACCACTATCTATTTCTTCTATCTGTTCTTGTATTTGATTTGCCTTGTTAATTGAAGCATTTAAGTTTTCGAGTCGACATTTCAATTTTTCTTCTAAAATCGGAATCGAACCCTGTTCCAGCCGCTCGTTTAATCGGCGAATGGTTCTGACCCTACTTTGGAGCTCTCCAGAAGAGATTTATTCTTTGTATCCTGGCTCATTTTTACGAATTAATTAAATTAATTTTCCCAAGAATGATAATAATGGCAGAAAATTATTGTTTAAATCAGAAAGACGACGAAAGTATTAATTATAGCTTTCGAATCTAATATAAATAATATCAAAATAATATCAAATAAACACTCAATTAAAAAAAAATAATATATATATATATATATATATATATAAATATTCTTTTTAATTTAATAAATATTTAATATTAATAATTAATTAATTAATATTTTTATTTTGTTCGAAAAGTCTATTAAATATTTTTTCTGATGACAATAATTTATTTAATTAAAACGAGTCACGCAGTATCAATATTAATAGTGGGTGCAAGTGACGCCGAAAAGTGTATACCCGACAAATACAGGGTAGCGCGTCACTTGGCGGTCCGCCAATCAAATGACCGAAAAAGAGTATACCCGACAAAAACAGGGTAGCGCGTCACTTGGCGGTCCGCTAATCTAAGCGCGCCAAACTAAGAGAGCCCAACAACAACAACGACTGCACCGGCACACAAGCGAAAGCGAAAACGAAAAAGTTCACCGCTGCAGCTGCTAGTATATAAGGCTTTATGTATTGGTGCGCAAGCTTGGATTAACTTCCCAACTATTAAAGCGAGTTCTAACGAGAGAGGGGGGGCGACAGTGATTGCAATATAATACAATAAATAACATAAATAAATGTTGCGTCCAAGTGCGGTTCAATTTTATGTATGTATGTATATGTTAATTTTTGACAATATATATAATTGAATAAATACATGGAATGTTGCTCTACTATAAATACGTATGTGCCAAGAATTGAAAGCGAGGTGCAATATTTCAGCACAAGACAATAAACAATAAATTTATTTTACTCCAGCTTTCAATTTTTTGCACAAATACCTCTGCTTGGTGATATATATATATAAATATATTCCAGCTGCCACTTTCCTGTGCTTCTTGCTCCCTCGTTGATGGCAGTAGTTGGCGCAGCAGAGTTTTTTCTTTTCCGACCGACACGGTTAATTTATTTAAATTGTTTAAATTAAATTTATTTCACACAGCGCGTCGCGGGCAACAATTTTTACAAGCAATAATAACACTTGCTTGTTGAACTTCACTAATGTATAATTTTTTATATATATGTATATATATGTATATATGTGTAAATCTGTGTCACTGTCACTATTATTTGTTTTTAATTATGTTGCCAATTTTCTTCTTGTCCACCCGGGGGAGCCATGAATTTTTTAATTAGTTTATTAAAAATTAAATTAACTAGCCCGAGATGTGGTGGCAAGAATGAGGCATGGACGAAAAATGATGCGATGCTTCGAATTCAAAAAATGTGAGTAATCTATATTTCTTGGTTAGCCTAGCTTATGCTAAGGTTGGCGAAGGCGAGGCGAATTCGCGAAGAGCGCGAGAGAGCATTATTGCGCTCTCGTCTTCGCCCTAAACTAACTACACTAGACTTCAAAAAATGATAATATTAACCAACAATATGTTATGATGATAATTGACTAACTCAATTTTTAATTGTTAAATTTCAGCCGTCTATCTTCACAGTTAGGAAAAAAAAGGAAATAGGCGATGGTTCTGCAATAAGTGCCTATCCTTTTCAACGAGTGAGGAAAGGGCTCACCGGCATCAACAACCGAAGGAAGGGGAAAATGAGGTCAAATTCAAGAATGTGTATGCAGACTTCGAATGCATACTTGAGCCCATAACAATAGATGTAAGTGAAAAAACCCAATTAGTAAATAAGCATGTCCCGATAGCCTTTGCTTACTATATAAAATGTTCACTCGACCCCTCTTTAGAAAAATTTGTATCTAAGACCGGATTAAATGTCGGGCGCACTTTTGTAGATAGTTTAACATCCGATTGTCCGCTATATACCAAAACTACATGAATTATGTAGTGCCACTCCAATCATCATCATCTTTCCAAGTGAACGGACGTGTTTTTTTCTTGCGCTCTCGTTTTGTATTAAGGATTGATTCTAACCACCGGGGTTAACTTAAATTTTCTAATTTGTGTTTATAACTTCCCGTTCACTTCGCGTGTGCATGCAGCTATTCTAATTTGTGTACATAATTGGCTTTATTTTCCAATTTAGTTGTGCTGCTAGTGTTAGCTTTTGCATATTTTGCATTCCTTTTTGTGCCTTCTTCGTCTAACTTTTGTTTGCGCCGTCGCAACAGCTAAACGATTTATCTATCCATCTCCCACGCTCTCTCACTCTCTCGCTTTAGCTGTGCCGCTGCACTTCTTATCTAATCTGAACTTATTCGCTCTCCCGCTCTCTCGCTCTCGCTGAGACTCTTCACTTCTTTCTTAATTGCTCTGTTTTTATTTTTTCAAAGTACAAGTACAGTGGTAAGTCTATACAATGTCCGGAAATATTGTCTGTTTCGTCAAAGCCTGCAAAAAGGCAATTGTTGCAGGTGACCTTACGGCTGCTGGCTGTGCGACAACGTCATGCACGCCAAGTGTATTGGAGTTGCAGCTCGGACGGTGGACGATGTAAAAAAAAACATCGGTCTGCGTTTCTGTTGTGAGGCCTGTCGCGATGTAGAAAGGGAGATGATGTCTTTCATGCGGCAAACCAAAAGCGGTTTTAAGGGCATTTTAACGAGTTTTCGTAAAACTCTTGATATGTTCTTGGCGCTGGACACCCAATTTAATAGCCTTACGCTATTAAATGAGTCTCCTAGGCGCAAAAAAACTGCTACTGGTGGGCAGCATGTAGACGGACCCCAACTACCTGCAACGGGCTCTCAGCAGCAGCCTCCCTCGGCACAGGCCTCGACCTCAGCATTAATTCCAAGAGTGCTGAGATCGAGCGCTAGAAAAGATTCGGCATCCGAATGTGCAGCGGGAGTGCCCGTACCGCCGTTGATTTCTGTTCTATCGCCTGGGGGGTCGCAAATATTGACCCCTCAAAGTCCCGTTCACATAAATATATCTTCCCAGGGTGTTAGGCCCGGAATACCGGCCGACAATGGCACGGCGGATAACCAATCTGCCTTGCCAAAAGCCCTTATAGCTGTTCCACCAACGAGACATATTTTTGTCTCGCGGCTCTCCCCTGACCAAACATCGGAAGATGTTCTCGCCTTTATACAAGGCAAAACCAGAGCCGAAAAAATTAAGATAAAGGTGGAAAAGTTCAAATTTTCTTACGCAAGGGACATTTCATCTTTCAAAATAAATGTCCCTAACGAGCTCTTTAACACTATTTGCTCTCCCAACTTCTGGCCAGAGTACATAGTTGTTAAGGAATTCGAGGCGAAGAAAAAGAAAAAGCGGCCTGTAGGAATAACTCTTCCCAGGCCTGAAATTACCACTGCACCTTCTACGTCTTCCAATCCCCACCCAAAAAACTAACCTACTCCTTAGGTATTTCCTATCAGAATGCAAGAGGCTTACGTAGTAAGCTTCCTAACTTGTATTCTGATAGCCTTTCGTTTGCATCTCAGGTTATTGTGCTCACAGAAACCTGGTTAAAGCCGGAGATTCTGAGCTCCGAAGTTTTTCCAGCTGTGTTCACAGTATATCGGCTAGATCGCCCTATCAGACGCGGGGGTGGAGTTCTAATAGCGGTGGACTCCTCACTCACGTCAGAATTATTAACCTTCGAGGAATGTAACGATGTTGAATTCCTCTGTGTGAAGCTATCTATCAAAGGTAGCTCCATTTTTATTACCTGTTCCTACATACCTCCACTGTCGGAACTTCCTATTTATTGGAATCACCTTTCCGCTATTCAGATGGTTTCCAGTAGACTTTTGGATAGAGACCAGTTGGTAGTTCTAGGAGATTTTAATATCCCTGGTGCTATTTGGTGCTCAAATAATTCCACCAATACTCTCCATACACCTACACAACATGACTTTATCGCTGGCTTGTTTGATATTTCGCTGTCTCAAGTCAACCATGTTCGAAATTCCTTACAGCGCTTGCTCGATCTTTGCTTCGTCTCTGATCCTGCGAGAGTCAGTTTAGCAAGGGTGGCGCCTCTGACGCAGCCCGAAGATCCTTATCATCCAACTTTCGATGTGACTCTTGATATTGGGTGTGACGTACAGAATATTTCTGATCGTCCAGCCAATAAAGTCCTATGTTTTCGCAAAACGGACTTTGAACGGCTGAATAATTTTATAAACGAGTTCAATTGGTCCGATCTATACATGTGCACTGACATTGCTGTTGCCGTGGATATTTTTTACAGTGCCATGAATTCATTTTTTACTGAATGTGTTCCATTATATTATCCGCCAAGCTCGAATAAACCGCCGTGGTTTACTAAAGAGTTGAGCCGACTTAAAAATAAAAAATCTAGACTGTACGCTAAATTTAAATTCACCGGTTCTCAATCTGCCCTTTCATCTTATTTATCAGCTCGGTCAAACTTTACCGTGCTGAACGCGCAGTGTTATAAAAACTATTTAACTCGTTGTAGGGCCCAGTTCTCACAGGACCCAAAACAGTTTTATAATTTCGTTAACACTAAACGTAAACCTAAAACAAATCCTTCCTCGCTTTCATTTGAAAATATTCTACCGCAAATAATGATCAGGCAATAGCCGATCTATTTTCGCAGTTTTTTCAAACAACCTATTCTAGCTCTTCGTATATATACCAGACTTATTCCTACGACATACCCAAATCGAACTTAATTTTCTGTCCTAGCCTACACGAAAGCTCTCTCCTTTTAGATCTTCATCGTGTCAAGCCAGTTTATTCGCCAGGTCCCGACGGAATTCCAGGCTGTGTGCTCAGGTATTGTGCCGACGCCCTGTGCTATCCCCTTCTGAAATTGTTTATCTTGTCCTTAGAAACCTCCCACTTTCCCATTATTTGGAAGAAATAGTTTATTATTCCTCTCCACAAAAAAGGTAGCAAATTGGATGCCAGCAATTATAGAGGAATCTCTAAGTTGTCGGCCATCCCTAAATTATTTGAAAACATTATCACCCCTCACTTACAGCACCTTTGTAGATCGGTTATTTCTCCATGTCAACATGGTTTTATGAAGCGAAGATCAACAACAACAAATCTTTTGGAGCTCTCTTCCTATATTATAAAGGGCTTCCATAATAATTGTCAGACAGATGTAATCTATACTGATTTCAGTAAAGCATTTGACTCTGTTAACCATTTTCTCCTCGTTAGAAAACTCGATTCAATGGGTTTTCCAAGTGATCTTCTTAATTGGATCTCTAGTTATTTGAATGGCAGGACGCAAAAGGTCCTCTTTAAGAATAATTTATCCAATGTTCTAAGGGTTACATCTGGTGTCCCGCAAGGAAGCCATTTGGGACCCTTATTGTTTACATTGTTCATAAATGACCTGCCCAAAGTCTTGACTAACTCCAGAGTACTTATGTACGCGGATGACGTCAAGCTTTGCGTGCAATACAACGACGTTGCCTGCCAGTCGGATTTACAAACAGATCTTAATAATTTTCAAACTTGGTGCCGTGTAAACTTATTAAACTTAAATGGCTCGAAATGCAAGCTAATGACATTCTCTCGTGTCGTTCCTAAGCTTGCTACTTACACGCTGAACTGCTGCTCTTTGGAAAGAATTAATTCTGTTGACGATTTGGGCGTCCGCTTGTACCCAAAACTTGACTTTATTGATCATATTTCGTCTATGGTGAATAGAGCCAGGGGTGTGCTTGGATTTATTAAACGGTGGTCGAAGGAATTCAATGACCCCTATGTTACTAAATCCTTATATACTTCCTTAGTTCGTCCTATCCTAGAATATGGATGCTGCGTTTGGAGCCCTCAGTACGGCGTCCATAGTAAACGCATTGAGTCGGTTCAAAAGAACTTTTTACTTTTCGCTCTACGCGGTTTAAATTGGGATGCAAACCAAAGATTACCTTCCTACTCTAGTAGACTCCTATTAATAAACTTGCCGTCCTTAGCCAATCGTAGAACGATGCTAGGGATAACCTTTATTTTTAACCTTATCCATGGTGATGTGGAAAGTGCTGACTTGTTGAGTCAGCTTAATTTCCATGTACCATGTAGAACCACTAGATCCTATACCCCATTAGTGTTGCGCCACTGTAGGACCTCCTTTGAACTGCATGAACCTTTTAGAGTGTTATGTGCAAATTATAATGATTTGTACACACTAATCTCTAACGTAGATACCCTTCCCAAATTAAAATCTTTAATACTAACACTCTTAGTAAGCATGCAAGCTAACAATCTGGCAGCACGCCGGTAGTTCAATTTTCCTCGTATTCTGTCCTATATTTTCCATCGCGCCTACTAACACCTAACCCAAACAGGCACGTGCCTGGTGTCATACGGGCCACTTGAATGTACTGACCTTAGTGCATCAACGTCCAAGAGTGCACAGGATTCATATGATTTTGACGAGGCCCTCAATTGTCACATACGTAAGGGAATTTTAGGTAGCGATAGAATCAGGGATGACTGCCATTTTACTGGGCAATTTCGAGGTGCCGCACTTAGTGAGTGCAACCTTAAATATAAGACAGGAGATTTTATACCTGTTTTCTTCCACAACCTATCCAAATACAGTTCACACTTGTTTGTGAAAGAACTCGGGGAGATTGAGGGAGAAATTAAAATAATTCCATGGAATAATTATATATTTCCATTTCAAAATATATACCATTAGGGAAAAATAAGACGGAAATTAGATTTTTAGATACCATTCGCTTCATGCCCTCTAGCCTAGACACACTTGCAGGAAATTTAAATGAAGGGGATTTCAAAGTTCTTCGAAATCAATTTCCAAACGTAAAAGATTTCTCCCTACTTCGTAGGAAAGGTGTATTCCCATATGAATACTTGGATTCTGATAAAAAATTATTAGAAACCTCTCTCCCACCTCGGGAAAGTTTTATAGTAAATTAATAGGCTCCGAATGCTCTGAAGCTGATTCTCTTCATGCCGTTCAGGTTTGGAGTCACTTCAACTGTCAAACATTTAGAGATTAATTGGAACTCTACTTAAAGACAGATGTTTTGTTGCTCACAGACGTTTTTCAAAACTTTAGGGCTATTTGTTCAAATATCTACCAACTCGATCCTGCCCATTATTATACAACTCCGGGCTTGTCATGGGATGCGATGTTAAAAACTACAGGAATATCCCACGAATTTCTGACTGATATTGATATGATAACATATATTCAATCTGGAATTCGAGGGGGACTTGTTCAAAGTAGTCATAGATATACCAAAGCAAACCACAAATATCTTCAAGATTTTGACCCGAGTAAGGAGTTAAAATATTTAATGTATGTGGATGCTAATAATTTATATGGATGGGCAATGTCAGAAGCACTTCCTATGGAAATTTTAAATGGTTGAATCTACCAGAAATATAAATTTTTAATATTAATTCTATTTGTGAGGAAACCGAGTATTGATATATTTAAGAGATAGACTTATATCCATACTCGCTTTACGACGAACACAATGACCTGCCTTTCTGTCCTGTAAACAGGCTACCTTCAAAAACCTCAAAGACTCCAAAATTAATAGTCGATCTTTATAATAAAACCAAATATATCATACACTATAAAACTTTAAAGCAGTGTATAGATAATGGCTTAGAGCTCAAAAAGGTACATAGTATCCTCAAGCAAAAACCTTGGCTTAAGAAATATATTGATATTAACACAGAGCACAGGACTTGGCCTAAAAGCAATTTTGAGAAAGATATTCGCCTACTAACAGAATGGGAAGCCCCATCTGTGGGTCCCCAAGGTGGGAGTCCTAGAAAATGTGCAAGGGACTTAATAGCCAGTTCCAATTTCCATAATGCAACCAAGTTTAGTGAAAACATGTATGCAATTCAAATGAATAGACTTCATAACGTTTGTGATAAGCCAACATACCTGGGTTTTGTAGTGTTGGAGTTATCCAAATGGAAGATGTATGATTTTCACTACTCATATATGAAACCCAATTTCAGAATGCACTTAAATTAAACTATATGAATACAGATTCATTTATCTACTCTATTAAAAGAGAGGATTTATATAGTGACATTCGTGAAAATGTTGATTTAAAATTTGATTCATCTGAATATCCCGATCAATTGGATAGGCTATATCATTTCCAGCAGTGTAATAAGAAGCGCTTAGGGTTCTTCAAAGACGAACTGCAGGGTAGGTCAATGACAGAGTTTGTGGGTCTTCGCTCGAAAATGTATGCCTATACAGCAGCGGGTGTAGCTAGCGAGCCTGAAAAATGTGTTAAGAAAAATAGGGGAGTGAAACGAAGTTGTTTGGAGAAGATTACTTTTAATAATTATAAAAATTGTTTATTCACAGGACAACAAGAAAGTGATAGCATGTACATGTTAAGGTCGGGAGGACATGAAATTAGTACATTAAAAATTACAAAAATTACTTTAGATAATAAGTATGACAAAAGAGTTATAGGTGATGATGGAATTCCCACTCTAGCAATAGGTCATTATAAAACAGTTCGTAGGGAAATTGAAGACTGTATGGCAGCTCTAGAAGCTGATTCAAGGGTTTGGCTTAGCCGAAAGTCTGCTCTGGGAAACACCCAAATTAATGAGGGTGAGAGAGGAACTCTCAAAAGAAAATTAAAGGAGTGAACGATTTCTCAAATACTCCCTTATATTTTGAAATTCGAACATTGTCACCAATTTTCAGTTTCCTACCTGTAAACATTTTTATATTATTGTATACCGTTCCCAAGATGTGTTTCTCATTCTCAACGTTCACATCGATAGGAGCCATTTTTATAGTCCTGTGTATTTTGTTGTTGTAAAAGTTAATTAATTTTTTGTAGATTTCAACCCACTTATAGCTTCCGTTGTAAGAAAACTCTTTCCACATAAGTTCTTTTAATGTTCTGTTGAATCTCTCAACAATTGAAGCCGTTAAAGTACTAAATGTTGAATAATGATTTATTTGATGTAGTTTCATCAAAGACTTAAATTGTTCGTTAAAAAATTTTTTTCCATCATCTGTTTGTAGATGTTTTGGTAATCCACGCCCAGATTTAAATATTTTCTCCATTGTTTCAACAACATCTTTTGCAGTCTTAGATTTAAGTGCTTCACCCCACGCAAATTTCGAAAATAAGAAGCGATATCCATTATTCGAGGCGGAGTACTTTCCCATTTCCACCAGATCAGCCTGCCATAACGAATTTATTCCCTTTGTAATACCCCTCCGACATAGAAAATGTTAGCGCGCAGGAGCGTGTAATTCATTAATAATTCCTCGCCTACTCATTATCAGGTATAAGACTATCAAATTATTTCGAAAATCTTATTTTTTCAATAATAGTTGAGACAACAACCTCACGTCTCTCTAATCGATCTTCAATATCTGCAGTTTTCTCATCAGGAATACTAACAATTAAATCTCGTTGATGTGAAATAATAGAATCCCTCAGCCTCTTTACAGACTTGTCGACATATTCCTTGTTGGCTATATCTATAGCTTCTTTGGGAATCCCGACATTTTTTTTCACGTTGAATATTAAAATTACCCTCTGTATCAGTATCGATTGCCGCAACACCATTAAAACTTTGACCAAATTCTTCTTGAAATTTTGTTATCAATGAAGTTAAGGATACTCTCAACTCATGAATAGCTCTATCAACATATTCTTTGATGACGATGTCTGCGTTTTCTTTTGGGAAGCCACCATTTTTTATACGCCTTTTTTGTATATTAAAGTTTCCATCAGTATCTAGGTAAAGTCCCGTCTGAGTTTTCTCATATCGTTTTAAATTATTAGTGTTCTGCTTTTTATGAATATAACGTCCAAACTTGTCAACAGTCATGATGAGTATAATCTCATTTGAATATTATAACATAAATATATACTAAATTAGAATATAATTTTGGCCTCTCGGAACTCTTCAATTATCGATGTAATTTCGTTTGCGTGATTTGTATTTCCAGCTGTTTCCGAAGCTATTAAAAATTTAAGTCGTTCCACTAACTCATTTGGATCGTTCCAGTATACATAATTAGGTTTATTCCTTTCAAGTGTCATGAAACCAGACCCGGTTACGTTTCCTTCATCGCGTTTGGGTGTAGACTTGGTGACGGGTAAATTGGCTAAAAGTGGTTTGATAATTTAAGAATATTTTAATGCTCTCGTTCCTTTCACTTATCCGTTTGGTAGAAAATTTCTTCGGTAGGCATTAGTTTTTTGTAAAAATTTCTCTATATACCTCCAGATCATCTGCATTTTAATTTTTTGGAGGATGATTGAATATTAAAGAATATAATCTGCTAGTGAGTTGCCAGTTTTGCCCATCCTCAAACTCAATTGAATTATTTAATACATTTATTTGATTATTCCCCAACATTAATTGACCAGAGTCATTTTTGTATGGTCCATATGTTTTATCCAAAATATGATCTCGCGCTAGTTCACTAACATTAAAATTTTTTGAACTCTCTTCAAGCGCTGGTGGTGAAGATCTCATCAATGGTGATGTATGGGGGGAGATTTGAGTTGTGTGAGCAGTCGCTTGGTTTGATAATACTGGTGATGATTGATGTGAGTGATGATCCGGTGGTGAGAATGAAGAATCATCATCTATAGCTGATTGGGAATAAAATTGATCGTTCTCGTCCACCTCATCCCCACCACAAATATTAGCATAATCATCATCACATTTTAATCTCCAATCCAATGGTTTGTATGCATCATATTAAGGTTTTGGATTTTTTGTAGCTGGAGTGTAAAATGTTAGTTTCCTGTTTTCATAAGAGTTTTATTCTCATTGTCAAATTCAAATTGATAATTTTGATTGTTTCCCCCTGTATTGGACAGGAATTTTTTGTTAATATTATTATTTAAAAGTTTATTTAATGGATCAGTTATGGGCGTAAATGTTTCTTCCAAACCCATAATATTCTGGGTCTTAAATTGTTTTAACTCTGAAAACTTTTTTTCAAAGCATTTCGAGTTTTATTTAATTGTGATAAAATATTTTGGTTCATTGTGATGTAATTTGAAAATATTTAAATTCGAAGAGTAAGAGTGGTTATTTAATCATAAGCATATATATGTATAAAGAGGTGTGATAAACAGACCTGGTTGTGAGACCTGATCTGATAAACAGACCTGGTATTAATAGGTCTGATAAACAGACCTGGTTGTAAGACCTGATCTGATCTAATAAACAGACCTGGTATTTTAACAGGTCTAATAAACAGATCTGATTGTAAAACCTGATCTGATCTGATAAACAGATCTGGTATTAACAGGTCTGATAAACAGATCTGGTTGTAAGACCTGATCTGATCTGATAAACAGACCTGGTATTAACAGGTCTGATAAACAGACCCGGTCTGATAAACAGACCTGGTATTAACAGGTCTGATAAACAGATCTGGTTGTAAGACCTGATCTGATCTGATAAACATATCTGACCTGATAAAGAGAGCTTAAACTAAAATTCAGAAAAAAATATACTCAATTCCCATTTCGCAATAATAAAAAATTTGGATTTTTATTTAATTTAATTTATTATGATAATTCATTTTTTAAATTTTAAACAATTTGTATTTTTCTTGCGCTCTCGTTTTGTATTAAAGATTGATTCTAACCACCGGGGTTAACTTAAATTTTCTAATTTGTGTTTATAACTTCCCGTTCACTTCGCGTGTGCATGCAGTTATTCTAATTTGTGTACATAATTGGCTTTATTTTCCAATTTAGTTGTGCTGCTAGTGTTAGCTTTTGCATATTTTGCATTCCTTTTTGTGCCTTCTTCGTCTAGCTTTTGTTTGCGCCGTCGCAACAGCTAAACGTTTTATCTATCTATCTCCCACGCTCTCTCACTCTCTCGCTTTAGCTGTGCCGCTGCACTTCTTATCTCATCTGATCTCATTCGCTCTCCCGCTCTCTCGCTCTCGCTGAGACTCTTCACTTCTTTCTGCATAGCTCTGTTGTTATTTTTTCAAAGTACAAGTACAGTACAAGTAAGTCCATATAATGTCCGGAAATATAGTCTGTTTCGTCAAAACCTGCAAAAAGGCAATTGCTGCAGGTGACCTTACAAGCGGCTGCTGGCCGTGCGACAACGTCATGCACGCCAAGTGTATTGGAGTTGCAGCTCGGACGGTGGACGATGTAAAAAAAAAACATCGGCCTGCGTTTCTGTTGTGAGGCCTGTCGCGATGTAGAAAGGGAGATGATGTCTTTCATGCGGCAAACCAAAAGCGGTTTTAAGGGCATTTTAACGAGTTTTCGTAAAACTCTTGATATGTTCTTGGCGCTGGACACCCAATTTAATAGCCTTACGCTATTAAATGAGTCTAGTAGGCGCAAAAAAACTGCTACTGGTGGGCAGCATGTAGACGGACCCCAACTACCTGCAACGGGCTCTCAGCAGCAGCCTCCCTCGGCACAGGCCTCGACCTCAGCATTAATTCCAAGAGTGCTGAGATCGAGCGCTAGAAAAGATTCGGTATCCGAATGTGCAGCGGGAGTGCCCGTACTGCCGGTGATTTCTGTTTTATCCCCTGGGGGGTCGCAAATATTGACCCCTCAAAGTCCCGTTCACACAAATATATCCGCCCAGGGTGTTAGGCCCGGAATACCGGCCGACAATGGCACGGCAGATAACCAATCTGCCTTGCCAAAAGCCCTTATAGCTGTTCCACCGACGAGACATATTTTTGTCTCGCGGCTCTCCCCTGACCAAACATCGGAAGATGTTCTCGCCTTTATACAAGGCAAAACCAGAGCCGAAAAAATTAAGATAAAGGTGGAAAAGTTCAAATTTTCTTACGCAAGGGACATTTCATCTTTCAAAATAAATGTCCCTAACGACCTCTTTAACACTATTTGCTCTCCCAACTTCTGGCCAGAGTACATCGTTGTTAAGGAGTTCGAGGCGAAGAAAAAGAAAAAGCGGCCTGTAGGAATAACTCTTCCCAGGCCTGATCATACCACTGCGCCTTCTACGTCTTCCAATCCCGACCCAAAAAACTAACCCACTCCCTATGTATTTCCTATCAGAATGCAAGAGGCTTACGTAGGAAGCTTCCTAACTTGTATTCTGATAGCCTTTCGTTTGTATCTCAGGTTATTGTGCTCACAGAAACCTGGTTAAAGCCGGAGATTCTGAGCTACGAAGATTTTCCAGCTGTGTTCACGGTATATCGGCTAGATCGCCCTATCAGACGCGGGGGTGGAGTTCTTATAGCGGTGGACTCCTCACTCACGTCAGAATTATTAACCTTCGAGGAATGTAACGATGTTGAATTCCTCTGTGTGAAGCTATCTATCAAAGGTAGCTCCATTTTTATTACCTGTTCCTACATCATCACCTTTCCGCTATTCAGATGGTTTCTAGTAGACTTTTGGATTGAGACCAGTTGGTAGTTCTAGGAGATTTTAATATCCCTGGTGCTATTTGGTGCTCAAATAATTTCCACCAATACTCTCCATACACCTACACAACATGACTTTATCGCTGGCTTGTTTGACATTTCGCTGTCTCAAGTCAACCATGTTCGAAATTCCTTACAGCGCTTGCTCGATCGTTGCTTCGTCTCTGATCCTTCGAGAGTCAGTTTAGCAAGGGTGGCGCCTCTGACGCAGCCCGAAGATCCTTATCATCCAACTTTCGATGTGACTCTTGATATTGGGTGTGACGTACAGAATATTTCTGATCGTCCAGCCAATAAAGTCCTATGTTTTCGCAAAACGGACTTTGAACGGCTGAATAATTTTATAAACGAGTTCAATTGGTCCGATCTATACATGTGCACTGACATTGCTGTTGCCGTGGATATTTTTTACAGTGCCATGAATTCATTTTTTACTGAATGTGTTCCATTATATTATCCGCCAAGCTCGAATAAACCGCCGTGGTTTACTAAAGAGTTGAGCGGACTTAAAAATAAAAAAATCTAGACTGTATGCTAAATTTAAATTCACCAGTTCTCAATCTGCCCTTTCATCTTATTTATCAGCTCGGTCAAACTTTACCGTGCTGAACGCGCAGTGTTATAAAAAACTCGTTGTAGGGCCCAGTTCTCACAGGACCCAAAACAGTTTTCTAATTTCGTTAACACTAAACGTAAGCCTAAAACAAATCCTTCCTCGCTTTCATTTGAAAATACTAATGCAAATAATGATCAGGCAATAGCCGATCTATTTTCGCAGTTTTTTCAAACAACATATTCTAGCTCTTCGTATCTACACCAGATCTATTCTTACGACATACCCAAATCAAACTTAATTTTCTGTCATAGCCTAAACGAAAGCTCTCTCCTTTTAGATCTTCATCGTATCAAGCCAGTTTATTCGCCAGGTCCCACGGAATTCCTGGCTGTATGCTCAGGTATTGTGCCGACGCCCTGTGCTATCCCCTTCTGAAATTGTTTACCTTGTCCTTGGAAACTTCCCACTTTCCCATTATTTGGAAGGAATCGTTTATTATTCCTCTCCACAAAAAAGGTAGCAAATTGGATGCCAGCAATTATAGAGGAATCTCTAAGTTGTCGGCCATCCCTAAATTATTTGAAAACATTATCACCCCTCACTTACAGCACCTTTGTAGATCGGTTATTTCTCCATGTCAACATGGTTTTATGAAGCGAAGATCAACAACAACAAATCTTTTGGAGCTCTCTTCCTATATTATAAAGGGCTTCCATAATAATTGTCAGACAGATGTAATCTATACTGATTTCAGTAAAGCATTTGACTCTGTTAACCATTTTCTCCTCGTTAGAAAACTCGATTCAATGGGTTTTCCAAGTGATCTTCTTAATTGGATCTCTAGTTATTTGAATGGCAGGACGCAAAAGGTCCTCTTTAAGAATAATTTATCCAATGTTCTAAGGGTTACATCTGGTGTCCCGCAAGGAAGCCATTTGGGACCCTTATTGTTTACATTGTTCATAAATGACCTGCCCAAAGTCTTGACTAACTCCAGAGTACTTATGTACGCGGATGACGTCAAGCTTTGCGTGCAATACAATGACGTTGCCTGCCAGTCGGATTTACAAACAGATCTTAATAATTTTCAAACTTGGTGCCGTGTAAACTTATTAAACTTAAATGGCTCGAAATGCAAGCTAATGACATTCTCTCGTGTCGTTCCTAAGCTTGCTACTTACACGCTGAACTGCTGCTCTTTGGAAAGAATTAATTCTGTTGACGATTTGGGCGTCCGCTTGTACCCAAAACTTGACTTTATTGATCATATTTCGTCTATGGTGAATAGAGCCAGGGGTGTGCTTGGATTTATTAAACGGTGGTCGAAGGAATTCAATGACCCCTATGTTACTAAATCCTTATATACTTCCTTAGTTCGTCCTATCCTAGAATATGGATGCTGCGTTTGGAGCCCTCAGTACGGCGTCCATAGTAAACGCATTGAGTCGGTTCAAAATAACTTTTTACTTTTCGCTCTACGCGGTTTAAATTGGGATGCAAACCAAAGATTACCTTCCTACTCTAGTAGACTCCTATTAATAAACTTGCCGTCCTTAGCCAATTGTAGAACGATGCTAGGGATAACCTTTATTTTTAACCTTATCCATGGTGATGTGGAAAGTGCTGACTTGTTGAGTCAGCTTAATTTCCATGTACCATGTAGAACCACTAGATCCTATATCCCATTAGTGTTGCGCCACTGTAGGACCTCCTTTGAACTGCATGAACCTTTTAGAGTGTTATGTGCAAATTATAATGATTTGTACACACTAATCTCTAACGTAGATACCCTTCCCAAATTAAAATCTTTAATACTAACACACTTAGTAAGCATGCAAGCTAACAATCTGGCAGCACGCCGGTAGTCAATTTTCCTCGTATTCTGTCCTATATTTTCCATCGCGCCTACTAACACCTAACCCAAACAGGCACGTGCCTGGTGTCATACGGGCCACTTGAATGTACTAACCTTAGTGCATCAACGTCCAAGAATAAAAAAAAATGCGGAAAAAGATCCCCAACTCCCATTTCCCAATAATAAAAAATTTTGATTTTTAGTTTAAAAAATTTTTTTATTTTTATTTATTTTATTAATTTTAAACAATCTGAAAAATAAATGATAAAAAAAAACCCAATTCCCATTTTCCAATAATAAAAGTTGATGTTTTAAGTTTAAAATTTTTTGTATTTTATTTATTTATTAATTTTTATTAGCTATTACTCAACATTTTTTAGATTGAAATCAATATTGCCATATCCCTTTTTATAAGGGTGTATCATTCAGTGTTAAACAAGTAAAGAAGGCAATCTTCAATAGCATTGTATCTATCTGGAAGATAGAACAATACATTGGCAAGCTCGAGCATTTTATTTTGCCCAAACTTGCCAGCTACCCGTCGAGCAGCGTCGAAAATATATGTCAAATTCATATTGACTGGGAGTTTGTTGAAGCTGAGCTTACCCTTAACCCTGCATTCGGTAAGGGCAAGCATCAGCGGGTCCTGTTCAATGTTCCTAAAATTATTATTCCACATTCAGAATGATGAGGAATATTCGGTATATCATCTTTCATATAAACTCCTCGAAAATGAGGAATATTTTTAAAGGCAAACTTCAATATATCAAAATTCGATAACGCTCTGTTAAGTAGCTCATTTAGTAGTTTTTTTGATTGCGTTTTTGTTTGTTGGTATTATTATTTTTTGTAACTGATATACCGTAACCTTTATTGTATGGTTGTAAATACAATCCCTCGCCTAACGCTACCGATTCCATTTTTCTATTATGCCTCTGGTTTTCCTCAAGTTGTGCCTTTGCCATCTTTGCATTGTTAATAGACTTTACAATTGCACCGCTACCAGATGCTAAACTACCCACAGCGCTTAGGGCTGTTAAAATAGGTACCAATGGTAAAAAAAAACCACCAATTTTAGGGACTGCTATAACCCGTGAAATTACAACATTTTTTCTACACCCCATAGAGTTAGATACTGCTGAGCGAGCCACTTTTACTGCATTCAATAAGTCAAGAGGTTTATTCTTTCGCAATTCGATCGTTGCCTTTCTGATGATTGAGGCAAGAGTTTTTTTTACAACTTTCTTTTTCTGCTGCTTTGTCCCCATTCCAAATTATTTATTTTGCTTAATCACGTTGGTCACAAAATATGCTGCAGCTCTTTCACTAATTCTGCTATTCAATGCTTTTATACGATCTCAAGCCCTATCAATTAAGACGGTGTCTGCATTAAGTCGTTCAGTCAAGTCCTTGCTTTTTGAACATGCTATTTCGTCTTCTGACAAGTCTCATCTAAACCGTGATCCCCCCGAAGTAATCGTTTCTTAGGCTTTGTACCAGGTCCACAGTAAATGTACCCAGGTATATTATATGAGCCTCAAATGGTAAAGTGTTTATTAAATTATTTATGAGACTAGTATCCTGTTTGACATTTGATTTATGACGGATTATATTTTAAAAATGTTTCCCCATTTTATATCAACCTCAATTAACGAATTATTATCCTCGAATGAAGTAGTTATCTTTAAATCATGCGTTTATTAAGACAAAATAAAAGTATCACAGTAAGAAAAATTGAAGGTGGTGTACATGGTGAAATTACTCATCCACGACACAGTTCATTGTTACCAAACACAATTAGAGCTTTAATTGTTGGACCATCCAATTGTGGAAAAACCATGTTTACGTAATTTCAAAGAGTTTATATCAACCAAAATATGAGTATTCGGAAAATATTGTGAAACCAATACGAGAAATGGGATATTACACATTTTTGTCAAATGATAGTGTTTTGTCACCGGAAGAAGCAAAAAATTCCATTATGATATTTGATGATGTCGCATCCGAAAAACAAGATAATATTCGAGATTAATTTTGTATGGGACGACATAGGAAGATTGATTCATTCTATTTAATACGTATACACATATTCCGAAACATTTAGTTCGAGACAACGCGAATTTTAATATAATGTTTAAATAGGATGACTTAAACATGCGTCGTATATATCGAGATGTTAACAGCGATATGGATTATAATTCATTCATGAATATATCAAGAAGGTGTTGGGAAGATAAATTTGGATTTCTTCTAATCTCTAAGGATGATGATATGAAAACTGGACGATATAGAAAAGGATTCGATCAGTTTATTATTCTCGAGTAAATAATAATATAAGTATAATGAAGAATAAAGAATGAATGAAGAAGACAGTTCACGATTAAGCTTCATAATGAGTACATCGCTAACAATTGCTTTAAATGGAAACACATCTGTACTAAGCGAATATTTTTTTCCTCAAATTGAGTTAAGGGGTCACATACAGTTAGAGGGCCAAAAAAAAGTGAATTTTTCAGAGTGTTTTCTGAAAAAACTTTTTAACTTATTGATTCCAAACTTTATACACTTAATATAGTATCTTTTAACTGTATTTTAAGAGTTAGAACTAGTAAAAATAAGTATGTGGAAAAGAGTTACACCTGTTATCCGGGAGCTCCTCTTGAAAAAGACGTTTTGCGGTGACCACTATATGTCGGAACTGGATCATCCGAAATTAAAAAACCAAACACATTTCGTTAGAGTAATGTCAAATCTAGAAATTAATCGAAGGAATAAGAAAAATAATTTGTTTTGACAAAATGGCACTTTCGCAAAAAAAATCGATTTTTCGCCAAAATTTCCGCCTTAAATTGTTTATAAAAAATAAACTATTTATTGGAAAGAAGAACAAATCTTCGATTAATCTCTAAAAAATATATTTAAGAAGGTTTAAGAAGGCCGTTTTCGGGCAATGTTGGTCACCGACTTTGACAACACCATTTAGAGAAAAACACGTTTAAAATTTGGAATGCACATATGCATAAGAGCACTTTACATAGAGCACTCTAAAACGACTTTTATAATTAACTTATAACTCAGGAAATATTCACCGGAACTAAACGAAACTTTCTGTGTATATTCTTAAATCTATTTACATTAAGAAAATAAAATAAAAAAAAATTGATTTTTTTAAATTCTATCTGTATGTAACCCCTTAAATCGTAATTATGAATGTGCTCTAATCGACTTTTATACATTCAATTCTATACCGAATGTAGATAAGGGGAATAATCTATTTCATATTGGAAACAAAGTCATAGAAATACCTATATGCTCATATGAGTTTGAGGATATAATAAAATATATTTTTAATAAGCTCAATGAATGTGAACTTCACAATAGTGTAACAATTGAATGTAACACCAAAACTTTACAAGTTCAAGTTGTTACTAAAAAAGAGACAGTATATTTTAATCATGAACGATCAATTGGACGATTATTTGGATTTAATAAGCGTAAATTAAGAAATGAAAATGAAATTTACATCTCGGATAGCCCTGTAAATATTTTAAAAATAAATTCTGTTAGATTGGAGTGTAACATTGTTAGGGGAATAAACCAAATCATGTGCTTCATGAATTTGAAATCAATGTTCCGCCTGGATATAAAATGAACATTACACCCTGAAACTTGATTTATTTACCTGTCAACACCAGAGAAATAAGCACACTCGAAATACGGATAACTGATCAAAACGGAGAATTAATTAATTTGCTTATAGAAACTGTATCAATTCGTCTTCACTTACGATCAACAGAATGATTATTTATAATAAAAAGACGTTTACATAGCTCCTTTGATAATATTATTAAATCTACAGTTGAAGTGAAAGCATCATCATCTTTAAAATCATCATCATCAACACGAGGTCCTTCAAATTAACAGCCGACTCTCACATTAAAAAAAAATTGTTTTTAAAATCATTGGAATTTAATCTATACTATTATATAAAGAGGAAAGGTTTGATTGTTTGTTTGTTTGTATGAATTGAATAGGCTCCGAAAGTACTTGGCAGATTTGAAAAATTCTTTCACTGTTGGAAAGCTACATCATTCCTGAGTGACATAGGCTATATTTCATTATAAAAAAAATTACGATAACGTAATCCAAGGTGTTAAAAAAATATCAAAAAACTACCTTACACCTACCGCCCTCTACAGGCAGCCAGCTGAATCAAAGCATTTCCTGTCAAACATTTAAAACATATTGAAATAAGGAATTGGAGATAAAAATTTTATTTTTTTGTTCAGGTTCAGTAAGAAACGAAGTCATGCCACCCAAGAAGTCGAGTTTGGGTCGTCGCACTCGCAATACAGAAGCAAAAAGACGTAAGATTAAAAATATAACTGACGAAGAACGGGCCTCCATCCGAAAGACTGAATCAGCAGAAAGACGAGCAGATAGGCTTGAGAGAAAACGATTGAGAGTTAGACAGTCGCGTTCTGCAGCAATCGATTTGATTCACTCTCAAAATAATGAACGCGACAGGGCAAGGGTAGCTGAAGCGCGTTTACAGCTTGCAGAAGATCAGAACCTGCAATACAATCGTCTTGCATTCAGATATAATCCAACTATTGATTACAGCTCGAATCGAATGTCGTTATTGGCCGGATGCATCAGGTCTGCATATACTGTCAGGCCTCTTAGATTGAATCAGACGAAACTTCGGTCCGAGGAATATATCCATTTGCGGGATGCTGTGATGAATGCTGCAACTCTCTTGAAGGATGGCAAAACTGCTCATTCTACTTTTAAACTTCCACTATCCGTCAATCTTGAACAACAATCAACATGTTCCATCCGCAAAAATGGACCTATTGGTAAATTACTACAAGACGCCTCATTGATTATGTGGGACGAATGCACGATGAGCCATAGAGCACATATAGAGGCCGTGAACAGAACCTTACAGGATCTAAGGAACTCCTCTGCAGTCATGGGCGGGATTACTTTTGTATTTGCTGGAGATTTTCGACAGACTCTCCCCGTTATTAACAGAGGCACGCGAGCAGATATCATCAAGGCATGCTTGAAATCGTCTCCCATATGGACTACGATTGAAACATTAAAATTAAGGACAAATATGAGAGCTCGTCTTCATGGAATCACTGATAGCGATTTCCCACAGCAACTGCTAAAACTTGGGGAAGGAATTTTTCAAACTCCAAATTTAAGCGGTCATTGTGACATTCTTCTGGATGAGTCTCTAGGCCAAATACTCCATAATTTGGAAAATTTAATAGATTCTGTCTACCCTGATATCGAGAATTTGCATGAAAGAGACTTCCATTGGCTGTGTTCTCGGGCTATAGTATCACCTAAGAATGATACTGTCAATGAAATAAATAATCTGATTGTTCAAAAAGTCCCCGGCCAAACAAAAACATACAAATCGATCGACACTGTAACGAATATTGAAGATGCAGTCCATTATCCACAGGAATTTTTAAATTCGTTGAACCCTTCTGGACTGCCACCCCATGAATTGACGTAAAAAATCGGAATCATGCTTTTAAGAAATTTAAACCCTCCGAGCATGTGTAATGGGACGAGGCTGCTTATTAAGGAGTTAAAGGACAATTTAATAGTAGCAACTATTATCACTGGCCCAGCAAGTGGTCAACTAGCTCATATACCGAGGATACCGATGATCCCAACTGATCTGCCAATCCCATTTAAACGGCTTCAATTTCCGGTAAAAACATCTTTCGCATTAACAATTAACAAGTCCCAAGGCCAAACATTCGAATTAGTAGGGATCGATCTGCGAAATAAATGTTTTACTCATGGTCATGGTCATGGTATGTTGGTCTATCGCGAGTCGGAGCCCCTGAAAATCAAGATATTTTGCTGCCACAAAATAAAACAACATCAAATATTGTTTACAGAGAAGCACTAACAAAATAAATGTATTTTCTTTTAGGGTTATGACCTCAATAATTGAAAAAAAAAATAAATAAATAAATAAGGGATGAATATGTGTCATATTATTATTATTATTATGAATGTGTTAAAATTGGCAAATCTAAATGTAATGTTTAATGCCCGTGCGAAGCCGGGACGGGCCGCTAGTATTAAATAAGACTTACAACTATTATTCAAATGAATGAGATTTTTTATGCTCAAGATAAACCTGTCAATGATGAAAGCATTGTTAAAAAATAACTTCATATATATTATTCATATCAACAAAACTTCAAGCCAAATTATGAAGTTCGCATCACAATACAGAACCAAGATTTGTATGTTCTTCCATGTAAAAATTTTCTCCACTTGAGGGAACACTTAGCAAAATTATTGACACAAATACAGGAACGACTTCGACAAATGGAGTTACCGGGATGCTTAAAAATAATTGCATGGCCTATTTTCTTGATTAAATAAGATATGAGTTGAACGGGTGTGAATTGGATAGGACCCGGTTTACTGGAATTACAACAACTATTAAGAATTTTCTCTCAGTCGGTCAACAGGAAGGAGTTCTTTGTCGTAATGCCGGGTGGAGTGGTGGAGACAATATTCCTTCGGGAGGACATTTCAGCTTTTCTGTACCTTTAAAAATGTTGATGGGATTCGCTGAAGACTAAAAGAAAGTAGTGTTAAATTGTAAACATGAGCTCGTTCTCTTGCTTACAAAAAACACTGATGATATGTGTATTAAAATAGTTGATGGAAAAACACACAATATTGCTATACATAACATATGTTGGAAGATCCCCCACATCTTTCCAAGTGACAGTGCTAAAATTAAAATGTTTAATATAGTAAAAAGTGGAGCTACTCTCCCACTCGCATTCCGCCGTTGGGATTGTTATATTAATCCAACATTGGTACAGGGAACACATCATATCTGAACGCCCACGTTTTGCTGTCAGTGCATTTACGTTAAATGGACAGCTAATTACAAACAATTTTAGAAATGCAAAAGTATATCTAAATTCTGAAGTCTATTCCTATGAGGATTTGAATATTAAATATAATGAGAATCGGTTTGCCTACTTGTACGACATGTATACAAAATTCCAAGAGAGCTACTGCAATCGAGAACCACGGGCACTTTATCCCCCATGGAGTTTATAAGGAAGGCTCCTTTCGTTGTTGTTGATCTCTCATACCAGAATGAGTCTGTAAAATCAGGACCGATTGATGTAAAAATTTCCACAGAGCTAAGTGTTGCGAGTGAGATGAATACAAAGGTATATTGCCTTCTCATCCATGATCGACTAGTTGAATATATACCATTGAGTGGATTAGTTCAACGTATCGTCTAAAAATTTTCAGAGGATAAGACCATTCAATTTTTATAATCATTGGGAGTAGACGTCCACGGAGCCATCAAAAATTATGTCATTAGAAAACAAATCCAAATCCACAACGTCTTTTACAATACATCAACTTGTAATTAGAATAAATGATTTCATGAAAATGTTTAAGAATAAAAATTTCCCCGAACACGTGGGATATCTGGAGGACTCATTAAAATATTTCTATAAGAGGATGCCTGATACACCGCTGGTTTCAATTATACATGAATAACATTTCACATCTTGCTGTTGGGCGAATGATAATGTCAACAATGGTATACAAGCGCCTGTCATTTTTTTAGTGTTCGCTCTCAAAAATCATTAAAAATTATGAAAATGTATGTTAATTTAGAACGTCGCGTCTGATATTTATATTCGACTAGCTGTACCCTGCCACGTTTCTCTGTGGCATATTATGGTTAAGAGGGCACTTCTGAATACATCAAGGTTCTGGCAAAATCATCTTCCTGGCATAAGGTGAAGAAGGCAGTCAGAGTTGTCGCTGCCGGATTCAGGACTCTTTCTTGCACATTTCTTTCTGTGAAATAGACACGTTGACCATTCTCCAAATGGACTGCCAAGTGAACTAAAGCTGGATAGCGTTCATGAATGGGGAACGAAAAAATTCTCCATGCAGCCTCGTTGCTGCTTATGTATCTTCCAGCCTGGTATTGAGATATTTCATCGACAACTCGTACTGTATTGTTGTCACCATTTTCTGCCTGAACACCAAAAACTGCCATATCGCTGCCTTTATTCACGTACTTGTAATTTTATCATACAGCCAAATCAGTATGTGCGAATGCGGCAATCCTCTCTTCTGCCATTCTACTGAATACATCCAGCACCGCACAGATCCAAAAACTCCATGTTTCACAATGAAATCCATCAGTGACTTGAGCTTTTGTCTGAAAACACGGGCTGTGATGTCATGCCTATCCCTATACGATTGTCCAGGAAATAACAGCTGTACTATCTCGTCCCAAGCTGGATTGCATGTGAAGGTGATAAATAAGTCTGGACGGCCGTAGCAACGAACATATGCCATGGCATCTTGAGCATATTCCTGCATGTGGCGTGGACTACCTATGTATGAGGATGGCAAAATCGTGAGCTTTCCAACGTTGGTTGTATTACGGTCATTCATCACAGCATCCCGCAAATGTATATATTCATCGGACCGAAGTTTCGTCTGATTCAATCGGAGGAACAGCAAACGTTCTGTTTCAATTTTTGCATACATATCGACAATGTACTGATGAAACAACTGACGACATTTCAATATATGATTGCAATCGGTCCTCCGAACCATTAACCTGTATGAGTAAAAGTTCATCGCGCTGCACTTTTTATTTGTTTCTACACCATTGACTGGATCTACCATCTTCACATTGAAATGGTATCCATCGGCACCATCCCAGAAGATTAGTGGATACTGCAAAGCATCGTAACAACGGTTAGTTTCTGCGACGTTTACCAATCGATCGTTTCGTCGATGGGGAACAATATCTCGAGGTTGAAACTGATCCCCGACTATGACAATTGCCACTTCGTCTATATTTGGATCATTATATCTCCTGATATGTTCTCCAGCAGGCGTTTTGTCTGCATGAATGACAATTTTATGGGTATCCGAAGGCATCATATCGATTGCTGTTTTGAATAAACGAACCAAATTGTTCCGTTCGTGAAAAAGCTTCTATAGCTGCGAAATAATGTGCCTCTTCAGCGTATTTAGGTATTGATTCCATAACGTGCATCTACTTCATTTCCATCATCACCAAGAAGAAGAAATTTGTGTTCGCTGTCTGGGAACGAAAGCAGGGAACCGGCTTTATGATAGATTTGTCCTTTGATTTTAAAAGTTGGCATGAATTGTGCAGTTATAATTTCCGCACCAAATGACGTCATTTGAAAGCAAGAGTTGTATTTCCTAATGTTCGACAGGAAATGCTTCGATTCTGCAGTAGATCCAGCGAATAGAGAGTGCAGAGGCTCTGGTGGTGCTTCAAGTTGAGGCAATTCCACTTTCCCGGAAGCGCAACACAATCCTTTTGGTTCGTTTTTGAATTTGAGAGCCTGAAGGTATATGCAGACCTGATGCATTCGTCCAATAACGACATTCGATTCGAGCTGTAATCAATAGTTGGATTATATCTGAATGCAAGACGATTGTATTGCAGGTTCTGATCTTCTGCAAGCTGTAAACGCGCTTCAGCTACCCTTGCCCTGTCGCGTTCATTATTTTGAGAGTGAATCAAATCGATTGCTGCAGAACGCGACTGTCTAACTCTCAATCGTTTTCTCTCAAGCCTATCTGCTCGTCTTTCTGCTGATTCCTCGTTACTTACTTACTAAACCTGAACAAAAAAATAAAATTTTTTTCTCCAATTCCTTATTTCAATTTTTTTTTAATGTTTGACAGGAAATGCTTTGATTCAGCTGACTGCCTGTAGAGGGCGCAGCAGTAGGGGCACGGGGAAACGCGAAAAAAGTGATATATTCGCAAATGCAGATAAGCTATCAACATTAAAAGTAGACAATAACCGAGCTGGAACCTCAACGCATGTTGTCTAAAAATTTGGGCTTAAACGGTTCAGAACTTTTTTTTATTACTCCACGAATAGGTGTTAACATGCACGGTTTCACAATCCAAGGGAGAATTATTCTCTATTTTCGAACTAAATCTTATTGAACTCTTACTAACAGACTTCTAACCGACAGACTTTGAGAATTTTACGTGTTTCGATATTCCGACCTCATTAATAAACACTGGTTCCAAATTGACCCTAACGCAATGTGGCGTGTTCCATATGATAATATTGACGCTAATTTTCAAAAAGTTGTTGCAATCCTCAACGAAAAACATGCACGGTTTCTCAATCGAAGGGGAGAATTATTCTCTATTTTCGAACTAAATCTTATTGTACTCTAACTAACAGACTTCAAATCGAGAGATTTTGAGAAATTCGAGAGTTTCGATATTCCGACCTTATTAATAAACACTGGCTACATATTGACCCTAACACAATGTGGCGTGTTCCATATGATATTTTCGATGCTAACTTTCAAAAAGTTTTTGCAATCCTCAACGAATAAGTGCCCACATGCACGGCTTCACAATCGAAGGGGAGAATAATTCTCTAATTAAAATTTAAATATAATTGAATTCTATTCAACAGACTTCTAACCGAGAGACTTTGGGAAATTCAAGTGTTTCATATTCCGATCTTATAATAAACACTGGTTCCACATTGACCCTAATACAATGTGGAGTGTTCCATATGATATTTTCGACCCTAACTTTCAAAAAGTTTCTGAAATACATCACGAATAAGTGCCAACATGCACGGTTTCACAATCGAATCGTTTCACAATTAAATCTTATTGAACTTCTAACCGACAGACTTTGAGAATTTTTAGTTTTTCGATATTCCGACCTCATTAATAAACATTGGCTCCATATTGACCCTTACACAATGAGGCGTGTTCGATATGATAATATCGACGCTTAGCTTCAAAAAGTTGTTGCAATCCTCAACGAAAAACATGCACGGTTTCTCAATCGAAGGGCGGAATAATTCTCTTATCCACACACGGCAGGGCCACACACTTCACCGGCAGAGCCCAAAGCGGCAGAGCCACTCGGCATCGGCAGAGCCCACACACACTTGGCAGAGCAGCGCATGGCAGACCACCCGACCCGCCGATCCCCCCAGCGGGGCTCATGTGCGTGAGGAAGAGGTAATCATCCCTAACCCTACTGTGTGGAAGCGACCCACTGTTGACGGAGCCGCAACCTATCAGGGTTTCCCTTCGGTCGTTTCGGGCGGCACATGGGTTACGTGGTCGCCATGCCTATACCCATAGGTGTTCTTCCACCTAGGCAAGTCCTGCGGCTCCGATACTCGGGTGACGTGGTCGGGGACGCGGACGCGCCTTGGTCGGGTTGAGGGACGGTCGGTCCAGGACACCAAAACCACTGGTAGTCTCAGTGGATTAAAAGCCGGGACTGGCAGGAGCAGTAGTAAGGTTGGGGACGAAGCATTGGAGGACGCACGCGGTTGCCATCGGGCTGTATTTTGGGTTACATGCCCAAGCGCATGAGTACAATCGACTTAGCAAACAACTAAGCCATTCGGGAGCCGAAGTCCCAAACGGCGGAGCACACGACGCAAAAAACAGGAGCGCAGAGTTTCAGACCCGAAGCTCAGAAACACGCAGGTACACGAACTTAACATTTACGAAGACAGCTCACATGAAAACTCAACAACAACTAACACATTCTTCAATAAGCAACCAAATATTCTACTCAACTAACCAAGCGAGCAAACGGTCAATATGGAGCAAGCAGACAGTCTTCATCGAGAGCTCAACCGGCTTAAATCCAGCATTCAATCAAAGGACAGTCTTCAACGAGCAAGCAACCAGCTCACATCCAGCGATCAACCAAGAACAGTCTACACCAAGCAAACAACCAGCTCACATGCAGCGATCAACCAAGAACAGTCTTCACCAAGAAACCAGCTCACATCCAACAAAAGGGCATTCTTTACCAAGCATACTCCAGGATAAACCTTTGAGCATAAACCATTACTTCACCACCGCCGCGAACCAAAGGCAAGCCGCACTTGCTACGCGCTTGTGACCGAACCGTGGGAGTCACTTGGATCTCCAACCGAAAGAGCTCATGAGCTCGAAACCATCCTTCTGGAACTCGGCAACGGGCCCGACTGAACGCATTCGGACGTCAACCTGAACACTCGGACGCTATCCTGACCTAGCTTGTAAAGATGGAACTCAAGTACGGAAATGCCTCTTCCGGGGACATTAATCCAATGTCGCAGCTCCCACCTAAGATGGAGAATCCCAATGGCAACCAGACACTCGCGATTCCACGAAGTACCTCACCATCGGCTCGGAAGTCGGAAGGTAACACACGAGCAACCACACTGCTGGACATAAACAACTGCTCTCTCTTGGTTTACAAGGCCACAAAGTGAGGACTAGTGTTTGACGGCACCTCGGACACCCTTAGTTTCATAGAGCACCTAGAAGAACGACCGGCCGACGAAGCTATGGTGGCACTCCGTAGCCCGTCACGGACCTCCGTCCGACCGTCTTAACGGACGCCGCCAGGGACCGCTATATCATTCAGACGCTCGCGTCGCCAGTGGGACCATCAACGTCCGCCGAATCGCGGAGCCGAGCCCCCATCCGGGATGCGGTAGAGCACCATCTGGTTGCGTTAGCCGCTGCGAGACTCACCCAGTGATCCCCGTCACCACGCAGGGATTTCAGCGTCGTGCTATGCCGCGCTGACACCCGGAATCGCCCGGTGATGAGGGTGCAACACCACCCGTCCAACGACGAGTACCGGTGTCGTTTCCGGGCTAAACACGAGTAGGCCCGAGCTGAACTCCAGGAGAAGCCGCGGCGCATCCTACTGGGCGTCGGCCAGCACCGCAACGACAGAGATACCTCCACCGACGAAGAAGTCGAGCTGGAGCAGATCATTGTCGCGCCCGAAGGATGGCACATTGAAGGAGGGAGGATGGAGATAGAACTACATACCCTGATACAGGAGAGGATCCGACTGGCGCCAGAACGCAACCGGAGGCTTCTCGTCGAGAAACTGGGTACAAGTGACGGGAAACGATGTCATCGTCCGCTTTCATATCCATCCCCAAAGTAGGAATGGGGTGTAAGGAACCGATGGTTCCCCACGCACATATGTATATATTTGTAGATGTAGTTTTGTATATAGTAGGAGTAGTATAAGAAATCAGACAGAAGAAGTCCCAAGGAGGGCACAGTGTTTAGTTAGTAGTAAGAATAGCAGTAGGGATAGCGGGAGGAATAGTAATAAAAATAGTAGTAAGATTAGCAGTAGGAAAAGCGTTAGGAATAGTAGTAAGAATAGTAGTAAGAATAGCAGTACGGACAGGAGTAGGAAGTCTCGCAAAAGGTGGTGATCCGGTTAGGAAGGAGCGTGCGCCACAAGAAGGCGCCGGGGCCTAATGCTGTACACAAAAGAGTACTAAAACTATCCTTCATGCTTCACCCGAGGGAGTTCGCTACCATGTACTCCAAGTGCCTGGAATATGGTTGCCCTGAATATGGTTGCCCTGAGTGCGGATCTGGCATTATTGAGGACGCGCACCACGTAGTGTTCGATACGGGAAACGGCCGAAGCCCAACGCTCGCACACAGAGCTACGTGCCAGCGAAGGGCAAGAACGGCAGAGCAGCAAAGAGATCGGCAACATAGGAGGGCAGCCGAAGGCCCCTCTGCCCGCCGATCTGGTTTCCAACCCGAAAAGAGGAGCCGAGCTCCGCGCGGACTGCCATGCCTCTTGGAGCCGGTCGCCGCGAGGAGCCAGAGTCCCGGGCGACCCAGGATCAGGACGACGACGCGGCCAGCGACTACAAACGACACCACCCACCCGACCCGCCGATCCCCTCAGCGGGGTTCATGTGCGTTTAGAAGAGGTAGGGGTAGTTTTCGGTAGGGCCAACTCTTAGACAATAAACATTTTTTTGTAAACGCTACCACTGTGTTTTGTCCAATTAGGGCAGCACATGGCCGCCGGTGGGACAAGCGTCGGTATCCGGGTGACGGGCTGACCCTGAACCGCCGGGAAGCCGGTGCAGAACAACCCCCTTCCCCCTCTACTCCTCCCCCCCTGTTCCCCATCTCGGCCTTTCGGGCCCGATATCCTTCCTGTCCCCGAAAATATAAATATATTTCTGTGGAGGATCCTGGGCCGGCTTTGTACGTAGCCCGGCCCGTGATTAACATCCTTACAATAGTATTAATGGAATCGAGCTAACTCCAGAATTGGCAACCGGGGCTTCCTAAATCGGAAAGAAAGAACTGAATGATTAATAATGTCGGTAGAAGTTGACTTTGCAGCGGTTGCAGCCGGCAATTGCGACTTGCGATGAGCTGCTAAGCCTCGATTTATTTTCGTCTCCACATTCATGAACGCTGTGGAGAATTCAATCCGATGGTCACTCGCTATCTCCGCAAAATCCAATTTTTCCAGCGGAGTCTGTGCGGAACAAAGGCCAGGTGTAAGGAATTGATCTAATCCATTCGTGCGCCGGCTATGTGCACTCAGGTAGTTCTGTATGTATGTATGTGCGTCTGCTTGTTGCTTATGACCGAATGCCGAATGCAAGCAAAAACACTAAACAGCGAACACTGGGTTGCAGACTAGATGTTTCTCTACCTCTAATATATGTATTATGCTAAAATAGAAAAAGGATGTTGCTGAGTAACGCAAGATATACTTGGTATCCAAAACTGAGAAAATGAGGAATAAAACAAATTAATGTTTATAAATATGAAAATGTAACCTGTTTATAGATTTGTTACAATTTTTCATTTTCCGGGGGATAGTTGATCGACCGTCAGGCAGGCAGCCAAATTATTATGTTTTTCTCTTTTTACTGTGGGTGCATCGATCGTTTATTCCATTCACGTAATTAAAGCAACACCGCTACCCTCCGAGAATTTTAATTTTTGTCTCTGATCTTTAAAAACAGTCAACAACTCATTATTGATAACCTATCGAAAATCAGAATTAGAATTCACAGACTCAGGAAAAATTTTTAATTCCTTTATTTTCTTCAGATACATTTAAACAAATTAGTCGTTGTTCTCTAGAACTAGAACATAAATTATTATTAAAAAACGATAGTGTTTTCTTAATGAAACTTAAATGGAAAGATTGATAAACAAAACTTTTTATGTAAATACTTAAGTATTACTTTATTTCTTATGCAGAAAAAGGTATTTATATATGCATTTTTATAAGCAATTTACTGTCGTTCTTCATGGCGTGCCTAATTTGTAGAATTTTTTTTCAAATTTTTTCAACTGCAGAAATGTGGTCTGGAAGTTCACCATTTTTAAATCTTTCCCACATACGTAAGAACAATATTTCTAGACCTTTGGCATACTGAGAGCAATCAAATAATGGACTTTCAACTCGTGCTTTCCATACTTTAGCTCGTACAGCTTTTAAATATTCCCGTTTTGTTCCTAAACGTATAGCAATATCCTGGTATTCTTTCCGTGTATGTGCTATTAATTCTGGACATCCTAAGGTTGCAAGCTGTGAAGCTGCAACTCTGAAAAACAAAACAAAAAATTAGTCAATCATTAAAATTTATGGATTAAATATATTTTTAGATATAAATTTTAATTTTTGGAACTATAAGTTTGCAACGCAGGAAAAAAAAGTGCGCCCTGTCTGCCTATCCGTCTTTTCGCTCTCTATAGAATCATTGCATTTTTAATAATTTATTTACGCGATTGTGAATCAACGAATTCAGTTACCCTGTAAGGCTATATAAATGACATATATCGACGTTATCCTGTAAAAAATAATACATGAATTGACGTCACTTCATTAGTTTTCGACATATTCCGTTAAAACCTAAGGTATACCAGGACTTATTTTAGTTTGTCGTATTTGTATTTTGGACGAAAAGGTTCGTCTTGATTATTTGATGCTCCGGTTCTCAAACATATTGCAATCATATGCTTATCGGAGTATTTACCATTTAAACTCTGCTGACTGCTGAATTGGTTGTTTTAAAATTTAACCTACAAGTTAAAATATGTTTTCTTAAATTATTTGTTTAGGCTGAAATGTTGTATTTAAGTCTTCACACAATATGGACGTTGTTGGACTGTACACTCAAGTGGCACTTATGAAACGTGCTTGTTAGGGTTAGGTGTTAGTAGTCGCGATAGAAAAGAATTTGAAGAATTCTGGCGACCTGCCAGATTGTTTTTAATTTAGGGAGAGCATTTACGGTAAAGATTAGTGGATAAAAATCATTATAATTAGCACATAAGACTCTAAAAAGTTTATGTAATTCCAAGAAAGTTCTACACCGGCGAAAAGCTAAGGGTATATAAGATCCAGTATTTCTAGTCGTTACGTGGAAATAGAGCCGACCGGCACTTTCACGGATAAGGTTATAAATAAAGGTAATGCCTAGCATAGGTCTACGGTTGGCTAAAAAAGGTAAGTTAATTAGACAAAATCCAACTTAGATAATCAACTGAGATTTCATTAAATCGAGTTTCATAACAAGGAAAGAATGTTTAACAGAGTCAAATGCTTTGCTGAAATTAGTATAGATTACATCTGTCTGAAAATTATTATGGAAGCCCTTTATAATATAGGACGAGAGCTCCAAAAGGTTAGTTGTTCACATGGAGAACTAATTGATCTACAAACGGTTCCCCGTTTAACATCAACTTGCCAACGGTCGCTGCATTTGTCTATAAATACATACACACATAAACGCATGCCAACTTATGCATATATTTCTGGTCCTCCAATTCCAATAAGGTTCACTTATCGACGCTTCACTGTTCCATGCCGTTACATATAAATATATGCCGTGCCAACACATGCATTTACATATAAGTTCAAGATTATAAGGTATTTTTTAATAACAAAAAATAATCTTTATGAATTCAGTTGGATTAAGAACTGAATTTGCTTAAGCATAAAAATCATTTATATAGGTTACTTGTTGCTCCATCGCTGTCACCGTCTCTGCTGCCTTCATTGCTTCCGCTGACGTTCTTTGTTTTTCCGCTGACTTTCTCTGTTCTCATTAACTGCTTAAGACGATTTGTTACTATTGGCCGGTTCTAATTACAATTGGTCAATGCATTGATTTCCACGTTGGCAGATGTCCTAGTTAAGGTAAGCCACGTGCGCTGCATCTTTTTGGGTAGCCATCATGGGAACGCTAATTCGGATGTTTCCTTTGTTGGTACTAAATTGAACTTTTGGTTTTTTCATTCGGTTGCGCCATATGTACGGAGCTTGCATCTTCTTTGTCAACGATTGTGGAAACTAGGTTGTTAGCTCTTCCCTTCTTAATTGCGACTGTACTCGGTCCCAACGTAAAAGAGTAGCGGTCCGGGTTGTGTAGGCTTTTCCTGCATTTCCAGAAGGGGGTCGATTGTCCTTTTTTTCTGTTTACGTTTTCGTAGGAGTTATGTGGCCATGCCTATTATTAATCCAGGAGGATGATGGTAGATCCATGGCTAATAGAAGCTGATTAGTTGATTTGCTTCTTAGTTTCTCGATCACTTTTGTGTTGTTGTGTTTAATTATTTGATCATTCGAAGTGAGAGAAATTCCTCAAGTTAGTTTTTTTTCCCCATGAGTTAAAAAAACTGGAGGTACTGGTTTGGCTATGTTGATTTTTTCTTGATTTGTACGTCACCTCGCCAATAGTAACCGTTGAGTTTCGGTATTGTATGATAAAAGAGACATGTAGTTTTAGCTCCTTTCCATCCAGCGATACAGGTTCATTAAAATTGTTCAGCAGTATTGTGCCTTGCTGTATCTCCTCAAAATCTGGTATGTGCTGATTGTTAATTATCTTACATTCTGGCTCTCTTAGATTTACTAGTGCAGTTACACAAGTTTTCTTACTTAAATCTAAAAAATTTTTCAGAGTTACAAATAGTCTTATCATTATTGGATTCGCATGGTTCTGTTATTGCAAATAGTTGTTCCTTACATTCTAACAAATTTTGGTGATTTATATCGATGATAATTTGGACTTTCTTTATTACTTTAATTTTTAGTTTTCTGCAGTTGTATGTTTTTATGGTTGGTAGGCTAATAATGTAAAGGGGGTCATTGCCGAAACTCTAGTAATTCTTCTACGTTCAAAATTAAGCTATTTTCTTTTCTGAAGATATTTTCTATTATTGTGGTTTCTGTGGTTGTAAATACAAATGAATTTACTGTGTTTATTATATTAGTTATTTCCTCTTTTATTAACTGTATTTTATATTTTAGGATATTTGCTTTCTGATTTTGAATTTCCTCCGAGCTCTGAGAGACTTTTAGCATTGCATTAGTGACTTTAGTAAGTTGGTTGATTTTTTAATTAATTAATCTATGGATTTGGTTATATTATTGTTTTCTAATTGTTCATTTATCTTGTTCCCAAGACCTGGCGTTCCTGCCAGCCATTTCCACACAGGACCTATTGCTTCTATTGCGCTTTTTTGTCTTTTTCAAGCTTGTAGTCTGCGTAAATCAGTATGTTGCTGTCAAAATTCGTAAGAGAGATATTGGTGTAATGGGTGAGATGAAATGATTTTAGGAATGATTCGTCTTATTCCGAAAGCGTTTCTTCGTAGCTCTGTAAGCTAAAAATGTGGATGATTTTAAATGTTCCGTCTTGTTTAGCTGCCAGTCCTGTTTCAAGTGATGATTAACGAATTGGAATAATCGAGGACCGTGGTTATACCCAAGCCAAGACTCTTATTACCAACATAAAAGAGTCTGAAAATGTATGTTCTTATATTATTTTTATACCCTTGCAGGGTATTATAATTTCAGTCAGAAGTTTGCAACGCAGTGAAGGAGGCACCTCCGACTATATAAAGTATATATATTCTTGATCAGGACCAACAGCCGAGTCGATCTAACCATGTCCGTCTGTCCGTCTGTCCGTTTCTACGCAAACTAGTCTCTCAGTTTTGATGCTATCTGAATGAAACTTTGCAGTTAGTCTTCTATATACTCTCACTATTATATATGTCGGAACGGGCCGGATCGGACGACTATATCATATAGCTGCTATAGGAATGATCGGAAAATTTTTACAAAAAAATTTATAACATTTTTAGTTTTCAACAGAATTTGATCAAATTTGAGTTATAGCCATTTCATATTATTCTACAATTTTGTGTAAAATTTGATGAAAATCGGACGCCTATATCATATAGCTCCCATAGGATCGATCGAGAAATTAATTCAATTAAAAAGATAACATTTTCAGTTTTCAACAGATTTTCATCAAATTTGAGATATAGCCGTTTCATATTATTCTACAATTTTGTGTAAAATTTTATGAAAATCGGACTAATATATCATATAGCTCCCATAGGAACGATCGAGAAATTTGAGAGGAATGAGAATGGCGGTGGCTGTTGTCGGAAGACTGACAATCGCGGTGGCGATAACATTTTTAGTTTTCAACAGAATTTAATCAAATTTGAGATATAGCCAATTCATATTATTCTACAATTTTGTGTAAAATTTTATCAAAATTGGACGACTATATCATATAGCTCCTATAGGAACGATCGAGAAATTAATTCAATTAAAAAGTATAACATTTTCAGTTTTCAACAGATTTTCATCAAATTTGATACATAGCCATTTTATAAGAAATAAAAGAAGTTAATAAAATTAAAGATTATAACTTCTTCAGTTTTCACCAGATTTTCATCAAATATCATTTTATTTTAATCTAAATGTTGTGTAAAGTTATAAAAAAAACCCGACTACTATATCACGAACGATCAAAAAATTAATACAATTAAAAATTATAACGTTTTAAGTTTTCAGCAGATTTTCATTAAATTTGAAATATAGCCATTTTATATCAGTCTTAAATTTTGTTGCAAATTTTATGAAAATCGGACGACTATATCACATAGGTGCCATACAAACGATCGTTAGATGTGGAGGAAAAATGCAAATCTGTGAATGTAAAACTGAAAATATAATATGTATAGGTGAATGAAATGAGAGCAGGTATTACTTCATTGTTTTTTTTTTTTAACATTAATATATATATTTTATATTGTATGGAAGGAATCCAGGAAGTCATCGAAGTTCTATCTGCAAGGGTATATAAACTTCGGCGTGCCGAAGTTAGCTTCCTTTCTTGTTATGTATGATTTTTTCGGTTTTGTGTTTTAATTGTGGTGTTTTTAACTCTGCTAATTTCTCTGTTTTGTAACTGGGTGTAAGTTTTGTTCCTAGTCTTTTATCTATTTTTACAAGTACTGTGTCGACTGGTGAATATTGAATCGGTTCCTTTCTCTTTTGAGTGTGATATTCTAGATAGGTAATTTTTTTTGTTTTTATTTTCTGTTTGATTATTTTATCAATGTCTTTTATTAAGCTTGGAATTGTGCTTTTGAAAAATATGTCTATAAGTCTCTCTTTCCTGAACTGATTTGAAAAGTAGGTCTGCAAATGTCATACTCTCGTTGTCTTTTTTGAGACATCGTATAATTTCGGTTAATGTTGATTGGAATATTTCTATTTGTTCATTACTCGTCGATGAAAATGGGCCTGTTTTATGTACTGATATCTTAAATTGGTCTTCTAGCATAAATATAATTGCAGCCGAGCTTAGTGCTCGGTTGTTGGCCATTACTATTATATTTGGCATACCGATAGCATTAAGAATTTCTCTTAAAGGATTTTTTATGTCTTCAGATGCTCTTGACTCTAAAATGTTTACTTGAGCATATTTGGAGAATTTATCGAAATATGTTAGTAAGCGTTGTTTTCCTGTAATGTAAATATCTACGTGAATAATTTCTCCTGGGTAATTAGGGATGGAGGTTGGTTGGATTTCTTCTTTTGGGGGGTGTCTGTCCTACTTTGATTTTTTACAGGTTTAACAGAGTTGAACATGGCTTGAATTTTCTTTTGGGCCTGCGGAAAAAAATAGTTCTTCTAAATTTGTGTTTTGTTTTCTTTTGCATTACTATGTGCTCTTTTATATTCTAGAGTGATAATTTCATTTTTCTGAAGTTCTGAACTTACGTCTTCTACTTCATTTTATGTAAATCGGATTTTATATGATTAAAAAAACGTAGGGTAAATATTTTGTATTTTACCCATAATCTCTTCAGATGTAAAAATTCCGTTTATGAGTTTAGGGTCGAGTCTGTTTGTCAAAATTGCAATGAGTTTTTGCTCCGTGTAGGATTTCTGTTTCTGATATGCCTGTGATATGTTGGAAATTGAATTTCAAAATTATAAAAATCTGTATCTGTGGTGATAGGTGCTTCTACTGAAAATATGAGATTGGGTGATGAGCTGTCATGAGGGGGCTCGAGACAATGGATCTGCTACTACATTAGCAACTCCGGGCTTGTACCTGATCTCGTGGTTATGTTCACCAATGACATCTCTCCAGCGTTTCAGCTTTGCGTTATGGTATTTACGCTTTTTGAAAAACTCAAATGTTGATGATCGATGTATATTACTACTTTTGAATATCCATAAAGATAATGTGTTAAACTTTGGAGGGCCCAAACGAATGCGAGCATCTCTCTTTCATTTGTAGCATAATTTTCTTCAGTTTTCGCAAGGTTACTCGAAATAAATATTACTGGTCTATGATTATGTTTTAACATTGCACCTATTGCATAGCTGGATGCGTTTGTAGTCAGCTGGAATTCTTTTCCGAAACCTGGATATGCAAGAGTCACATCCCTGGAGACGAGAGTGTTTTTAAGTTTCTCGAATGGCAATATAACTTTTTTGCCCAAGTTCATAGCGGTTTTGCTTGACTTGGTCTTAGATATACGGCCTTCTTCGCCTCATAGCAGAATGGTTAAAGTCTTTGCTATTTTTGCATAGTCTTTTAACGTTTTTGATACTGGGAATTTTTTAATTGCTCTTATTTTGTCTTTATTTGTTTAAACACCATTTTCTGATATTGTGTACTCCAAAAAGTCTACTTCACTTTTGAAAGAATGGCATTTTTCTCTTTGGACTCTCATGTTTTCATTTTGAAGTGTTGAAAATATTTTTTCAAGGTTTCGCCCATGTTCTACCTCATCTTTGCTGAAGACTATAATGTCTTCTACGAATTCGTAGCATATTTTTTCCTATGTGTTCTCTCAATATGTCGTCTAAATTTTTTTGAAAAATAGATGGAGAATTTTTTAAGCCAAATGCAAGTCTCGTAAATTCGTATTTTCCTTCATTAACAGCAAATATTGTTTTCTCTATGTCCGTATCTTTTAGTGGTATCTGATGGAAACCGCTCTTCAGATCTTACACCGAAAAAATGTTGTTGTTTCCAAGCTGCGCGATAATTTCACCGATTTCGGGAATTGGGTACCGATCTGAGATATTAACATCATTTAGTTTCCTATAGTCAATAACTAATCTGTATATATTTTCTTTGGACTGACCGGACATTTTCGGAACTACCCAAACTGGCGCGCGTATGGTGACCTTCACCTCGTCTGACGAAGTTCTGATTTCACTTACTACGTTGGTTGTATTTGGTTATATTGTGGTCCGATTGTATTAACTACCTGTGTAACTAATTGAATGAATTTTAATTTTATTTTTATGTTCGAGGATTAATGCTTCGTTGTTGACGTCTATTATTGCCCCAAGACGTTTCAACGTCTCGCTGCCTAGAATACCATGAAAAGTTTTTAAAGCATTTAATAAAAAGAATTTCATTGGTGCATCGGAAAGGTTAGAGAGTTTATGCATAGCATGGTGTGTTATTTTAGTATCTCCTCCAACTGAATTGTCGGATAAAATTTTTTTATTAGGTTTGGGTTTTGGTACTAATTGGTTTTGGATGTAGTTTTGGCTTGACCCAGTGTCAAATAGAAATTGCAGTATTTTTCCGTTCCCTATGGCTACATTAAAAAACTGCAGCGAAGAACGGCTAACTCTAAAATATAGAGTACTGAACTGTCTATATATTCTTGTTGATTGGCATCGGCTTGCCATGCGTATTCTTCCTGTAGGACATTTACGTTGTTTTTTTCTGTTAACTGGCCATATTCTTATTTTGAGATAAATGAGTCTTCTTCTGTATCTTGTTGTGCTGCCTTATCTGAGTCTATGTAAATATGGAATTGCCTTGTTATTTTGTTAACATTTTGCACATTAGCTGAACTGAGTGGTATTTTCCCCACATAATTATTGTTTCTCGGTTGGTTCATATAAGTAATATGACGGGAACGGATTGATTGATCAACATTCATAGATACTGGTTTTGGTTGTGGTCGTGGGGGAATGTTTGGTGTGCCGTAAGGTTCTACCTGTTTTGCGAAAGTCTGATTGTATGGTTTGGGTTTATTAAACTGGGTAAGTGGAGGTTTCTCAATTGTGGATGATATTTGCGACTGATTCGGATAATGGTATAAGTGTGAGTGAAAGCTTTGCCTTGTAGATACCATTCGGTAAGGTTGCAGAGGTTTAAGAGGTATAATTGGTAATTTTCCGAAATAAGGTGTTTTTGGTGTCTGATTATTTCTAGTATTTTGCTTCTCAAAAAGATAGATGAGGGGCGCACCCTAAGTCATGTGGTAATGGCTAACAATTGTGTCAAGGATTTCACGGTCTCTTGTGAGACACCTAAGTTACCAATTTGGTTCAAAATTAGAGAGAGTTGTTGATAGACTGTTTGGTAGAATTCAACTATGGTGTTGAGGCATAAAGTTGATATTCTAAAGTTTTTAGGTCGCGTTTGTCCGAAAAATGCACTGTTAGGCATTTCGAGATTGCTGTCCAGTCTAGAGGAGTATTGTATGACTTCATTACGGTGTCTGCTTGTCCAATAATCTTTATGCGAATTGCTAAAAGGATTCCGAGATATTTAGGTATTTTTTCCATGTTTTTTTACAGTTTTTTTTCCTGAAAAATCTCTACGCGATCGGACAATATCTGGTAATTTATCAAACTCACTTAAGTTGTGTACAAACTCTTTCTTAATTCCCTAATCTTCATATTTAGAGAAGTCCTTATTAGGATTTAGTATTTGCTTTATGAGGTATTTGCTAATGAGGTTTTCCTCTAAAACTATTTTTATTTTTTCCTCAATCTCACTCTCTGTCATAATTTGTGAGTTTAGTCGTGTGCTTGAAGAAGGTCCCGTAAGGTTTGAGAGTCTGTCGACTAAGTCTTGTTCGGTCATTTTGATATATGAACAATTGATAAAAATATTTTTGTTTTGATTTTAGTTACTCAGAAGGTTGAATCTTAAATAATTAGGAAATAATTCGAATTTTGTGTTCTTATTGTGTGTTGAGAATTCTTAATTCCGAATTGTGTTAATTTTATTTTCAGTGTTATTATTTTTTCAAGTGTGCTTAAAACTATGATTACAGTAGTAACATTCCTCGGCGTGCTCTCGTGACAATAGATTCAACGGATTCCTTTTTGTCCCACTCTTCGGCTATTTTTTTTCGAGTGTGGGTCTACTTGGAGGCCTCCTATATACATTTTCTCACGTTCCCTTCGAACGGGTACTATAGGGATGATCACGGCGAAAACTAATGGCATGGTCGTTCCTCCAGGTACAAGTCCTTTAGAATAGGGGTAGCGACATTTTTTTGCACATCCGCTTGGCGTTGTTTCACTCTTCACTTATTTTACCGAAAAGTCGAAAAAAAATTTTTTACCGATTGACGCGAGACGCAGAACTTGCACTTTTTGAGGATATGAACTAGGTCCCTGCTCTTTCTCCAGTTAAATAATGTTAGTTATTTTTTAATAAAAAATGTAATCTCTTTTGAATTGAGTTGGATTAAGAACTGAATTTGCTTAAGCTTAACAATCGTTTATATAGGCAGCTTGTTGCTCGATCGCTGTCACCGTCTCTGCTGCCTTCATTGCTTCCGCTCACGTTATTTGTTTTCTCATTAACTGCTTATGACGATTTGTAACTATTGGCCGGTTCTAATTACAATTGGTCAATGAATTGACTTTCACATTGGCAGATGCCCTAGTTGAGGTTAGCCTGGTTTTTTACCCGGTTGCGCCATATGTACTGAGCTTGCATCTTGTTAACTTATATATATATCCATATTGGCATGGACACGCATATATATATATAATATTTTCTGCCCCAAATTCCACTGCTAAATATATAAGCAAGCCTCCACACCTCCATACATCTTTGCCACCTACTGCGACAAGATCACGGACATTCCGGTACATTCTTTTTTCTAATTCGGCTTTTCACCGGCCTCACACACAGAATAGTCATGTTAATATTGCGTTTGGTTGCCGGACTTAGCTTAGGGGAGGGGTGGGTAAGACAATTAAGACGTTGGTACAGGTGGTGTGGTGATGTAAGTCTCCTGTTAGCCCTAGAACACTCCTCTGACCGACTACTGCAGAAGAATACCCTCTAATTTGACCACCAAAACGGGAAACGCGATTGAAAGCTTTTTGACTATTCCCGAAGAATGCCACATGAATGAAAAATCATGAATTGCAAGGATGGAGGGAATGCGCGATAAGACACACATTTTCATGACCAGTCTCATAAATCATCAACAGAATCAGAAAAAGCCGAGCTCGGGATCAGGGATTACGCGATTAGTAATGCCATTACAATTTTTCTTTCCAAAGGTGATAGGGGAAAACGGTCTCCCTGATGTATAATTTTTAGTTCGACTCCGGCACTGTTTTTATTAACTGTTTTTATTAACTGAATTTACCGCAACATAATAATATGGCTCTACAAAACAGTTGTAAGACCAATACTAACTACGGTAAGACTAAAAGTAAGCAACAGGTGGAAGAACTATCGGACAGAGATCTGAATATAAAAAACTATCGGATAACAGGAGACATTGGCTTAACTCAGTACAGTTAAAAACTCAGGACCACGTCGTTAAAAAAGAATCAAAAGATCAAAAGCAAGCTGGCCAAAAAATAATAGAAGACGAACGACAGAGCTGATCGAGAAAAAAAATAACATCAAATATCACCAGCCAGCGGCCAATGGGGACGCAAGGCTTTTCCTTACCATTCACACTGCAGAGGTTGAAACGAATAAAGCGGTAGACACCGGAGAAATTGAGGGTGTGAGTATATACTCTCACTTTAATATATGTTGAAACGGGCCGTATCGGAAGACTATATCATATAACTCCCATAGACACAATCGGAAAATATTTACGAAATAAAAAATTTTTACTTGCTCCGTTTTTAACAGATTATTATGAAATTTGGGATATAGCCATTTTCTATTATTCTACAATTTTGCGTAAACTTTTATAAAAATCTAACTACTTCATCATAGGAACGATCGAAAAATTAATAAATTTTAAAATTATAACTTTCTCGGGTGGGTAAGGGTGCATCAGACCAAGGCAAGAACAGCATAGTCTTTGCTGTTATATATTCCTTGGGTACATGGTGCATCAAGTCGGCTTCAGCAAATCTTGCAATTCTTCTCAGCCTTATACAAGAGCCATGATCTAGGGACGAGCAAATCTCTGATATGGCTCTAAAATGATACACAATTATATACACCAGCTTGACAGGTAGGCCGAGGTCGGATATAAATATTAAAAACAACCTTAACGCACTTCTATATACCAACCTTAGCAACTGAGAACTATCGGTTGCCAGGTTGTAGCAGCGGATGGGACAGCTATACTCATAGCCTCTGGCTATATGGCCCACGACGAACCGGCACCTACTGAAGCTTTCATTAGGGCGATGCAGTGGGCTGACACACGCTAGACACACGCTATGGGAAAGTAAGGAAACAAACGATAAGGGTGAGTCTCTTTTCGATAGTATTATATGTTGTGGCGTCACTATTTGTAACAAGAGCGACACGCCCACCTTCATTTTTCCAAGTACGGAAGAATTTTAAGGTCCAAGACATATCTGTTCAAATGGAGCACAGCAATTAAAAGGTAGGAAAATGGAGGGTCTCGACACAACACTTCTTTTCAGACAATAGTCCTGCAAACGGAATTATATTAATAACTCGAGAAAATGTTTTTACTGTTTTTAACCTATTTTACGAAAATACTTTAAATTTCATAATGCTACGTTAGTTATTTCCCACAGCTCCCATACAAATTAAACTAATTCATATACATACAGTGTCAATGAATGATTTTTAAGTTTCATCTTTCATTTTTATACCTTGCAGGGTACTATAATTTGCATAGCACTCTAAAAGGTTCAAGCAGTGAAAGGAGGCTCTACAGTGGCGCAACACTAATGGGATATAGGATATAGTAGTTCTACATGGTACATGGAAATTAAGCTGACTCAACAAGTCAGCACTTTCCACATCTCCATGTCTAGGTCAAAAATAAAGGTTATCCGTCCATCGTTCTACGATTGCTAAGGACGGCAAGTTTCTCAATAGGAGTCTACTAGAGTAGAAGGTAATCTTTGGTTTGCATCCCAATTTAAACCGCGTAGAGCGAAAAGTAAAAAGTTTTTTTGAACCGACTCAATGCGTTTACTATGGACGCCGTACTGAGGGCTCCAAACGCAGCATCCATATTGTAGGATAGGACGAACTAAGGAAGTATATAAGGTTTAGTAACATAGGGGTCATTGAATTCTTGACCACCGTTTAATAAATCCAAGCACACCCCTGGCCCTTTTCACCATAGACGAAATTTGATCAATAAAGTCAAGTTTTGGGTCCAAGCGGACGCCCAAATCGTCAACTGTATTAATTCTTTCCAAAGAGCAGCCGTTCAGCGTGTAAGTAGCAAGCTTAGGAGCGACACGAGAGAATGTCATTAGCTTGCATTTCTAGCCATTTAATTATTAATCTACACGGCACCAATTTTGAAAATTATTAAAATCTGTTTGTAAATCCGACTGGCAGGCAACGTCATTGTATTGCACGCAAAGCTTGACGTCATCCGCGTACATAAGTACTCTGGAGTTAGTCAAGACTTTGGGCAGGTCATTTATGAACAATGTAAACAATAAGGGTCCCAAATGGCTTTGGACGCCTATATCATATAGCTCCCATAGGAACGATCGAGAAATTAATTCATATAAAAAGTATAACATTTTTAGTTTTCAACAGATTTTCATCAAATTTGATACATAGCCATTTTATAAAAAATAAAAGAAATTAATAACATTAAAGATTATAACTTCTTCAGTTTTCACCAGATTTTCATCAAATATGAGATATAGCCATTTTATTTTAATCTACAATTTTGTGTAAACTTATAAAAAACAAGAAAGAAAGCTAACTTCGGCATGCTGAAGTTTATATACCCTTGCAGATAGAACTCGATGAATAGGAATCCATACAATATAAATTATATATATTTGTGTTAAAAAACAATGAAGTAATACCTGCTTACATTTCATTCACCTATACATATTATATTTGCAGTTTTACATTCACTGATTTGCATTTTTCCTCCACATCAAACGATCGTTTGTATGGCACCTATATGATATAGTCGTCCGATTTTCATGAAATTTACCACAAAATTTAAGACTGATATAAGATGGCTATATTTCAAATTTAATGAAAATCTGCTGAAAACTTAAAACGTTATAATTTTTAATTGTAGTCATTTTTTGATCGTTCGAGATATAGTAGTCGGGTTTTTTTTATAACTTTACACAACATTTAGATTAAAATAAAATGATATTTGATGAAAATCTGGTGAAAACTGAAGAAGTTATAATCTTTAATGTTATTAACTTCTTTTATTTCTTATAAAATGGCTATGTATCAAATTTGATGAAAATCTGTTGAAAACTGAAAATGTATACTTTTTATTTGAATTAATTTCTCGATCGTTCCAATGGGAGCTATATGATATAGGCGTCCGATTTTCATACAAATTTTACACAAATTGTAGAATAATATGAAATGGCTATATACTTAAATTTGATCAAATTCTGTTGAAAACTAAAAATGGTATAAATTTTTTTGTAAAAATTTTCCGATCATTCCTATGGCAGCTATATGATATAGTCGTCGTAGTATATAGAAGGCTAAATACAAAGTTTCATTCAGATAGCTTCAAAACTGAGAGACTAGTTTGCGTAGAAACGGACAGACGGACAGACGGACATGGCTAGATCGACTCGGCTGTTGATCCTGATCAAGAATATATATACTTTATATAGTCGGAGGTGCCTCCTTCACTGCGTTGCAAATTTCTGACTGAAATCATAATACCTTGCAAGGGTATAAAAACCGGACTACAATATCGCATAGCTGCCATAGTTCCTATGGTCATAGTTCCTATGATCAAAAAATGAATACAATTAAAAATTATAACGTTTTCAGTTTTCAGCAGATTTTCATTAAATTTGAGATATAGCCATTTTATATCAGTCTTAACTTTTGTGTCAAATTTTATGAAAATCGGACGACTGTATCACATAGGTGCCATACAAACGATCGTTAGATGTGGAGCAAAAATGCAAATCTGTGAATGTAAAACTGAAAATATAATATGTATAGGTGAATGAAATGAAAGCCGGTATTACTTCATTGTTTTTTAACATTAATATATATATTTTATATTGTATGGAAGGAATCCAGGAAGTCATCGAAGTTCTATCCGCAAGGGTATATAAACTTCGGCGTGCCGAAGTTAGCTTCCTTTCTTGTTTTTTTTTTTTAATTTTGTAGAACATTTTGTAACAATATAACAACTAAAAGAATTTATTGCCGCGGCCCTTCGGCTATACAAGCCGAACCACTGTGCAATCCTTGGCTCCGTAGTTTGTATTGAGGCCCATCCTAACCTTTTTCCTGAGTCGCTTAATTCTTTGTTCCACTATTGTGGGTGTGTCTTTTTTAATTACGAGAGTCTGCATGACTCCTAGTACCCGTAGTTAAGGATGTTACTGAAGTCCTTGTCGATTCCTTCTGGAGTAGACCGAACCTTGGTCCTTCTGTTTCTTACCTTAGACTGAACAATTTTCCCGTATTTATCCCAGTCAGTTTTGCGGTGCTTGCGCTTTAACTCTGTCCCCTGTGTCGGCATCAAGGTTTGAAAGAATATGTACCTATTCACAGTGGATCCAAAAAGAAATCTTGCGGAATAAAAGTTGATTTTTAACTTTTGAAAAAGAAATCTAGCGGAATAAAAGTAGATTTTTATCTTTTCACAAGTTAAACATATGCTATGTTTAGCACGTGTTCATGCAAAGATTTAAGACTGTTTGTGATCCTTCTTAAAGCATCAAATAACAAAATATATCTTAGTTTATTATTAATAATAACTTTTGTTTCCCTTAAAATCAGGTATGTACTAAATAAAAATTGTATATTCATGACCTGTCTTTCTATGTACATCTAAAAATTGTGTAAATTGTATGTTGCTTTTGCAAGAATTGCTTTTGAGGAGTTTACTAACTTCATTGGACTATAACTAACGTTATTCAATGGTATTCATGCTAATTTTAGTATTTATGTAAAGTGTCAGGCCTTGTGGTGTGAAAATGTCCAAAATGATAACCAACTACGTCCACCTCTGTCGAATTTTTTCGGAGTATTGTCAGTCTGCAAGCGCTCCATGTGGCTTGGTGAAAATGTAGCATCAAAAAAGTGGTTAGTGTTAATTCAAGTTAAATCAAGAACAACAAGAAAGGAAGATAACTTCGGCACGCCGAAGTTTATATACCCTTGCAGATAGAACTTCTATGAATAAAAAACCATACAATACAAATTATATATCTTTGTGTTAAAAAACAATGAAGTAATACCTGCTTTCATTTCATTCACCTATACATATTATATTTGCAGTTTTACATTCACTGATTTGCATTTTTCCTCCACATCAAACGATCGTTTGTATGGCACCTATATGATATAGTCGTCCGATTTTCATGAAATTTACCACAAAATTTAAGACTTAAATTAAATGCCTATACCTCAAATTTGATGAAAATCAGTTGAAAACTGAAAAGGTTATAAATTTAATTGTATTAATTTCTCGATCGTTCCTATGGGAGCTATATGATATAGTAGTCCGATTTTCATAAAATTTTATGCAAAATTGTAGAGTATAGTAAAATGGCTATATCTCAAATTTGATTCAATTCTATTGAAAACTGAAAAAGTTAAAAAATTTTTTGTAAAAATTTTCCGATCATTCCTATGGCAGCTATATGATATAGTCGTCCGATCCGGCCCGTTCCGACATATATACGAGTGAGAGTATATAGAAGGCTAACTACAAAGTTTCATTCAGATAGCTTTAAAACTGAGAGACTAGTTTGCGTAGAAACAGACAATCAAATCAACAAGAAAGGCAGCGCCAAAGTTTGTATACCTCGCAGATAGAACTTCGATCAGTAGAAATTAAGACAATATAAATAATATACTTATTTGTTTAAAAAAAACAATAAAGTAAGGCCTGCTTTCATTTCATTCACCTATACATATTATATTTACAGTTTAGTTTTACATTCACAGTTTTTCATTTTTCTCTATATCTAACGATCGTTTCTATTGCAGCTATACGATATAGTAGTCAGATTTTCATTAAATTTTACGTAAAATTTTAGAATAATGTAAAATGGATATATCTCAAATTTGATCCAATTCTGTTGAAAACTTATAAAGTTTTACTTTTTAATTGTATTAATTTCTTGATCGTTCCTATGACACCAATATGATATATTACTTTCATATATTTTACACAAAATAATAGAATAATATAGAATGACTTTATCGGATCTTTTCCCACACTTCAGCAACCTGATTGGGGAGATAGGAAGGGTGTCGCACAGTGGTCAATTTGAGGAAGAAATTCAAAAAATAATAATGTGAATTTGAAAGTTTTTTAAACACGATTGTCACGTAAAATAAGTAATCTATGCTGTCCAATATGTAATATTACATTATTTTAATGATACATAAGGTCTGAAAGTCTTTAAAGTGTTTTGTAGTGAAATTTAATACTTTCAGATTATTGCATATTATATTGTGCATATCATTTGTAACTCATTTTTTGAATATTGTCCAGACTCTTTTATATACTAAGGCCATAATTCACCAAAAATATCCAAGTTCGGTTCAGAGGATATTGCAATTTACTCATCAAATGCTTAACAACTTTTTGGTTTATTATACTGTTTTTGAAAAGATATGTAAGTTTCAGCTGCGTATATTTGCAATTTCAGATTATATTTGATATAATGTCTGATAACTTTGGAAAATTTTTAAATTTTTATTTCCATATAAATGCAAAAACCTCCATATTCAAGTATTCAATTTACATAAATTTGGTATCAAATGAAAGCTAATAAATTTATCTATTTCTTTTTTTCTCAAAACTTTTCAATTTGGTCAGTAGTTTCGACGATATAAGCCGACAAACTTACAAAATTTTAATTTTCGCTCGGAGTATAAAAAACAAATCAAAAAAATTAAAAAAGAAATAAAAAAAATATATATTTGAAATTTGATTTCAGAATCGTAATCAGCAATCCCAAACGCGCCCATATATCAAATTTCAAGTAAATCCGATCACTTTCTCAAAAACTTGTCCGCCATATTGGATCCGCCATTTTGAATTTTTGAAATCCGACTTCAGATTCGTGATCAGCGACCCCAAGAACCCCCGAGTGACAAGTTTTGTGTCAATGCATTGAGACTTGGGGAAGTTATTTAATATTTTCCGCACTTCAGTACAAGTTAAACTACTGTGTGTCGTCGAGACACCCGAGTAATATATGTGTGTGTTTTTCCCACAATCCTTTTTTGCCTGGGTGTTATTCGTACCGTCTGCCTGCTCTACCCATTCTTATTGGGTGCGAGTATGATCATGATCGGCACCCGCCGAAGATCGGAGAGTATTGATCAGGTGCCCAAAACACCGAGTGCTTGCAAACACCAAGATGATTTTGTGTGGGTCTTTGTCTTTTACTTTAGTTGCCGATGGTGAGTGGCACCGGCACCCGACTTTTGTTGAGTGTGAGTCGAGTCTCAAAAAATTCCACCCTTGCAGTTCTCTGATATACATATACTAATTGTTAAAAAAAGGACATTATAATCATTTGTTTAACTCAGATAGAAAGGCAGATACTAGTGTGCGTAAAAGCGGATGGACACACGTATATGGCTTTTGTTCAAAACTATACTTATAACGAAAATCATAATATCCTTTGCAAGGGTATAATATTATTTGGATCGTCATCGGAACTGCTTATATACAAACCTTGAGGCCAATGTCTCTCCCGGTAAAGTTACCACCGGGGTTCCTGTCCACAAGACGTCCATAGATGTAGTATGCCCATTGCATAATGGAGTATCAAGACATATATCGGCTAATTGACCTCGACGCACGTGTTCCTCTTTTGCAGCTACATTTGAAAATATAACTCTGTCTGGAGATATACCTAAAAATGTACATTTTGTAGTAAAATGAAAAATATATATATTACTATTTATTATTACCAAAATCACTGACAGTTTTTTTTATATTTTGTTCACCAACTGCTGGAAACCTCAGAAGCCATAACACAGACTTAGGTACATTTTTTAAAACTTCGACCCATGATTCAAGGGTCTGTGGATCAATTTTATATAATTGATTAAAATTGCAAAAAACAATAGCATCATCTGGTAACATATATTGACGTCGTGTTGTTATAACAATATTTTGGGGAACCTCTTCCCCGGTTGCGGTCTTGTTGTTTGTTTGAGTGGTAGCCAATCCGTTTTGAACAACAACTCCATTCAGTGAAGTTTGTACTTGACCAGAAGCGATCATTGATACTATTTGCGTCGTGCTTGGCAGCTCTGCAACTTTATGAGTTATTTCTAGCGGCTTTTGTGCGTTGACTACTTCTTTTATCTCTTTTACTTCTGTATTTTCTACTAGGGGAGATAAATCTGTGGCATTAAGTACCGTTACATTATCTACAAGGGAAGATTGTTGTTTGTCACAAACTATTATACGCTCCTTTAAATGTGGAAACATCTGCTTATGATCGCCAATAAAATATGTGTGCGGCATATAAGATAACTTTTCGCTGTATTGAAAAGCTAATTCCATTGGACTAGTTATTGCATCAGTTATAATATAATCCATAAAACTAGCTCCACTTGTTCCTGGATAACCTAACCACATTACTTGAATTGGAGCAGGACGGAGAGCAAATATTTCATTTCTTGCGCCCTTTGTGTAGCCATTCATATTTACTAGAATATTTATGCCATCATTATGGATCTTATCGGCAGCTTTACCATTACAAGGAATTTGTGAAAGATCAACAAAATGTTCAGCTTCTCTGCTGATTTTGTATCGAAATGTTGTGCCATCATCTGGACTAAGAGCGTAACAAAAAATCTCAACCTTTGAACGGTCATGCAAACCAGGAACTGACTGCATCAAATGCGAAGTAGGATGATTACCAAAGTCCGAGCTTAGATAGCCAATCCGTAATCTACCATTTTTAGGTAATTCTTTCGGAAAATTATACGGTTTTTTGTGTAGCACGTGAATTTTTTCTAAACATAAATTTGCGTGTCTTGCTGCAATTGCTTTTCGATAATCATGTGTCAAAGGATACAACATAGAATGATGTGGATGTACTGATGGTAAACGGTTCTTTTCAAGCTGCTCAGCAACTATACTAACCAATTTCTTCATTCGGATTTCATAGTCAGTCCAGTCACAAACTATTTGCAGACAATGGGCTAAATTACAATATGCATCTGGAAAATCTGGTTTTAACTTCAGGGCAGTACGGTAAGACTGAATTGCATCTGGAATATTTCCAGAATCTTTGTGAATGCTAGCTAAATTACTGTGAGCATCAGCAAAAGCTGGGTTAATTTGAATTGCTCTGGTGTAACATTGAAGGGCCCCACTGACATCTTGTAACTCTTTAAGAGTATTTCCCATATTTGAATAGGCATCTGCAAATGTAGGCTGTATTCTAATAGCTTCTTTGTAATGCATTAATGCTTCTTTTAATTTTCCTTGTTGTTGCAACACAGATGCCAAGTTTGAGTGAGCAGCAGCGAAATCAGGAAATACTTCCAATGCCTTTAGATAAAGTCGAGTAGCCTCTTCAATATAACCCTGTTCCCTTTTTATGTTTGCTAAATTGTTTAGAGAATCGGCGTGATTAGAACATAGTCTTAGTGCAGTGTTATAGCAATCTTCAGCTTCTTTAACCTAATGAAAATATAAATAAATTTAATCGACAATAACAAACAACAAATTAGAATACCATTCAAGGCTATAAAAAAACATACCTGTCCTTTTTCTTTAAGAGCATTCGCAAGATTGCAATAGGCATCGGGAAAATTAGGCTGTAGATCAATGGCCCGCCTATACGTGTCGATAGCTAAGTCAATTAGCCCTTGTTCATAGTAGACACAAGCCAAATTTCCATGAACTACAGCATTGTTCGGAGACAAATTTAATGCACGTAAGTAAGCAGCCACAGCTCTAAAAACAAAAATTTTACAAAAAACAATAAAAACAGAAGAACTATTTGAGATTATGCGCTTTGTATGGTATCTGATTTACCTTTTCCATAAACCCCTGAATTTATTTAACATTACAAAAATATTTTTTCTGCCATGTAAATTCGGATTATTTGTATATTTTTTGTCCAGAGTCCCTATGTTAACTATTGTATAAATAATAACGTTTTGATAATCCATTCTTCATGAGCTATAAACAATATCAAGTACAACAATGACGAGAGTGCTTGCCATTCGTATTATTTTTAGTGTATATATATCAATGAACATATACATACATAGATATAGCTAGTCTTCAATGACGTAAATAAACATAAACATAAAAGTAATTAAGAGATTTGATTAGGTATAGTAAAGATTTAAGGAAACTCTAATTGTTTTAACTTTATGCTATATTTAAATCTGAAAACACAAAAGTTTATAATAAACAATCAGGTATAAAGAAATGCGATTTTTGCTTGAAAACAAAGATATCCCATACGACTGCTAAGTATATAGACACTTCAGATACATACCGAAAACATTTTTTATTTTGACAAAAATTCGTGAACTATTTATAAATATCAAAAATACCGAATAAATAAATCGCACCCAAACACTTCATCGTAGTCGATCTCTCGGAAGAAATATAAAAAAGTTAAATTCTCCTATAAACTAAATTTTTTGGAATAAAAAAAAATAATTTTTTTCCAAAGACGTCAGAATAAGTGAAAGTGGTTTATAATTTTATGAAAGCCAATTTTCATTAGTCTACAGGAATGCTTCGACTGGATTAATGGCGTTCTCGGCAAATTCATTCGTTTCTTTCTTTTGAAAATTGTTGTCGTCGAAGGAGAAACTCATAAAAAAATCCGTCGACGGCATGACCAATGAGAATGAAACGACTAACTATCCGACGAAATTTTTTTACTTTTAATCGAATTCCATTAATTCCAAATGATCTTCCATTTTAATTTAAGCGGATTCAGTTTTTAGTTCGGTCGGATTTTGCGATGTCAACCAATAAATCATGTTCCCGTATTGAAGAGCAGTGTTCAAGGGAAAAAGAACTAACTTCGGCTCGCCGAAATTTTTATACCTTTGCAGATGGAACTTCGATCACTAAAAATTATACAATAAATAAATAAATAATATATATATTTATTATAAACAAAAACAATGAAGTAACGCCTGCTTTCATTTCATTCACCAATACATATTATATTTACAGTTTTACATTCACAGTTTTTTATTTTTCTATATATCTAACGATCGTTTCTATTGCAGCTATATGATTTTCATAATATTTTACACAACATAGAAGAATAATATAAAATGGCTATGTCTCAAATTTGTTAATATTCTGTGTTCAAACTACGAAATATGTTTCACTTTTCAAAAACTTCTGCTCAGCTTGTATTTAAATAATCGTCGTCAATCTGTTGTTCTGTCAACTGTGTCGTTGGAATTGGAAATTGTTACTCGTGGTGTCTTCCAAGGTTCCATAGAGGGTAAATAACCTCTATACTTATAATCTTACATCTGTAACGTTCATTTATGGAATAATTACATCGCAAAAACGGTAGGAAAAATATACGGAAAGCTGAGACCATTGTCCGTGACTAAGGAATGTCTGCCTATAAATTTTTGTATTCAAAAGTTTTTTCAAATTGTGATTCGAAAATAAATTTAAGATAGTTTTTAATAGAATCGAATTTTCGACGTATAAAGAACTTAATGGATGGATAAAGATGAGAATATTGGCATTCCTTCAAAAATAAATGTATAAAAAGAACCAATATCTAATAGAAAAATTAACACTTACTGCTTTTAGAAAATTAAACAATCTAATATGCATTAGACCCAGATCACTGACTTCCGAAAAACAATTTTTCATAATCATAATCATAATCAGTTTTCCAATAATATTAAAAACATTAGCGATGCTACGCAGCTCAAAGAAAATCTACTCTAATAAATTAAAAGAGACCCACAAATAAAATTAAACTAAAAGCGACAAAATATAATAAATTAAAGTTCTTAGATTAGATTAAGAATATTTTATGCCAATTAAAATTCATGGCTCCTAGCAATGATATGTGGGTGTGTCGTAATCTTATTCATATAGTTTGTGGCTAGTTCATTGATAATATCCCCAATCAGAGGAATTTTCAGATCCCACGCTATGTGATTTTTACGGATGAACCCCTCAGTACCAGGAAGAGAAGGATGCGACTCTGATTACTTTTGGCCATAATACCATAAACTTGAATCCTGTATCTCCAAATGGGGGCAAGGATGGATTTGTATATCCGGACCTTATTTGCCTTAAGAAGCCAGTATAGCCTTTTGCCTTATCCTATAACGTCAAACTATCGTCGTCTGCATGGCGAAGCTACACCGGGTGTCCAAGGTGACCACCATCTCTGATCAAGAATACTTTCTGAGGGAGTGCGTCCCTACAGCACACTTTGCCGAGTTAATAGATATATTCCAGCGACAGACCCAATTCTCAAACCTCTTAAGATTCGACTGGAGCATATCAGTGGCATTTCATAGATATAGTTGGATTTAGAGAGGACCGCAGTATCATCAGAAAATATTACTAAGGTTTAACACCTAAACAATAATTCAGAAAGGAAGGTCCCTGTTGTGCTGTGTGGAGTAACATTATGAATTAATAGACACTCCTTGATGTTTCTCTACATCTGATAAACCGCGGTTTGCAAGGACCGAAATTTGAAGTTCAAATTCACCAGACAGCTTTGCTTTCTGTATGTTTAATTCACAAAGCGTTTTTTGTGATGCATGAAATATAAGGTTGGGAAATAATAAACATAACATAAATAACATAAACAAATTTCAGTTTAATAAACAAAGACAAGAAGTCAAATATTTCTAAAGATCTAACATCAGAAGCTGCTGCTATTAACAGCAGTAAATACTTGATAACAGAGATTGGTAAATGCATGTTAACGAGCTTTTGTTTACATTGTGGAGTCAAAGAGAATCAGTCCGGGAGATTCGAAATTAAGAGAATTTGACCGAACATCTCGGTCACCTTGAAATGATCATCTTTCAACGAGAATGAGATGGTGTGGGTAGTCCTGCAAGCGTATACACTGGTCGGCAGCATACAACAGTGCTAGTTTGAAAGTGGGTCACCGATCCTTTCCGGGAATAACGGTCTCGATGCGCTCAATCTTCCTTCGCTGAGCAGGAAGATTGTCGGTGTGAATGATGACCATGGTGTTTGCCTAGATGCTTACTGATGGTCTTGTTAATTTTGTTCAAGAGCGCAGTTCTTATAGGAAGTTGAATGACCACCTTCGCCAAAACTGTTGTTTGTTTGCGGTCACGGCGTCGAATCGTTCCGCTTTCCAAATACCTCGAAAGTGGCAAATGAGATGAAATGACTTCTTGCGTGGCTTTGTGTTCAAGGAACTCTCGTAGTTCTTGAAGATGGTTGGCAGCTCCAATGAAGTTGGTTCCGTCGTCGCAGTAGATGTCCGTTGGAATTAATAGTAAGTTGGTTCTCCAATTAGGGTTTGAATCGAACGCAGGCGATACAAGAACGCCCCACTCGACGATCTAGGTCCCTGTCGTTGATGATCCAGTACTCTAGACGAGCTTTCGCTCCTGCGTGAAAATCCTCAGATGCCTTTGAAGACGTATACTTGCGACAACAACGGTGCGAGAAATTCAAGCGGATCGAACAAAGCGGTTGCGATGGACAAAATTTTTCTTTCGGTGATTCTTGTTGACTGGCTGATTGGTATTATCTTGAAAAACAGTGTATCTTTGCGCTAATTCCAGTTTATGCCACACGAACGGAGCTTCTTTTCTATGAAAAAAGCGAAGTTCGAACGCCATTTGGTGAGTGGGATATGCCCTCGACGAAGACGAAGCGTAGCTAAGTCGTCTAGGCCTGTGAAGAGTCATTTAACAGTCGACTCAACGAACATCGGCGAATTGGTTTAGGCTGCGTGTTGCCAAAAACGGGGCGGCTGCAGTGCCGTAGGTCGCCGTATTCAATTGATACGTGTGCAGCGTGTCTTCTGAAAACGCTCTCCAAAGGATGTACTGGTATTTGCGATCACCAATCTCAAGACTTACTTGCCTGTACATCTTGGTCACTCTGCAGTGATGACATAACAATGAAGACTGAACTTTAGAAGCTGCAGGTAAAAATCCTCCTGTAGTGTAGGGCCAACGCATAGCAAACCGTTTGATTTGATGTCCTTCACAAGGCGTCGAACACTACCCTGAGCTTGGTCTCAATGCTGGGTTTGAGAACGCTGTGATGGAAGATGTAGTAGTGCGGCTCGTGTATTTTAAGATGAATAATTCGGAACATATGACCGAATTTTTCATACTCCTCCATGAAGTCGCAGTATTGCAGTATTCCATGCTCAGGACCCGACGACAGACGGTATCAAACGAATCTCACAATCGGCTCATCATTGATTGGGCGTTTGACGACAATCCAACCAGAGCTGTCGAGGCGAGTGGTCTTTTCGTACTATTCCTCGCAAATGGAATCTTCCAGCTTCTACAGAGTCGACCGATTCCAGTTCCTACACACGTCATTGTCATTATCGCATTTAAAGCCAAGCAAGTGGAAGCTTTTATTGGCACGTTCTGTTGAAGTCGGCCAGTTACCACCCAGCCAAATAGAGTTTTCTGCAGCATCGGGCCTCGAGGTCCCAGCCTTATTTGCCCTATTGACAAGGAGTCAAAGAAGAATTGGTAGAATTTTGTATAGCCAACGGCGTATTTTCTGACAACTTCAAAGTCGAAACGTCAATAGCGAGATAAGGCTGGTATGAGATTTTTAGTGTAATACAGAGATATGCGGAGTGAAAGTTGATGCAGTTGTGCAATATTTAATATCTGTTTGCGAGTGGCCGATGCTTCGGATTTGCACTGCATATCTGCGAAATCCTCCGTAAGGAAGTTGGGAGCAGGAATGGGGGAGAGCTCTTCTAGGTCTATAGGTTCCAAATGCATCCCTAATAAGAACCATCGCAATGGCAAATAACACCTGCGACTTCTTGACAGAATTTTAGTGGATTGCTGTTTCCTACTGTAGTGCAAATGGAACCGGTTGATGCGATCAAGGCAAGACCAGCGAATGGTTCTAGTACAATAAAGTATGATGTGCCTTGTTGCAGGTACGACAGCGATTTTTTGAAAGGCAGCTCGACATTTGGTAACCAATACACAGACTTTTTGGCGGAGACGATGTAATTAAACGACGTCAAACCGTCCTTTAATTTGTCACAGCCTAGTAATTCGCAGCATACACACGGTGCATTAGTCAGCGACGAATTGGGAGGTCTTACTGGGGGACTGGGGGACTGGGGGAGTTGAACTTGACCGCTGCGATCCAAAGGGGTTGTCCAGCATACAAAAGAAACTGGCACTGGCGCTCAAGCAGCGGCTTACACAAGTTCCAGTGTGCTATAGTATGAGAATCCCGACGGAATTCCTGGCTGTGTGCTCAGGTATTGTGCTGACGCCCTATGCTATCCTCTTCTGAAATTGTGTACCTTATCCATAGAAACCTCCCACATTCCCTTTATTTGGAAGGAATCGTTTATTATTCCTCTCCACAAATAAAGTTTGCTACCTAAAGAGGAATCTCAAAGATGTCGGTCATTCCAAAACTTTTCGAAAACGAAATTATTCCTCATTTGAAGCACTTTTGTTAATTGTTATTTCTCCGTGTCAATAACTAACCTTTTGGAGCTCTCTTCCTATATTAGATGGGGCCTCCATAATAACTTTCAGACAGATGTAATCTATACCGATATCAGAAAAGCATTTGGTTTTTTTATCCATTCTCTCTTTGTTATGAAACACGATTTAATGGGAATTCCAAATGATCTCCTTTGTTGGATCTGAATGGTAGAACGCAAAGGCTCCTTTTTAAGAATAATTTATCTTATGATCTATTGGTTACTTCTGGCGTCCCGCAAGAGAGCCATTTGGGTTCCTTATTGTTTACATTATTTATAGACGACATGCATAACATTTTGACTAATACCAGAGTATTTATGTACGCCGACGACGTCAAGCATTGTGGGCAATACAAGGATATCGCTTGCCGGTCGGATTTATAAATATGGTGCAGCGTAAACTTATTAAACTTCAACAGCTCTAAATGCAAGCTAATGATATTCTTTCGTGTCGTTTCCGAGCTTGTGACTTATGCGTCTTGTCTTGACTTTTACTTATTTAGTTAGTCCTATCCTAGAATATGGTTCTTGAGTTTGGAGCCCTCAGTACAGCGTTCGTAGTCATCGGATCGCATAGGTTCAAAACAACTTTTTAATATCCGCTCTAAGCGTTTCAATTTGGATTCAAGCCAAAGATTACAATCCTATTCTAATAAAATTCTTCTTATTAACTTCGCTTGTTTAGCCAACTATGCTAGGCATAGCCTTTATATATAATCTCTTTCAAGTAGTAATACTAGATCCTACATATCATTAGTGTGGCACCATTGTAGAGCCTCCTTTGAAGTGCATGAACCTTTTGGAGTCTTATGTGAAAATTATATTGATTTGTACTCATTAATCTCTAACGTCGATTATCGCAGGCTTGTCATGCCGATCCCTTAGCTTATCCAAAGCCATTGCATAATTTTCTCCCTTGACCGGGAAGAGTTCGATAGCTTCCAATGTAGATCTTCTTAAACAATTGCGGAGATGATTAAATTTATCTATATTCGAGATATGCTTACGGTTCACCAGTTGCAGAAATGACGAGATAAAGTTATTAAAGTCCGTATGCTTTCCATCGAAGCTAGGCACTGCCAACCTTGGCAGTTGAGACGGCGCGCAGTAGCTTGGTGCAGAGATATGGTCGATCACTGTGCTGTACAGTTCTTCTCTAAAAAGTTAATGCCAACTTTATGGTTATGTAACTGTCCTCCAGGTTTGCACGTCGATTATCTGCGGACTTCACGGTTTCAATTTCTGAGAGGGCTTGCTTAAAATATGATTCTAAGATCCCAAATGGCACTAAATTTCAGTTGACGAGAAGAGGCTCTTCTTCTTTCTTAGTGTCGCCCATTACCGTTATGCGACTGTGTCGTTGGCATAAGAACTTTTTTCTATAAGTTAACTTTATTTGTTTATTTATTATCAACTTGCGAGGGGGGGGGGGGGAATATTTAATGAACAAAGCGTTCTTTGTGTGCATGAGATATGAGGTTGGTAAGTGCATAAACTAATTTAAAATTTAATAAATAACAACCGTTTCTAAAGATCTATCAACAGTCACTGCTGGAGGTTAGTAAATGCATATTAATGACTTTTTGTTTACATCGTGCAGTCAAAGAAAACAGTTCGGGAGATGCGAATTTAAAAGAATTCGACCGAGCACCGTATTTCTCTAATTGGCCTTTTTCTTCTTTTTCAGCGAATCGGGAAAAAATTACTCAACATGATCATTTTGCATCATGCAATACGATGTTATTTTCCTCGGAATCTTTTTTCATTATGGACTGCATTCTGGCATTTTTATGGTTTTACTCACTTATTTTGTAAAATAAAAAATTTCAATGTAGTTCACACATTCTTGCATTATGGTTAGTTAGTTAGTTGTTCGAGTGAGTGTAATAGGAGCTAAGACAACCTCACTCTTAAATCATTTTAAAGTAAATCGCCCACGAGAGATAATAAAGTTCATTCTACTTAACTTAATTAGATTCGCAATTTTATTGTCTAGTTTCATGATGTTATCTGCCGTAACTGTATGCACCATCGGTAGTGTGACTATACTATCCTAGTTAGGGCGGCTGGAAGCAGATCTACGATGAAGCTTTGACTGGGGATGCTGACGAATCGTAGAAGCGCAAACACAGCCTGGAATCTTATCAGAGAAGTCCGGCCAGACATCCCCCACGTCAAGGGAGAGGCCCGCGAACCGACCTACGCAACGGTGATCGGACCCAGCGGCCTAAATAAATGCCCAAAAAATTGGATACAGCGGTCTAAGCGAAGGACCACTCCCAGTGGTGGCAATCTCCAGCAAAGCAGACCTGCTTACCAAGTTGGGCAAAGTGAATAACGGATGGTGTAAATGGCCAATTAAGGAGGTGGATTCCCGTCCCAAATGCTTCAAATGCTTTGAAGTGCGGGCAAGAAAGCCACTTAATCGCAGCGTGAACGAACCCGGCGAGTTACTACAGATGTAGCAGCAAAAATCTGAAGGACACGCTGCTGCCACCAACTATAGCATCTCAAACCCAACAGGCATGAAGGGGGTCCAGCTTAATCTGAACCACTGCGCGGCAGCACAAGATCTCAGCGCTCAGAGCTGCTATTCGGGCGAGCAAGTCCAGATGCTTCCTGTAACTCTGCGATACGGCGGACCAACCCGTTGCGTAGTGCCCACAAAACGGTATAGAAATGCACCAACTGCTTCAGATGGCTTGCAGCATGAAGGAGATAATGGCTTACCTTTTTTCTAGTCCTGTCTTCCCCAACTTCGGCGTCGTCCCGTGGGTTACCGGACTTCGGCAGCAACACCAACATTTGCCTTTTCCTCCTATTCGGGAAATTGCCTTTCTTTTGCAGCCTTAACCCTAGCAGCCACCGTCTGAACCTTCGTCGCCGTGACAGGTGCGAAGCCTGCCAAAATCCGGTAACCCACGAGGCGACGTCGTTTAGGCCATCTCCCCTATTGACGAAGCTGGCAAGATGTTTGAACGCCTTATCGGCTCTCGGCTATAAGGGCAATCAAAGAGGCAGTTGACCTATAAGACGCGCAATTCGGCTTCCAGATGGGGAAGTCGACGGTCAAAGGCATCTCGAAGGTGGTATCAATCGCCAAGTCGGAAATTGCCAGCACGAGATAGAAAGAAGTCTCGAAAGAGTACTGCTTTATTGTGACACTAGATGTATGCACCGTCTTTAACACGGCACGATGGCACAGCATGATGGAGCTGCATCCTAGAGGCGCTTATTAACTTCGGAATCCCACAATGTCTATTGAGGATGATGCGCAACTACTTCGCAAATCGCATGTTAGAAATCGCGAAAAGAATGGAACTCCCCTGCTGAGTACCCCCAAGGGTCCGTTGCACTGTTGTTTTGGAATGCAATGGACGATGGAGTGGTACGCCTTTCTTTACCCGGACGGTCCGAGCAAGTGGGCTTCGCTGACGACGGTGGTCGTGGTGGCGAATCAGCTCCCCAATGCGGAAGTAACATGCAACCGCTGTATCGATGTTATCAACACATGGTGTGAGGTTGCAGTTAGCTCGCCAGAAGACGGAAGCGGATCTGGTGAGCAGTAGGAAAAAGATTGAGGTCGCCAATATTAATGTGGGTTGCTCGTCGATTCGTGCGTCCAGAGTATCAAATACCTGGGTGTAATGCTGGGAACCAGGCTCACCAGGCACCCGGCTTACGTCAATTCTAAGGCCGCATCATCCTTACGAGCACTGTCCAGGATCATGTTGAAACATAGAGGACCGAAACAGGATAGCAAGGATAGGGCCTAGTTCTCACAAGACCCAAAACAGTTTTCTAATTTCGTTAACACTAAACGTAAGCCTAAACCAAATCCTTCCTCGCTTTCATTTGAAATTACTTCCGCAAATAATGATCAGGCAATAGCCGATCTATTTTCGCAGTTTTTTCAAACAACCTATTCTAGCTCATCGTATCTACACCAGACCTATTCCTACGACATACCCAAATTAAACTTAATTTTCTGTCCTAAACGAAAGCTCTCTCCTTTTAGATCTTCATCGTACCAAGCCAGCTTATTCGCCAGGTCCCACGGGATTCCTGGCTGTGTGCTCAGGTATTGTGCCGACGCGCTGTGCTATCCCCTTCTGAAATTGTTTACCTTGTCCTTGGAAACCTCCCACTTTCCCATTATTTGGAAGGAATCGTTTATTATTCCTTTCCACAAAAAAAGTAGCAAAATGGATGCCAGAAATTATAGAGGAATCTCTAAGTTGTCGGCCCTAAATCCCTAAATTATTTGAAAACATTATCACCCCTCACTTACAGCACCTTTGTAGATCGGCAATTTCTCCATGTCAACATGGTTTTATTAAGCGAAGATCAACAACAACAAATCTTTTGGAGCTCTCTTCCTATATTATAAAGGGCTTCCATAATAATTGTCAGACAGATGTAATCTATACTGATTTCAGTAAAGCATTTGACTCTGTTAACCATTCTCTCCTCGTTAGAAAACTCGATTCAATGGGTTTTCCAAGTGATCTTCTTAATTGGATCTCAAGTTAACTGAATGGCAGGACGCAAAAGGTCCTCTTTAAGAATAATTTATCTAATGCTTTAAGGGATACTTCTGGCGTCCCGCAAGGAAGCCATTTGGGACCCTTATTGTTTACATTGTTCATAAATGACCTGCCCAAAGTCTTGACTAACTCCAGAGTACTTATGTACGCGGATGACGTCAAGCTTTTCGTGCAATACAATGACGTTGCCTGCCAGTCGGATTTACAAACAGATCTTAATAATTTTCAAACTTGGTGCCGTGTAAACTTATTAAACTTAAATGGCTCGAAATGCAAGCTAATGACATTCTCTCGTGTCGTTCCTTAGCTTGCTACTTACACGCTGAACTGCTGCTCTTCGGAAAGAATTAATTCTGTTGATGATTTGGGTGTCGACTCGGACCCAAGACTTGTCTTTATTGATCATATTTCGTCTATGGTGAATAGAACCAGGGGTGTGCTTGGATTTATTAAACGGTGGTCGAAGGAATTCAATGACCCCTATGTCACTAAATCCTTATATACTTCTTTAGTTCGTTATATCTTAGAATATGGATGCTGCGTTTGGAGCCCTCAGTACGGCGTCCATAGTAAACGCATCGAGTCGGTTCAAAAGAACTCTTTATTCTTCGCTCTACGCGGTTTAAATTGGGATGCAAACCAAAGATTACCTTCCTATTAAAATAGACTCCTCTCAATAAACTTACCGTCCTTAGCCAATCGTAAAACGATGCTAGGAATAAGCTTCATTTTTAACCTTATCCATGGTGATGTGGAAAGTGCTGACTTGTTGAGTCAGCTTAATTTCCACGTACCATGTAGAACTACTAGATCCTATATCCCATTAGTGTTGCGCTACTGTAAAACCTCCTTTGAACTGTTGAACCTTTTAGAGTGTTAAGTGCAAATTATAATGATTTGTACACACTAATCTCTAACGTAGATACCCTTCCCAAATTAAAAGCTTTAATTCTAACCCACTTAGTAGACTTGCAGGCAAGCAATTTGGCAGCACGCCAGTAGTTGATTTCCTCTTCGTCTTTTCTATTTTTCCTTTCGCGCCTACTAACGCTTAACCCAAACAGGCACGTGCCTGGTGTCATACGGGCCACATGAGTGTACTGACCGTAGTGCATCAACGTCCAAATTATCTGGCAGCACGCCGTTAACTAATTTTCTTGCATTTAATTGCTGTTTACGATCTGAATTGGGTACATAAACGGCAATCAGCACAGCCATATTTTTTCAAATAATGAGATTCATCGTGGTTATGAAAAATAATATAAAGAAAACATTAATAAAGAACCATTTGCACGAACGCAAAAATTGCTATAATTTTAATATATTGTATATATTGTTTTGTATTGTTTTTATTGATTAAAAGTAAAGGTTTTTATAAAGGCACAAACCTGTCAAATATTCTTGCTTCCTTAAGAACATTTCCTAAATTTATGTAAGCATCTAAGAAGTTCGGATCAAGGGTTACAGCTTTCTCAAAGTGGTGTATTGCTAACCAAATCTCTCCCTGAGCGTTAAAGACACACCCTAAATTACTCCAAGCGACCGCGAATCCAGGACATGTCTCAATTGCCTTTAAGTAACAAGCCTGTATAAAAAAGAAATAATTAATTTGTATAATTTAAGCTGATTAAAATTAATCAAAAAAATTAAACCTTTTTATTTATTTTTTCAAAGTACATTTTTATTTTCTTGTAAAAAATTAACATTTTTTGGTCAGAAGTTTGCAACGCAGAGAAACAGTTATCTCTAACCACATAAATTATATATATTCTTGATCAGCATTAAAAGCAGAATTGATCTAGTCATGTCCGTATGCCCATTTTCACGCAATTAAGTTTCTTAGTTTTCAAACTATCTGAATTAATCTTTGCAGTTAGTTTCCTTAATACTCTCACTCGTATATATGTCGGAACGGGCCGGATCGGACGACTATATCATATAGCTGCCATAGGAATGATCGGAAAAATTTTTACAATTAAAAATTATAACATTTTTAGTTTTCAACAGATTTTTATCAGACTTGAGATATAGCCGTTTCATATTATTCTACAATTTTGTGTATAATTTTATGAAAATCGGACAACTATATCATATACCTCCCACAGGAACAATCGAGAAATTAATTCAATTAAAAACTAGAAAGAAAGCTAACTTCGGCACGCCGAAGTTTATATACCCTTGCAGATAGAACTTCTATGAATAGGAATCCATACAATATAAATTATATATATTTGTGTTAAAAAACAATGAAGTAATACCTGCTTACATTTCATTCACCTATACATATTATATTTGCAGTTTTACATTCACTGATTTGCATTTTTCCTCCACATCAAACGATCGTTTGTATGGCACCTATATGATATAGTCGTCCGATTTTCATGAAATTTACCACAAAATTTAAGACTGATATAAGATGGCTATATTTCAAATTTAATGAAAATCTGCTGAAAACTTAAAACGTTATAATTTTTAATTGTATTCATTTTTTGATCGTTCGAGATATAGTAGTCGGGTTTTTTTTATAACTTTACACAACATTTAGATTAAAATAAAATGATATTTGATGAAAATCTGGTGAAAACTGAAGAAGTTATAATCTTTAATTTTATTAACTTCTTTTATTTCTTATAAAATGGCTATGTATCAAATTTGATGAAAATCTGTTGAAAACTGAAAATGTTATACTTTTTAATTGAATTAATTTCTCGATCGTTCCAATGGGAGCTATATGATATAGGCGTCCGATTTTCATCAAATTTTACACAATTGTAGAATAATATGAAATGGCTATAACTCAAATTTGATCAAATTCTGTTGAAAACTAAAAATGTTATAAATTTTTTTGTAAAAATTTTCCGATCATTCCTATGGCAGCTATATGATATAGTCGTCGTAGTATATAGAAGGCTAAATACAAAGTTTCATTCAGATAGCTTCAAAACTGAGAGACTAGTTTGCGTAGAAACGGACAGACGGACAGACGGACATGGCTAGATCGACTCGGCTGTTGATCCTGATCAAGAATATATATACTTTATATAGTCGGAGGTGCCTCCTTCACTGCGTTGCAAATTTCTGACTGAAATCATAATACCTTGCAAGGGTATAAAAACCGGACTACAATATCGCATAGCTGCCATAGTTCCTATGGTCATAGTTCCTATGATCAAAAAATGAATACAATTAAAAATTATAACGTTTTCAGTTTTCAGCAGATTTTCATTAAATTTGAGATATAGCCATTTTATATCAGTCTTAACTTTTGTGTCAAATTTTATGAAAATCGGACGACTGTATCACATAGGTGCCATACAAACGATCGTTAGATGTGGAGCAAAAATGCAAATCTGTGAATGTAAAACTGAAAATATAATATGTATAGGTGAATGAAATGAAAGCCGGTATTACTTCATTGTTTTTTAACATTAATATATATATTTTATATTGTATGGAAGGAATCCAGGAAGTCATCGAAGTTCTATCCGCAAGAGTATATAAACTTCGGCGTGCCGAAGTTAGCTTCCTTTCTTGTTTTTTTTTTTAATTTTGTAGAACATTTTGTAACAATATAACAACTAAAAGAATTTATTGCCGCGGCCCTTCGGCTATACAAGCCGAACCACTGTGCAATCCTTGGCTCCGTAGTTTGTATTGAGGCCCATCCTAACCTTTTTCCTGAGTCGCTTAATTCTTTGTTCCACTATTGTGGGTGTGTCTTTTTTAATTACGAGAGTCTGCATGACTCCTAGTACCCGTAGTTAAGGATGTTACTGAAGTCCTTGTCGATTCCTTCTGGAGTAGACCGAACCTTGGTCCTTCTGTTTCTTACCTTAGACTGAACAATTTTCCCGTATTTATCCCAGTCAGTTTTGCGGTGCTTGCGCTTTAACTCTGTCCCCTGTGTCGGCATCAAGGTTTGAAAGAATATGTACCTATTCACAGTGGATCCAAAAAGAAATCTTGCGGAATAAAAGTTGATTTTTAACTTTTGAAAAAGAAATCTAGCGGAATAAAAGTAGATTTTTATCTTTTCAAAAGTTAAACATATGCTATGTTTAGCACGTGTTCATGCAAAGATTTAAGACTGTTTGTGATCCTTCTTAAAGCATCAAATAACAAAATATATCTTAGTTTATTATTAATAATAACTTTTGTTTCCCTTAAAATCAGGTATGTACTAAATAAAAATTGTATATTCATGACCTGTCTTTCTATGTACATCTAAAAATTGTGTAAATTGTATGTTGCTTTTGCAAGAATTGCTTTTGAGGAGTTTACTAACTTCATTGGACTATAACTAACGTTATTCAATGGTATTCATGCTAATTTTAGTATTTATGTAAAGTGTCAGGCCTTGTGGTGTGAAAATGTCCAAAATGATAACCAACTACGTCCACCTCTGTCGAATTTTTTCGGAGTATTGTCAGTCTGCAAGCGCTCCATGTGGCTTGGTGAAAATGTAGCATCAAAAAAGTGGTTAGTGTTAATTCAAGTTAAATCAAGAACAACAAGAAAGGAAGATAACTTCGGCACGCCGAAGTTTATATACCCTTGCAGATAGAACTTCTATGAATAAAAAACCATACAATACAAATTATATATCTTTGTGTTAAAAAACAATGAAGTAATACCTGCTTTCATTTCATTCACCTATACATATTATATTTGCAGTTTTACATTCACTGATTTGCATTTTTCCTCCACATCAAACGATCGTTTGTATGGCACCTATATGATATAGTCGTCCGATTTTCATGAAATTTACCACAAAATTTAAGACTTTAATTAAATGCCTATACCTCAAATTTGATGAAAATCAGTTGAAAACTGAAAAGGTTATAAATTTAATTGTATTAATTTCTCGATCGTTCCTATGGGAGCTATATGATATAGTAGTCCGATTTTCATAAAATTTTATGCAAAATTGTAGAGTATAGTAAAATGGCTATATCTCAAATTTGATTCAATTCTATTGAAAACTGAAAAAGTTAAAAAATTTTTTGTAAAAATTTTCCGATCATTCCTATGGCAGCTATATGATATAGTCGTCCGATCCGGCCCGTTCCGACATATATACGAGTGAGAGTATATAGAAGGCTAACTACAAAGTTTCATTCAGATAGCTTCAAAACTGAGAGACTAGTTTGCGTAGAAACGGACAGACGGACAGACGGACAGACGGACAGACGGACAGAAGGACAGACGGACAGACGGACATGGCTAGATCGACTCGGCTGTTGATCCTGATCAAGAATATATATATTTTATATAGTCGGAGGCGCCTCCTTCACTGCGTTGCAAACTTCTGACTGCAATTATAATACCCTGCAAGGGTATAAAAACGTAGTAGAAAATGACATGAAGGAAGTAAAAAAAAATTGGCTAATTTTGTAAGCAGGGTTACTGAGAAATGGAAGGCTTGTCATAATAATGCCAAACATTTTGATACAAAAAATCAGAAATGGCTTGACATGCCGTTCATTTTGTATAACTTCACGTTAACGCCAGATGTTGGTCGACCTAAGAAGGTAGGTCGAGAGCTTGCATTGTAATTAAGAATCACTTTAATGCTTTTCTCTGTCCCAATCTCAGCACACCTGACCTAGCAGTGGCCAGATTCGTGGCGGCGGATGGGAGCGGAGTATAAATCGCATCGGCGTACATGGCCCATGACGAGCCGGCCCCGCCTGAGCCGGTAGTCAAGCTGCTGCAATGGGCGGAAGCGAAGAAGACGACCCTGGTGCTCGGGTATGATGCGAACGCAAGACACACGCTCTGGGGGAGTTCGGAGACTAACGAAAGAGGTGAGTCACTCTTTGACAATATTATCTGTAGAAACGTAACAATATGTAATAAGGGCAATACGCCGACCTTCATCTTTCCGAGTACGGAAAATTTTCAAGGTTGGGAAGAGGTGTTAGACCTCACATTACATAAAGAGCAGAACAATTACAGGGTCGAGAACTGGAGGGTATCGACAGAACACTCCTTCTCAGACCATAGGTACATTATCTTTGAATTAACGACACCAGTTAAGAAACAGGTGCCAAGAAGGAACCCCCGTAGGACGGATTGGAACAATTTCAGCGAAATTGTCCGATCAAAAGTAAACGGCAGGAGGATCAAGACTATATCCACTGCAAAGGCACTCGACAAAGAGGTCGAGGGCCTAACTAATATTCTGAACAACGCCTTCAAAGAGACTTGTAAGCTAACATTCTCGAAGAAGCAATACCCACCGTGGTGGACAAAGGAATTGAGCGAGCTCAGAAAGAGCGCGAGAAAGTCCTTTAAACACAGGGATTGGGGAACATACAAAGAGGCACAAAAAATTTACAAGAAGGCAGTATACAAGGCCAAGAAAGAGTCCTGGCAAAACTACTGCGAGTCACTGGAAGGCATAAAGGACACGGCGAAAGTAAGCAAAATCCTCGCCAAGGGGCGAGCCCTACCCTGATCAACAGAGCAGACGGCTCTGCTACGACGACAATCGAGGAGTCACTAGAACTACTAGTTGACACCCACTTCCCAGGAAGCCTCAGAGTGAACTCGGAACCCGAGGAGGGAACGAGCTCTCAAATGGATACACCTACAAAAGACATCATTACCACTGAGCGAATCCAGTGGGCAATAGATTCTTTCGATAAGTGTAAAAGCCCGGACCCAGACGGCTTAATACCGGCAATGCTACAATCAGCTAAGGACAGTATTTGCAAATGGCTAAAAGCCATTTATGAAGCTTGTTTAAGACTGACGCACGTCCCACTGCTGTGGAGAGAGGCTAAAGTCATTTTCATACCGAAACCGGGCAGAAGGGGGCATATCCTTGCAAAGGATTATAGACCGATAAGTCTTACCTCCTTCGCCCTGAAGACACTAGAGAGACTCCTGGACGTCCACATCCGAGAATCTCTACAAGGACATCGACTTTCGGATGCGCAGCATGCGTACCGCAGAGGAAAATCAACGGAAACAGCGCTACACGTAGTTGTTCATCATGTTGAGAAGACACTACAACACAAACAATACACGATGGCAGCCTTCCTAGACATCGAAGGCGCGTTCAATAACGTGAACCCCGACTCTATCCTGGACTCCCTCAACTTGCTAGGTATTGAGAGAGGCATCAGAGAGTGGATCGGAGTCTTGCTAAAGAGCAGGACGATCACAGCCGAACTGAATGGTACTCACCTCACGCGGACTGTGAAGAGAGGCACACCTCAGGGCGGGGTACTATCGCCCCTACTCTGGCTCACAAATATGAACGCCATATTGACAGATCTCAATACGGGTGGAGTCAAAGCAGTTGCATACGCGGACGACGTAGTACTGCTAGTTTCAGGACCATACCCTGACGTTATTAGCGAAATAATGACGGGTGCGCTAGGTCGATTAAACAAATGGGCAAAAACCTGCGGACTAGGTATCAACCCCACAAAAACTGAACTTATGCTCTTCACGCGAAGAACTAAGATACCACCCTTCAACATGCCCAGTATCAACGGCATGGAGCTAAAACTATCGAAGCGAGCGAAGTATCTAGGAGTTATTCTGGATAAAAAGCTCTTATGGAAAGATAACATTGCAGAAAGAGTAAGGAAAGCAAGCATCGCATTCTACTCCTGCAGGAAAATGTTTGGGAACAAATGGGGACTGCACCCAAAGATAATTTTATGGCTCTACACTGCAGTGGTACGACCAATTCCTACATACGGAGCCCTAGTATGGTGGCCGGCACTAACTAGGGCTTACAACAGAACGAAGCTGACACGGATGCAACGGGCAGCGAGTGCGGGGGCAGTGGGTGCAATGCGCTCATGCCCTGCGGCTGCCCTCAACGCCATCCTGGATTTAATGCCGATAGAGCTGTTTGTGAAGGACACTGCGGCACAGAGCGCAGTAAGACTGAAGGCGAGCAATTGCTGGAGGGACTACGGCGCCGGGCACGGTAAGATCCTTGGAAACAGTAGCATTAATACAGACGTTAAGACCGACTACATGATCGCGGAAATGAAATTCGGGAATGCATTCTCGACATCATACCCATCAACGGAAGACTGGAGTAGGGGCAGAGTAGTAGTGGAGAACGAGGTGTCCCTCTACACCGATGGCTCAAAAATGAGCTGCGGCGTAGGGGCTGGGATCTTCGCTGAAAATTTGAGAATTGAACAGGCTTTCAATCTCTCTAACTCAGCGACGGTCTTTCAGGCTGAGTTACTAGCCATAAGGGAAGCAGTCGAACTTTCCTTAAGGCAGGACCTCAGGGGCAAAAGAGTTCGAATCTACTCGGATAGCCAAGCGGCTATAAAATCCCTATCTGCCGTGAAAACGAACTCACGACTAGTGGCAGAATGCAAGAAGGCCCTTAATAGACTTGCCGACAAAAATAAGGTACAAGTAACTTGGGTACCGGGACACAACGAGATCCCAGGAAATGAGAAGGCAGACGAACTAGCCCGTGCAGGCTCGGCAGGGCTAAGTTCTGACTTCGAATTACCGATCTCCCTAAACGCGATCCAGACAAGGATCCATGACCACTTTAGGCAGATAGCTAATAAAGAATGGCAAGGCAAGAGTGATCACAGAAGGTCAAGGGAATGCTGGCCGAAGTACGACGAAAAACGAACCAGGGAACTGCTATCCAACAGCAAACGGGATATCAGCAGGTTCACGGCACTCACCACGGGACATTGGGCGATCGGTTCGCACGCAATGAAGCTGGGACTGCCATACAACGCAATCTGTAGAAGCTGTAAGCAACCTACAGAGCAAGAGACACCGGAACATCTGCTCTGCTTCTGCCCAGCGCTAAACTATATCAGATTTCGCCACTTCGGTGCCTACCAGTTGGAGTCACTGGGAAACATAGGAAAGCTGAAAGTTTCGGCAATCCTAGGTTTCCTGGCTGACTCTGGATGGTACTGATAGTGTATAACAACAACAAACAGAGGGTGTGGAGCAAAAAGGAGATTAGCTCTAATTGGAGGCCCCAGAAATGGGCCTCACCACTGCAACCTACCTACCTTGTAAGAATTATTTGTTAATATGGATTCTGTTTCTATTCCGAATATATCCATATATTTTGTACATAATTCATTAAGTATTGCTTTAAATTGGGAAGGATAATTTTTATTCAATTTATTTAAAATATCTGTATTGTTTTCATGTTTATTTGTTTTTACTAACTATTTCGTAGTCTTCATGGTTCAATTTTTATTTCGTTTAGGTTAGTAATCTCGTTTTTGTTTGTTGTGCTTAAAATTCGTACAAATGTGTTTTCGGAATCTGCAAAGGAGTTTCCAATGAATACTCCGTTTTGGATTTCTTGGTTTGGTATAAATATATACCTGGTTGCTGAATTGATAGGAATTTTTCGGACGACTTCGGACCTTGCTGGTAGAATTGTCAAATTATTTTCAAGTGTATGGTTTATTGGAATCTAGCAGCTATACATTAAACATTTTAGACCATATATCTACGGAAAACACCTTACAATAAAAACAAACCACAGACTACTAACATATCTATTTTCTATGACTAACCCAAGTTCAAAATTAACCAGAATTAGACTTGACTTTGAGGAATATGATTTTACCGTGGAATATCTTAAGGGAAAGGATAACTATATCGCTGAGGCATTATCGAGAATAACAATACGAGACTTACAAAATATCCAAAAGGATTATAAGATTCTGAAAGTCACTACCAGAAATCAAAGTAGAAAAAAATCCTGCGTAGGAAGAGAACAAATAGAATTGCCGAAGCAATCTATAGAGAACGCTTCAAGGAAAGAAGCTAACTTCGGCACGCCGAAGTTTATATACCTTGCAGATAGAACTTCGATGACTAGGAATCCATACAATATAAATAATATATATTTATGTTAAAAAACAATGAAATAATACCTGCTTTCATTTCATTAACCTATACATATTATCTTTGCAGTTTTACATTCACAGATTTGCATTGCACATATATGATATAGTCGTCCGATTTTCATAAAATTTAAGACTGATATAAAATGGCTATATATCAAATTTGAAAAAAATCTGCTGAAAACTGAAAACCTTATAATTTTTAATTGTATTAATTTCTCGATAGTTCCCATGGGAGCTATATGATATAGTACTCCGATTTTCATAAAATTTTAGTCAAAATTTAAGGCTAATATAAAATGGCTATACCTCAAATTTGATGAAAATCTGTTGAAAACTGAAAATGTTATAATTTTTAATTGAATTAATTTCTCGATTGTTCCTATGGGAGGTATATGATATAGTTGTCCGATTTTCATAAAATTTTACACAAAATTGTAGAATATAATAAAATGACTGTATCTCAAATTTGATCACATTCTGTTAAAAACTGAAAATGTAATAATTTTTTTTTTTTAATTTTTCCGATCATTCCTATGGCACCTATATGATATAGTCGTCCTATGGCCCGTTCCGACATATATACGAGTGAGAGTACATAGAAAGCTAACTACAAAGTTTCATTCAGATAGCTTCAAAACTGGGAGACTAGTTTGCGTAGAAACAGCCAGACGGACAGAAGGACAGACGGACATGGCTAGATCGACTCGGCTGTTAATTCTGATCAAGAATATGTATACTTTATATGGTCGGAGGTGGTTCCTTCACTGCGTTGCAAACTTTTAACTGAAATTATAATACCCTGCAAGGGTATAAAAATACAGTGATCAAAATAAAACTAGGTGTGTCCTTAAAAGTTCACCACTTAATTCTTTTAAGCAACAAATCAACCGGAAAACTATTTTTCCCAGGCAACATATTCCAAGAATTCGGTTCAAGACAAAGGTGTCTTGTTTGACCATATTATGTACATATTTTGATTGTCACGTATGTATAGCATTACATATATGTATGTTAATTATATTATATTATAATATTACCTTTATTAAAAGCTGATTAAAAAGAGTTTAATGCTTTTTACACCACAAACGTACTTTGCTTTCTAAACCACAAAGCTCCTTCTATATTCTACACTAAACAAAGAAACTAATTATGATTCTCCTTCAGCAAAATCAAAAATGGAGTCCGATTAGTTTCAGCTAATGAAATTGTTAATCAAACTAAAGCTATAGGAAGAACTATATCAAGAACTAAAAATCCTTCCAAGTGAACGGACGTGTTTTTTTCTTGCGTTCTCGTTTTGTATTAAAGTTTGAATCTAACCACCGGGGTTAACTTAAATATTCTAATTTGTGTTTATAACTTCCCGTTCACTTCGCGTGTGCATGCAGCTATTCTAATTTGTGTATATAATTGTTTTATTTTCCAATTTAGTTGTGCTGCTAGTGCTATCTTGTGCATATTTTGCATTCCTTTTTGTGCCTTCTTCGTCTAGCTTTTGTTCGCGCCGTCGCAAAAGCTAAACGTTTTATTTACTTATCTCCCACGCTCTCCCACTCTCTCATTTTAGCTGTGCCGCTGCACTTCGTATCTTATTCGATCTCATTCGCTCTCCCGCTCTCGCTGTGACTCTTCACTTTTTTCTGCATAGCTCTGTTGTTATTTTTTCCAAGTACAAGTACAGTGGTAAGTCCTTATAATGTCCGGAAATATTGTCTGTTTCGTCAAAACCTGCAAAAAGGCAATTGCTGCTGGCTGTGCGACAACGTCATGCACGCCAAGTGTATTGGAGTTGCAGCTCGGACGGTGGACGATGTAAAAAAAAACATCGGCCTGCGTTTCTGTTGTGAGGCCTGTCGCGATGTTGAAAGGGAGATGATGTCTTTCATGCGGCAAACCAAAAGCGGTTTTAAGTGCATTTTAACGAGTTTTCGTAAAACTCTTGATATGTTCTTGGCGCTGGACACCCAATTTAATAGCCTTACGCTATTAAATGAGTCTCCTTCGCGCAAAAAAACTGCTATTGGTGGGTAGCATATAGACGGACCCCAACTACCTGCAACGGGCTCTCAGCAGCAGCCTCCCTCGGCACAGCCCTCAACCTCAGCATTAATTCCAAGAGTGCTGAGATCGAGCGCTAGAAAAGATTCGGTACCCGAATGTGCAGCGGGAGTGGCCGTACCGCCGGTGATTTCTGTTTTGTCCCCTGGGGGGTCGCAAATATTGACCCCTCAAAGTCCCGAGTTTAAAGATATATCTGCCCAGGGTGTCAGGCCCGGAATACCGGCCGACAATGGCACGGCAGATAACCAATCTGCCTTGCCAAAAGCCCTTATAGCGGTTCCACCGACGAGACATATTTTTGTCTCGCGGCTCTCCCCCTGACCAAACATCTGAAGATGTTCTCGTCTTTATACAAGGCAAAACCAGAGCCGAAAAAAATTAAGATAAAGCTGGAAAAGTTCAAATTTTCTTACGCAAGGGACATTTCATCTTTCAAAATAAATGTCCCTAACGAGCTCTTTAACACTATTTGCTCTCCCAACTTCTGGCCAGAGTACATCGTTGTTAAGGAGTTCGAGGCGAAGAAAAAGAAAAGGCGGCCTGTAGGAATAACTCTTCCCAGGCCTGATGATACCACTGCGCCTTCTACGTCTTCCAATCCCGACCCAAAAAACAAAGCTACTCCTTAGGTATTTCCTATCAGAATGCAAGAGGCTTACGTAGTAAGCTTCCTAATTTGTATTCTGATAGCCTTTCGTTTGCATCTCAGGTTATTGTGCTCACAGAAACCTGGTTAAAGCCGGAGATTCTGAGCTACGAAGTTTTTCCCAGCTGTGTTCACGGTATATCGGCTAGATCGCCCTATCAGACGCGGGGGTGGAGTTCATAGCGGTGGACTCCTCACTCACGTCAGAATTATTAACCTTCGAGGAATGCAACGATGTTGAATTCCTCTGTGTGAAGCTATCTATCAAAGGTAGCTCCATTTTTATTACCTGTTCCTACATACCTCCACTGTCGGAACTTCCTATTTATTGGAATCACCTTTCCGCTATTCAGATGGTTTCCAGTAGACTTTTGGATAAAGACCAGTTGGTAGTTCTAGGAGATTTTAATATCCCTGGCGCTATTTGGTGCTCAAATAATTCCACTACTCTCCATACACCTACACAACATGACTTTATCGCTGGCTTGTTTGACATTTCGCTGTCTCAAGTCAACTATGTGCGAAATTCCTTACAGCGCTTGCTTGATCTTTGCTTCGTCTCTGATCCTGCGAGAGTCAGTTTAGCAAGGGTGGCGCCTCTGACGCAGCCCAAAGATCCTTATCATCCAACTTTCGATTTGACTCTTGATATTGGGTGTCCAGCCAATAAAGTCCTATGTTTTCGCAAAACGGACTTTGAGCGGCTGAATAATTTTATAAACGAGTTCAATTGGTCCGATTTATACATGTGCACTGACATGGCAGTTGCCGTGGATATTTTTTACAGTGCCATGAATTCATTTTTTACTGAATGTGTTCCGTTATATTATCCGCCAAGCTCGAATAAACCGCCGTGGTTTACTAAAGAGTTGAGCCGACTTAAAAATAAAAAATCTAGACTGTATGCTAAATTTAAAATCACCGGTTCTCAATCTGCCCTTTCATCTTATTTATCAGCTCGGTCAAACTTTACCGTGCTGAACGCGCAGTGTTATAAAAACTATTTAACTCGTTGTAGGGCCCAGTTCTCACAGGACCCAAAACAGTTTTCTAATTTCGTTAACACTAAACGTAAGCCTAAAACAAATCCTTCCTCGCTTTCATTTGAAATTACTTCCGCAAATAATGATCAGGCAATAGCCGATCTATTTTCGCAATTTTTTCAAGCAACCTATTCTACTCTTCGTATCTACACCAGACCTATTCCTACGACATACCCAAATCAAACTTAATTTTCTGTCCTAAACGAAAGCTCTCTCCTTTTAGATCTTCATCGTATCAAGCCAGCTTATTCGCCAGGTCCCACGGGATTCCTGGCTGTGTGCTCAGGTATTGTGCCGACGCGCTGTGCTATCCCCTTCTGAAATTGTTTACCTTGTCCTTGGAAACCTCCCACTTTCCCATTATTTGGAAGGAATCGTTTATTATTCCTTTCCACAAAAAAAGTAGCAAAATGGATGCCAGAAATTATAGAGGAATCTCTAAGTTGTCGGCCCTAAATCCCTAAATTATTTGAAAACATTATCACCCCTCACTTACAGCACCTTTGTAGATCGGCAATTTCTCCATGTCAACATGGTTTTATTAAGTGAAGATCAACAACAACAAATCTTTTGGAGCTCTCTTCCTATATTATAAAGGGCTTCCATAATAATTGTCAGACAGATGTAATCTATACTGATTTCAGTAAAGCATTTGACTCTGTTAACCATTCTCTCCTCGTTAGAAAACTCGATTCAATGGGTTTTCCAAGTGATCTTCTTAATTGGATCTCAAGTTAACTGAATGGCAGGACGCAAAAGGTCCTCTTTAAGAATAATTTATCTAATGCTTTAAGGGATACTTCTGGCGTCCCGCAAGGAAGCCATTTGGGACCCTTATTGTTTTCATTATTTATAAATGACCTTCCCAAAGTCTTGACTAACTCCAGAGTACTTATGCACGCGGATAACGTCAAGCTTTTCGTGTAATACAATGACTTTGCCTTCCAGTCGGATTTACAAACAGATCTTAATAATTTTCAAACTTGGTGCCGTGTAAACTTATTAAACTTAAATGGCTCGAAATGCAAGCTAATGACATTCTCTCGTGTCGTTCCTAAGCTTCCTACTAACACGCTGAACTGCTGCTCTTTAGAAAGAATTAATACTGTTGACGATTTGGGTGTCCGCTTGGACCCAAAACTTAAATTTATTGATCATATTTCGTCTATGGTAAACAGAGCCAGGGGTGTGCTTGGATTTATTAAACGGTGGTCGAAGGAATTTAATGACCCCTATGTCACTAAATCCTTATATACTTCTTTAGTTCGTTATATCTTAGAATATGGATGCTGCGTTTGGAGCCCTCAGTACGGCGTCCATAGTAAACGCATCGAGTCGGTTCAAAAGAACTCTTTATTCTTCGCTCTACGCGGTTTAAATTGGGATGCAAACCAAAGATTACCTTCCTACTCTAGTAGACTCCTATTAATAAACTTGCCGTCCTTAGCCAATTGTAGAACGATGCTAGGGATAACCTTTATTTTTAACCTTATACATGGTGATGTGGAAAGTGCTGACTTGTTGAGTCAGCTTTATTTCCATGTACCATGTAGAACTACTAGATCCTATATCCCATTAGTGTTGCGCCACTGTAGAACCTCCTTTGAACTGCATGAACCTTTTAGAGTGCAATGTGCAAATTATAATGATTTGTACACACTAATCTCTAACGTAGATACCCTTCCCAAATTAAAACCTTTAATACTAACAATCTGGCAGCACGCCGGTAGTAAATTTCCTCATATTCTGTCCTATATTTTCCATCGCGCCTACTAACACCTAACGCAAACAGGCACGTGCCTGGTGTCATACCTTAGTGCATCAACGTCCAAGAAACAGGTGAAACAAAATAACAAAAATTATATATAAACCTGATAATAATAAAAATAAATTATATTATAACTTCCAATTAAAAAGTAAAATGTTATATAATTAAATCTAAATTAACTTCATAAGACATAGTTTGAGCAACAGCTCGCAATCCTCCTAATAATGCATAATTAGAATTAGAAGATCATCCAGCTACTATAACAGCATAAACTCCCAATCTAGTACAATTTATTTTATTTATGATTATTATTATTATTTATTTTATTTTATTTATTTATTTCCTATCAAAAACCATTATACTGTTATTATATACATGTATATAAGTATTTAGCTACTTATAAAATGAAAAATTAAAAACATTAATCTTTTCAAGATTAAATTTGAACCAAAAATATTTTTGTTTTTGCACTTTAAACATAAATAAACAAATGACTCTGAAACTGACCACATAAAATTCACTTAAGTGGTTTACCTTTGATTCTTGATGAACAAAATATTTTAATCGTTTAAAAAAACGCCCAGAATATTGTTACCGTTTAGAATAAAATGAAGTATCGGTTGGGATCATGGGTTTGGTCATTATAAAAAACCCTTTCATTTGTTTTAATTATTATATATGTATGTATAAATCAATACTATTTTATGTCGTGAATACACCTGACAGATTAGCCTGGATTTCGTAGACATTAATTAACTTTGATGCTAAAGAGGTACGTTTTCTGAACCAAAATTCATTTTCAGTGGGAATTTTTGTACATATCTCCAATGAACTGTTGACTTCAATCAGTCTTTTACTTCATCAGCAAGAGTTGATCAAGGATCGACATAAATTTTTGACGAAAACTTTCTGAATAAAAATTTTTAGTTAGTCTTCTATATACTCTCACTCGTATATATGTCGGAACGGACCGGATCAGATGCCTATATCATACAACGTCCATAGCAATATGTGGAATTTGACCCGTTTTTGTGGCCAAAATTAAAATTTTTAAAATTCATTTTTACTGCAGGTTTCTTGTATAATGATGGTTATGACAATATGACACAGAAATCTAAAGAAAAACGAATATTTACAGCAATTTTGATGTTAGAGAGCCCAATTTCTTATTTCAAATGTGTTCCGCAAATTTGGTTCAAATCGATTATTCAAGAAAAATTTTTTTTGTTTTTATTATTCTATGTATTTATTTTTAACTTCATCATTGGCGTCAATTTCAATTATTATACAAAAATTATGTATTGTCGTTTTCCCTTCCGAGTCGCCGAGTTTGCTTGTTCCACTATATATTTCCTGACGAATCGAAGATCCCTTGCTTACGCCACACCTCTAGAAGTTCTGCATTGATGATGTTGCTTCCTAATAATTCAAATTACGCCAAAAACGCACAATGAGCTTACATATTTTGAATTCAGAATTGACAAATCTATAACATATGGACACTCACTGATACAATTTGAACAATTTTTTTTTAAAACCCTTTGCAAAATTCAATTTGCTTTCCAAAATTGACAAGGGGACACAACTTGATAATGTACAAATTTTTAGAAAAATGTGAACGCAACACGCAACATATTAGTATCAACACATAGTAATAACATAAAGAATTAATATTCATTTTGAATTTGATTATTTAATGATTTTTTGCCAAAGATATGCAAATTTGAAGCTGCACCGCAAAGTCAACCTTTAAGACCGCCCGTGGTGTTCGCTTGGAACAGCTGACTTTAACAGATGTTATTTTAACACCTAATTGTAAAGTAAACATTTGAGGTATGTAACATAGCAGTTTGATCATTTCTTAACATGGTATCATTGAAAATACGGATTTTTTCATACTCGCAAAAAATGAGTTTTGGCCACGAAAACCGGTCAAATTCCATATAGTGCATAGGAACGATAAGAACTTTTTAATATAACTTGTCTAATTTTCAGCAGATTTTAAAATAATTTAAGATATAAGCGAGAGCGTGGACGGAGAGCTAAAAAAGAGCGCGAATTGAATTTTACTCAAGCCTTTTAAATAAACGCTTAGTTAAAAATGTTTTAAAAATCTCAGTTCCGTATATAGCTTGTTATAACACACCATAACAATAATTACCCTGTAATTATCTCTACCCCAAACAACATTACTAAATAGCATTCATCAGAGGCTTCCGCATGTCTTCAGACCCTTACAACGACCACATACAATAGTTTATGGACTATCTAAGCCATCTCTTAACCATTTTGATTACCTCAACTGGAATATTTCTTACCAATTGGGAACCTCCTGAACACTTTCAAAGTTGTCAACAAGGCGACACTTTGAAGATCAGGCATCCTGCTTTGGAAATTTCTCTAAAACCCAGATTTCTAGAATTGTCTTCAAAGTCAAATTAAATCAGTGCGTTACAAGGGCATAATCAGCTTATCAGAGCACACCAAACACTCCCAACGGGTCAGACATGAATAAACCCTTTTAAAAACGACTACAATGAAAGAGAACGTATTCAGAGAGGCGTTAGACTGGCAACAAGAGATCAGTAAGGAAATCTTTCAGCACATCCGGAACTTTAAAAAAGATTCAGTTGAAAGGAATCTAAAGCCAATAAATCAAACTAAAATGGCAGCCATGAATAACGATTGGAATATAGTAATATAGAGCCTCTAAATATATAAAGTTATACAAAGAGTCGTTATTCATCCGACAAGTATAGGGCAGTCATAACCAATGAAATTCATCAACTACAACCGACAGAATACAGAATTATTCATTTCCTGGAACAATGAATAATATTTTAATAAGATAAGAATATTTAAGGAACAAGAAAAAAAGGCCAAAACTAAAAAAAAGACCAGAAAGAACAAGCATGTACTCCAACCAGCGCAACAAAAGTTTCAAAAATGAACTAGGAACTTATAATGTGAAGGGTATATTTTGGTCCATGAGAATACGGCTGGCTCTATAAGGCTCTCTTACTAGCTAATGAACGTAATGTAAGAGAGGCTAAATCCAGTTCAAAAGCTAGCACGAAAAGATCGTGTGCAAATTTAATAATTATATTGTCTTTGGTTACACTCTACTGGGTCAAGGAGACAAAAAACACCATACTTGCCTGCATCTTAAAACCACATCAGATGCAGCAACTAATCCACAATTTCCTTCTGTAGGTGCAGCAGGTAACAAGAGTTACAACCTATTAAATTTGATTTTTGAACGAATGGATTAAATGCTTTTATTAAACGCCACTGTACTTCACTTTGTGTCGTGGGTATTGGATGGAATGTTCTAACGACATCAATGCACAATGAATTTACTCATCAAATTGAAGCTTTTATGTTAGCAAACATCATTGCTAAACAAATGACATCAATTAAATTCGACAAGTCTACAACTCTCAAGATACAAACTTTAACAAGCCAGGAAAGATTGACATGCTTATCTGAGCAGAGCTAGTAAAGCTCTGTTTACTTTTTACAAACCTTGGACTTTAGCCATATAAGTATTATCGGAGCACCACTCAGCAAAAGTTTGTGTCGCTGCAACCACAGACCAAAAAATCGATACGCTGTTGGAACTAAGAACGAAACCTGGAAAACCGACACAGGCTCATTGCGAAAAGCATTTCCAAGAAAATCTTTAAGTTGCAGCAGTTGGAAAGACATATAAAGCAAGTGCATCCCACAAACACATCGAGTTTATCAATTTATTTGACCATCATTAAACCATCTGATGACCTTAAATGTTACCGACTTTAAACCGCCACGTGAGTCACATACATCAGCTCCGTTTTTAGCCACTTGATTTTGACGTCGTCAACTGTCTCATAGGAGCCGACAGCGTTTTAGAAGCCGTCAAAATTCAACAAAAACTAAACAAATACTGCTACCATCTGGAATCAAGATTCAAAAGTAGTGCCCCAACAATGATCAATTTCCAACACAAATTCAAAATTCTAATGTCAAATTAGACGAAACGATGCAACACTTTGTTTAGACTTTGTTTATGTGGGCGATCCCAATAAGGAAAGCTTCAAGATCAAGAAACGAGTGGTAAGTTCAGAATTGTCACAAATATTCGATCCACTAGGACCGTTTTAGTAAAGGCAAAGGCAAAAATATTTCGGATGGCGGCCCGAAACTCCCAGTGAAGCAGTTTCGCAGCCGAGATTACGACCATATTCAGGATCGATATAAAATATGGGAATTTGTGTCGAGACTAAAGCAAAAAATCTTGACACAGTGGTCTACCGAATTTCTACAATCGAAATTTCTAAACGACTTGGAACTTTATGAATTCCCACTTCAGAAGGAACTGTAATATTTTTTAACGACTTAAAGCCATACTGGAGCGATTTTAGAATATTAGCTGCCGGGAAAAGTGAACTCAAAAACAAGTGTTCAGAGCAACAAAAGGTCAATGCCTGTACCATTATACATAAACATTAAACATTGTACCCTTATATTTTCAACATTTTCATAGCGAGTTACAATAGGAAAATGAGGTTATTAATCACTACAGACAACACAGATCGCCACTGGATATAGTCGAAAAAATGGCGAACTCATTATTTTTGGTTCTGAATTCAAAATATGCCGAAGGCATGTCAAAGTTTATAAAAGATGTCGAATATAACGAGGACGTTTTGCTTATGTTATGAAATAATGAAACTTCAATTTTAAATTCTACGAAAAATTTAGTCAAAAAGAGCGGTTCAACCTCCAACGAAAGCATCAACACTCTTGACAACAGCTGGAGACTATCAATAGAGAAAGAGGTCAACATCAAGGCGAATACTTACAACAAGCATTTATTGTCCATTTAAAAGCCCAACTAACTCTACTGACAACTGGAATGCGGCGGATGCAAAATGAGATAGCCAGCTAACCGAGATTCGGTTCCGATCAATTAGTCTCATGCTAGTATCTCTTAAGCAAGGAGATTAACTAAGGTCGAGTTTGAAAAATATATCAATGCCAAATGCTTCAATAATCAAGCTACCTTTAGCGTGAAGAATCGGTGTGAATTTTAGTTATTGTTATCAAGAGCACAGTAGCGAAACAAATGGATGTTTGCGACTACTTCCATAGAATTTGGAGCTATCCGCAAAGGAAATCCCTCCACCATAAACCTTGAGGAAACGGGCTAGTTATTACTTGCACCAGCACCAGCAGAGAAGTCAAAGTCTAGAGGCACATTGAAAGTAGGATGATAGGTACCTTCGGTTTGCGTCAGAGGAACCACCCTGGCTAAAGGTGGTTCCAATAAATGGGAAGTTCGGACAACTAAGGTATCTAGGAACAGGTAATACAAATGGAACTACTACTGATATATAGCTTCACTCAGAGGAATGCAACGATGTTGAATTCCTCGAAAGATAATATCTCTGAAGAGTGTGTCGAGTCAACTGCTATAAAGAACACAAGGGTGGATGCAAGCCTCTTGCATTCTGATAGGAAATGCCTAGGGGGTGGGTTAGGGGGAGCAGTGGTTTGATGGGTCCTAGGAAGAGCTATTCCTACCGGTCGCTTTTTATTTTTATTAGCTTCAAACCCATTGATAACAACATACTCCGGCCACAAAATGTTTGAGCAAATTGTGTCAAAGAGTTCCTTAGGGACATTTATATTGAAAGATTAAATATAACTAGGATAAGAAAATTTAAATTTTTCACCATTATTTGTCAACTGTCATTTCAAAGACGTCCTAAAAGCACTAATGCACACGCATTTCCAAGGCTACACAGAGATCACCGATGCCAGCGAGCACCAGGTACTAACAACTACGAAAGAGCATCTCCCAAAAGTTCTTATATCCTCTAGGAGAATCCACTGGGCTATAGACTCCTTCGCGGGGATAAAAGCACTAGACGGAATATTTCACCATGCTACAGGCGACCAAAGAAGTCGTTACTCCATGGCTACATGCAATTTACACAGCTTGTATAAGTACGGGCTATACCCCAACCCAATGGAGGACCTCGAGGATTGTCTTCCTGCCCAAAGCAGGAAAGAGCAGCCACATAAGTCCCAAGGACTACAGGCCGATAAGCCGCACCTTCTTTCTACTCAAGACGCTAAAAAAGCTGATGGATCTATACATCAGAAACGATGTGGGGAGAATACTGTCAACCAACCAGCATGCATACACAAAAGGCAAATCAATGGAGTCGGCTCTACAGAGACACGTCGCAAAGCGGAGTCCTATCCCCCCTTCAATGGAATCCAGTGGAATCTAATCAAAAGGTTCGAGAGGAAGGCCCAGAAGATAACAGCCTGTGCTGACGACATACGCATAATTACCACAGCAGTCTGTTCGATCTTGGAATCAACACTCAGGGAGATATGTGAGTGAACGGACAAGGAAGGACTCAATATCAATGTGGATTAGACGGACCTCATTCTCTTCACTAAGAGATACAAGGTACCGCCATCGATCCACCCAAATTTCAAAACAACCAGGCTGACCCAGAAAACACAAGTCAAATACTTTGGCACTGTACTGGACAGCAAGCAAGCCATGAAAAAGAGGACCTTCAAAATGCTTATAGAGAGAACCCAGCGGCAGGCACTGCTCTGCATGTCTGGGGCGCTGAGTCAACCCCCACAAAAGCTCTAGAGACTATAATTGGGCATCCACGCGCAACTGACCGCGGGAATGGCCCCACAGTGCCTAGTAGCGCTAGGAAGCACGTCGACAAAAGATACGAGCACAGTTTAATTGGTCGAAACTTGAGCAGTGTATCTAACTATATGACGCCTAGAACTTGCCCGAATTTGAAAACATCAACATTTATGGGACCTGAAGACTGGCAAACGGTTCAGGACCATGCTCGATACCTCAAAATTTACACTGACGGCGCCAAGATGGAAGGAGGAGTTGGAGCGGACATATACTGTACAGACCCCGAGATGAGGCTGTCGTATAAGCTACCAAGCCAATGCAGCATATTCTAGGCGGAAGTCTTCGCCATCAGGAAGGCGGCAGAGCTTGCGCAGATAATAGATCGTGCATGTGAGGCGGTAAACCTGTTTGTGAACAGTCAGGCAGCGATTAGATCCATACAATCGTCAGCGGCCAGTTCCAAAAATGTTCTGGCAAGCAGGGACGCGCTAGATATCCTAGGCACGACAAAGTCAGTGCGGATCTACTGGGTTCCCAGCCAACAGAGCATTAGCTGAGAGCGGTATGATAAACAATACTTTTTGATTTATTTTCCGGCGCAAAAATATACAACGCGGGAACATACGTACAATTGACCATGTGAAAAACAGAAATATTTAAGTTTAATCACACTTCCAAGAAATTAAATTATTGATTGTCACCGCAAAAGCCAACTAACTGGGAAGTGAATCCGATAATATTAAAATGGAAGATCATTTGGAATTGGAGTTCGTAGTAGTAGTAGCAGGCAACGTTTAGCTGTCGCGACGGAGCAGCCAACGGCTCAACGGGGAAGGCACAAAAAGAAATGCAAAAAAATGCAAAAGCAACACTAGCAGCGAAATTAAAATTCAGAAATAAACTTAATTAACTACACAAATAAGAATAAGGAACTTAATAAACACAAGATTGAAGATTTAAATTAAGAGCCCGGTGGTTTATGCAAAATTCAAATACAAATCGAGGACTAGAACAAAAAACAAGTCCGTTCACTTAAAAATATGACAGATATATAAACTAAGTTCAGCTCAGATAAACTTAGTTCAGCAAAGCGGGGCAAAGCACGAATGAGAGATTTTTTTATTGCGGTTAAAACCAATATATATAAATATGCTGCGGTTTTTTTTTTTAGAAAATCAAAAAAAGGACGCAGGCAATCAAGGAAAAAGTTGAAAGCTCCACAACCCGCTTGAAGACTTCAAAAATGGCATAGGTTGTTCAACTTCCAAGCATTTACCATGTTTTTGTTGTGTACATTGAATGTCAGCTGATACCATAAATTTTAAAAACTTAATCGGCATGGATAATGGATGGATGACATGGATGAAAAAAATTTTTCTCGTTGCCTCTTTGTAAACGCTTGTCACGATTATTGCACCTTTGCGCTGAACATGATTACGATGTTTTTCCTAAAAATTTGGATTTCATGGCTTAAATAACCGTAAAAGACCCTATATGCAACAAATTAAGGTATCACACCAATTGATAAAGGCAAATGGTTAAGATTTAGGCGAACTTCAACTTAAACATTTTTTTTTAATCTGTGGATTGCGCTCATTTTGGGTATAATTTTAATTACCTATCTGTCTCATGTAATGTGGAACACAGTACAACGACGTTCCAAAATTACATTTCAGATCATGCCCCATCCTGGGTTTTAGTGTTAATATCGAGGCTAATGTGAGAGAATACCAATTGTTGAAGATGAAGTTGTTGAAGTAAAAGCTTCGCACTCTGATAAATATAGTGCGGCAATAAAAAAAAAAAATATATTTGAAAATTTTTCAAAAATAGCTTGGCCCTATTGAGCTTACCATTTTGAGATTTTTTAGGGGAAAACCCAAACTTTCATCTGGCAATTTTCTAGTAAACATATTCGGGACATTTCGTTTGATCCTATCCTGGCCTTTCCGACATTTTTTCTTAATTTTTTACATTTTTAATTGTTTTGCCTAAAGTTTCATTCAACAACAAGCAAACTGAGCATTTCCCCACGCCATAATTAAATTCTGCCGGATATGTGGTTTGAAAACATTGCAGCAATGCGAAAGGCATCATATGTACCAAAGGATGGCGGGGAATCTGAAGGCAGCCGGACTAATAAATCGCAATAAAAAATAAAAAAAAAAAACAAACTAGATAACCAAACTAGATGACCAGGAATCTCAAAGCGCTACTGAAAAGAGTGAAAGAGATGAGTCGCCACCGTCAACATTAATGCGTCGCAAGCGTACTTAAACGAATATGACTCCATTTGAGACCGCTATAGTGGTAACAGCGCAGGACCTCAAAGAGTTAGGAAAGCGACGATTGAAGATATTAGACAATTTTTTTTATTATTATTGAACAAATCCAAGAGCTTCGAACCCTTTCGCGGTAGACTTCAAATAAGCAAGCAGCCGAATAAATGTAGCAGTGGAAACACCCAACATTCAATATGTAAGATTAAGTAGCAGTTGAATTGGGCTAAAAAGTTCATGAATTTATTTGTACTGTTTTAACTAACGAACAGTATTTATAATAATTTTTGTATTATTTACTTTTATTATTATTATTTGCCTGATCTTTCCTATTTCAGAGATATAGTTGTCCAAGCCAATTTCGACTTATTTACTTATCAAAGAAATAACGACTTATGCTGCTTAAAATTATACTACCCAATAAGGATATAAAAAGTACTTCGAAGTGTATATGATGGTAAATCAGATATATGTAGTATCGATTAGTTTACATTTGGCAGTCAAAGAAGTCATGTTTTTTCCCCGAATCAAACTTAGCAGTAATCAAGCTTAAGTGACGTAAACAACAAATAAACAAAAATCTATAAATTAGGCTGTACACCAGTTTGGCGAAAGCCTGTCATATTATAACTGGAAAAAAACTTATCCGATATGCGGTAGCCTCCAGATATGTGGACGAACATACTTTAAACTAATGGCAAACACACTAGAATGGATGAGGGATCTCTTGCTGAAGTTTTACAATTTACCATTACAAAAGTCATAGGTCTAACATTTGGAGGCGAAGTGCACGAGGCAAAAAAATGTGATGGAAAACTTATGACCCAAAGAAAAGACCACAAACAAAAATTTGACAGTATATTCTCAACAACAAACTCATATGGTTTTCGAAAACCGCACCCTCGATTATTCTACGAGGTATTAAAAAGAAACTAACTGCGGTACGCCGAAGCTTATAAACCCTTGAAGATGGAACTCGATCACTAGGAATTAATATAATAAAAAGTATATATATTTATGTTAAAAAAGCAATTAAGTAATGCCTGCTTTCATTTTATTCACATATACATATTGTGTTTACAATTCTAACCACCATTTTATGGGAGCTCGATAACATGGTAATTTTAAGACATCGGGCTTAAAAGTATCTCATTATTTGTGGATTTAACAGCCAATCGAAGTGAGCGCTGCAGGTATACCTTAAAGTACGTCTCTATCTTTTTTGGCGTTTTTCTCAAAACTACGTTTTTTAAAAAGGTGTACATGATTTCTCAAAAACTGCTGGACCGATTCTCTACAAATTTTTTACACAGCTTGTCTATAAAGTCCTCTATGGCATGACGTAGGATTTTTTTGATTTGATTTTTTGTTTTAAAGTTATAAAACGTTAAATAAAAAATTTCGTCTAAAAAAAATTTTTTTTTCAAAGTGCTCCCATTTGCTCAAAAAAAACGGCTACGTCATGCTATAGCCATACTTATAGTTTATAAAAAAATGTTGTTTTTGAATTTCGGATAACAAATGTGGTGTGCAGCATTTACACCATCAGACCATTCCCTAAAAAAATTCCTTTTTTTGACTGGCTATATCTTCGCCGTTCGTAAATATATATATTTTTTTTTATTTTAATAAGTATTTTTTAGTTTAACATATGTACTTTGATGTACAAATAAATGAAAAGGTTTATTCTTAATAACTTTGTCAAAACGATTTTTTGAAAAACCCCTTCAATTTTCGGGCCTTCAGGGTGGTCTACCCCCTTAAGGAATATCATTAAGAGATACAATTGTATGCATAGCGCACAGAAATGAATGGAAGTAGCATACGAAATAGGAATAAAGAGAATGCGACATTGGGATGCTGACGCTAAAAGTATAAATACGTGGAACGGAAGAAATAAAGATTTATAGCAAAGCGGAACAGTTATTACCTTTTACAACATCAGAAGTGGACTTATTCACGATGCCTGACACGGCAATAGGTCAGTTTTCGGTAGCCCAATTAAAACATTGGTTGGCAGCGTTATAAACGTTCGGCTCTATAGCGGAGCTAATAGCTTAATTGCAAGCTATCTTGCCGGAGACGCGTGGAGACCCACCAATTGAAGCATCGATAAAAGGCAAATGAAGAAATCCGCGACAGAGGCGTTTGGAGCGGCATCATTATTGGCGCAGGCAAGAGACGCGCAGGAGGCTATGCTCAATCTGCAATCAGCAGCAGCATTCGCTTGTTGACGCAGAGAAAGCCATGTTGCAGAAAATAAGACAAGAGATAGATGCCTGCATGGCCGTCTTGCAGCAAATTCAAACGGCCATAGACGATGCAAACAAATCCATACATGTTCACCAAGTTCATGACGTCATCACGGATAACATAGAAAGTTCCAGCGACGTTAAAAACCATAAAGTATGATGGCAGTGTATGTGCACATAGCTGGGTCATGCAGCTTCGAAACATCGGCAAGGTCTACAACTTGAACGACGGCTGAATGCACATGCTTTTGATTGCCAGGTTGAAGGGAAATGCTCAGCACTGGCTTCATGCAAACGCCACGCGCATGTTGGTGTCAGCCGATTACTTTTGCGAGCAGCTAATCGCAGCATTTGGGGTAAAAATGTCATTTGCAAAGTTGAGCAGCATATCAGGGGAAGTTGAATTAGAAGCTGCTACTGAAAATTACTTCGGGCTTAACAAAAGCCAACTACATATAGGGTGCGGCACGAAAACTTGATAATTTGTTTCTGGCGCTAAGCGGCGGTAGTGGTCGGGTAAGGGTAGGGAGTGTCTCATGTTTTAGGGGACTTCCTGAAGTTTCGTCTACTCCGCAGTCAGTCGACATCATGCATTGGAGGAAAGAGCAGCGTGCATTTGCCTGCGGGGCTTACTTTTCCAACGGTCGTTCCATAATTGCCACTCAACTCAACATTCATCCTGCAGGTTGCGTTCCTGGCCGGCAGTCGATTGTTTCGTGGGTGAAAACATTCAGGGAGAGCGGGAATGTGTCAAAATCCCATCTAGCTCATCGAAGAAAAACATTCGGCAAGCAATCGCAAAGATACCCGTCGATATGCTTGAAAGAGTTCAGCTGATCTTCGAAAATCGGGTATCTCAGTGCATTGAAAACGGCGGCCATCACTTGTCCGATGTAATCTTCAAAACTGTATAATGAAAACGTCAGCATGTGTGTTACAAGAATAACAAAAATTTTTAATGGTATGTCAACTACTTTTTTTTTATAACCTCTAAAATCAGCAAGTTTTCTTGCTGCACCCTGTATATTCGGAAGAATTTTGTGTTACATTTTTTTAAAATAAAATAAAATGTTATTTTTATATATACGTGGTCCCAGAGTGTATGAGTCATGCTGTAGTTCTTGTAAGAAATTTTTTGGAAGCCTGCCAATTAAAACTGGATCTAGACACCTTGAGAATTATCACGTTTAGCCCTTTAGTTAGTGAAACAGTTCGTGAAACAGCTAGTGAAACGGTTAGCCCCTTAGTTAGTGAAACGGTTTGCGAAACAGTTAGTACTACTCTTAGAGAAAAAAGCCTAAGGAACCATTAGTTAAATGTGAAATTAAACTAAATTTAGAAACATATAAGCCTTTTATCTGTGCCCCAAGACGACTCGCTTACTCAGAGAAGAAAAAAATTACAGCGACTGCAGGACGAATATTCAAAAGAGGGAATTATACAGCACAGCGAGTCCGAGTTTGCTTCACCCGTAGTGTTAGTCAAAAAGAAGACAGGAGACATTAGATTGTGTTTAGATTTTAGAAAACTCAAAAAGATGTTAATAACGGACAGTTATCCAATTCCGCTCATCGATGATCTCTCAAATTAGTTGATAAAAAAGTGTTCACGAAGCTTGACTTAAAGAATAGTTATTTTCACGTTTTTGTTAATAAGGAATCGGTATATTTTTTTTTTACACCGTTAGGTCAATTCGAATTTCTCGGAAAGCCAATGGGCCTTAAAACTGAGTCAGCGGTGTTTCAGAGATTTGTAAACAAGATTTTCGAGGATGTTATCAGAGACAATAAAGTAATAGTGTATATGGACGACATTATGATCGCCAGCAGGGAGATAGAGGAACATTTGGAGATCTTGAAGGATGTCTTTCTCAGATTAGCTCAAAACAGGTTAGAATTGCGAATGGATAAGTGTGAGTACCTTCAGTCGAATATCAAATATTTAGGATTCATTATAAATGACGAAGGCATAAAAGCAGATGATAAAGGGATAGAAGCCATTCAGAATTTCCGGGCCAAACAAAACGCAATCCGTGCAAAGTTTTCTGGGCTTGTGTTCTTACTTAGGTCGGTTCATAAAAGATTTCTCGAAATTTCTCTTCTTAGCGAAACCATTATATGATCTTTTGAGGAAAGATGAAAAATTTAAGTTTGAGGAAAAGGAAATGAACAGCTTTTTATCGCTCAAGGATAAATTGGTGCAAGCCCCTGTGTTGGCAATTTACAAATACAAAGACGTCGTAGAACTGCACTGTGATGCAAGCCCTTCCGGTTTTGGCGCGGTACTATGTCAAAAAAGGAAGATGGAAAATTACACCCCATATTTTATTTTTTGAAGCGCACACCCGTAGCAGAGGCTAAATATCACAGTTTCGAGCTGGAAACTATGTCCATTATTCACGTATTGCGCAGATTTAGATTATATTTACGTGGGAAACGTTTCAAAATTGTGACTGACTGCAATTCACTCACCCCAACGCTTAATAAAATTGAGCTTAATCCACGAATAGCCAGGTGGGCGTTAGAGCTCCAAAATTACGACTATGAGCTCGTTCATAGAGAGGGCAAAAGACTGCAGCATGTCGACGCTCTAAGTAGATGCACGAATATTTTGATAGTACAGTCGAATTTGTTTGAAGATAATTTAGTAATTTGTCAAACCAAGGATCCAAGAGTTAAAAATATTAAAAAATAGTTAGAGAATAATAATAGAGAATAATAATAGTTAGAACATACATTTTTTGAGATGAGAAACGGAATTATCTATAGACAAGAAAGGAAGCTAACTTCGGCACGCCGAAGTTTATATACCCTTGCAGATAGAACTTCGATGACTAGGAATCCATGCAATATAAAATATATATATTAATATTAAAAAACAATGAAGTAATACCTGCTTTCATTTCATTCACCTATACAAGTTAACTGTGGTCAGCCAGACCAGAGTCGTTGACCATAGTCAGCATTATAATAACGCTCCGGCCAAACTGCTGACCTAGCAATGGGCCGGATGCTCGTGCACAGACGGCAGACACTGCATATTTGCGTGACCGCTGTGAGTTTTTGTTAGCTATAAGTTTATTCTTTATATTCAGTTCTGATTTGACAGTCATTGAATAAAGAGCCACTGCTCATCAACTCAACTCCGACAAGCTGTCGTTGAAACCTTATTATTCATCACCTGTCTGAGTCCCTAGGCCAGCGGGTAAAAGGAGGGCAGTCACCCTCCCAACATAATCTTCCTAATTCATCATTGGGAAATCTACGGCCAGCCGGCCAGCAGCCAACAGTGGGCCTGACGATCCTCCGGTGGAGGAGATTTACCCCCAATATTTAACAAATAAATATCATAATATTATTGCACATTATTTTCCCTGTGGAAAAATTTAATTAACAACACAATTACCCAGTACAAATAGGGCGCATTAAAAATTCTTTTGTCGCTCATAGTTGTGGTACGGCGCGTTTTAATTTCGCCGGCCTGATAACATTTTTTCGCATGGTGTACTCAGCAGATATTTTATTAAGTTTTTATATGTATGTATGTATGTATATATATGTATATATGCATATGCATTTGTGTTGCAATTTCTTGTTTTTTACTTCTTTGTTTATCGTAGCGGAAGCTCAGCCCCCGCGCACCCCTGACCTTGCCAGTGCCTGACAAGGCGGCAGCTTCGTTCGACGAGCTTGCACACATACATCGTTATTAAGGCGGAGGCCCCGTCCCCCCGCGTACCCCTCGCCATGCCAACTGTCCTCATCGGCAAAATAGCTTAGGCGAGTGTTTCTTTATCAAGGGAATTTGACATTGCCATTTATGAGCTGTCCATTCTCACAGTTTAGGGAAAATACTTCCACCCCAACTCGGGCACCCCCTAAACCCCCCTCTGTAAGAACGATGGACCCAAACCAGCTTAAGGAAGTAATTCAGGCCGCCGTAGCCCATGCTCTGTCAAAAGCGGCCGGCGAAGCTCAGCGTAGAGAAGCAGACTTGCGCAAAACCATAGAGGAGCTGGCCGCCCAAGTTGCAGCGGTGCAAATGGAACGCGTACAGGCGGCAGCTCCTAAAATCAAGGTGTACAAACCCATTGACATCACAGGCGACGTCCAGTGCAACGAGCCCCTGGATGCCGTAAAATGCTTGCCGGAATTTACGGGAGCACAAGAGACGTATGTCTCTTGGCGGCAGGCGGCAGTAGCCGCATATTTCATATTTAGAAACTACGTAAATAGCTCACGCCACTATCAGGCGGTCGTAATAATTAGAAGTAAAATAAGAGGCCCTGCCGATGCGGTGCTATCTTCGTTTGGCGCGTCAGCGGCAAGAATTCTATGCGAAAAGTTCCGAGATGACGCGCTCCGTGTATTTATTTCAGGACTCAAACGCAGTCTTTCCGATGTCCTTTTGGCATTGGCTCAAGAGGTGGAATCGAACCACGAAAGATACACCTTCGCAACTTCGTTTGCAAAAAGCCAAGAGGATAGGGATCGTAGGCAAACCCCAAAGCCACAAGATCGTCAACAAGAAAAATCCTTCTCCCATGCAAATCAGCAGTTCGGTGCCGGTAAAACCCCGCACTTTAGCAAACAGCACAGGGCGCAAGTGCATTCTGCACCGCAAGAGAATAACCAGGAACCGATGGATATTGACCCATCTCTTTCCAGGATGAGACAACCTACCCAGACACAGGCTTACCAAAACGGGAAGCCGGCCTCCTCCGGTCGTTCAGGCCCTCACAAAAGACAAAGGGTTAATCATATCGCTCAGAGCGTAGATCAGGCTGAGGGTACGTACGCAGCCGCAGCTTCCAGCGCGGTGGCCAAAGTCGACGATGACGCCATTTCCGAATATGATTTAGAAATGATTAATTTCTCTAGGGGGAAATCCCTGCTGCCCGTCATCAGACGAAGAGTAGCGGGGAAAGAAATGAAGTTCCTCATCGACACGGGCGCGTCGAAAAATTTCATCCGACCTCACGAAGGTTTAAAAGGCGTTCGCCCCGTCGATTCCCCCTTCACCATTCATTCACTTCAAGGCGATACGACATTCACAAACAAATGCTTTGTGTCATTATTTAATTTGAAGAGTACGTACTTCCTACTACCGGACTTATCCTCCTTTGATGGAATAATCGGCCTTGACTTATTAAAACAGGCAGGGGCAACGCTATGCCTAGCTTCCGGTAGCCTAAATTGGGGCACCGAGGCTGAGAAAATCGATTTCCACACTTGCACTGACGTAATTTCACCAGTGTGAACTGCTCAGATGCACCGCCATCGGCAAAAGACTCGTTCTTGAAAATGCTGAAGACAAGGAAAAAGGCGTTCGCAAACCCCAACGAGGCTTTGCCTTATAACACATCGGTGGTAGCTACCATCAGAACAGTTAGTGAGGAGCCCATATACGCGAAATTATACCCGTACCCCATGGGAGCAGCGGATTTCGTCAACAAAGAGATTGAGGATCTGCTTAAAAACGGGATAATTCAGAAGTCGGTATCCCCCTACAACAATCCGATATGGGTTGTGGATAAAAAAGGGACCGATGAGCATGGCAACCGGAAAATGCGAGTAGTTATTGACTTTCGCAAGCTAAACGAAAGAACCGTGTCCGACAAGTACCCCATGCCAAATATTAACATGATATTAGGCAACCTAGGTAATGCTAAATATTTCTCAACGCTGGAGTCTCAAGTCTGGCTATCACCAAATCATACTCGCAGAGCGCGACAGAGAAAAAACTTCTTTCTCAGTGAATGGGGGGAAATATGAATTCCGCAGACAACCGTTTGGTCTCAAAAATGCAGGTAGCATTTTCCAGAGAACCATCGACGACATCCTACGGGAACAGATCGGCAAGTTCTGTTATTTTTACGTTGACGACGTAATCATCTTTTCGGAAGACGAAAACTCTCACATCAAGCACGTAGATTGGGTTCTTAAGAGCCTGTACGTACGTTGAATTAGTTTTTAATTTAACGAAAAAGCTTACCATTTTGAGATTTTTTAGGGGAAAACCCAAACTTTCATCTGGCAATTTTCTAGTAAACATATTCGGGACATTTCGTTTGATCCTATCCTGGCCTTTCCGACATTTTTTCTTAATTTTTTACATTTTTAATTGTTTTGCCTAAAGTTTCATTCAACAACAAGCAAACTGAGCATTTCCCCACGCCATAATTAAATTCTGCCGGATATGTGGTTTGAAAACATTGCAGCAATGCGAAAGGCATCATATGTACCAAAGGATGGCGGGGAATCTGAAGGCAGCCGGACTAATAAATCGCAATAAAAAATAAAAAAAAAAAACAAACTAGATAACCAAACTAGATGACCAGGAATCTCAAAGCGCTACTGAAAAGAGTGAAAGAGATGAGTCGCCACCGTCAACATTAATGCGTCGCAAGCGTACTTAAACGAATATGACTCCATTTGAGACCGCTATAGTGGTAACAGCGCAGGACCTCAAAGAGTTAGGAAAGCGACGATTGAAGATATTAGACAATTTTTTTATTATTATTGAACAAATCCAAGAGCTTCGAACCCTTTCGCGGTAGACTTCAAATAAGCAAGCAGCCGAATAAATGTAGCAGTGGAAACACCCAACATTCAATATGTAAGATTAAGTAGCAGTTGAATTGGGCTAAAAAGTTCATGAATTTATTTGTACTGTTTTAACTAACGAACAGTATTTATAATAATTTTTGTATTATTTACTTTTATTATTATTATTTGCCTGATCTTTCCTATTTCAGAGATATAGTTGTCCAAGCCAATTTCGACTTATTTACTTATCAAAGAAATAACGACTTATGCTGCTTAAAATTATACTACCCAATAAGGATATAAAAAGTACTTCGAAGTGTATATGATGGTAAATCAGATATATGTAGTATCGATTAGTTTACATTTGGCAGTCAAAGAAGTCATGTTTTTTCCCCGAATCAAACTTAGCAGTAATCAAGCTTAAGTGACGTAAACAACAAATAAACAAAAATCTATAAATTAGGCTGTACACCAGTTTGGCGAAAGCCTGTCATATTATAACTGGAAAAAAACGTATCCGATATGCGGTAGCCTCCAGATATGTGGACGAACATACTTTAAACTAATGGCAAACACACTAGAATGGATGAGGGATCTCTTGCTGAAGTTTTACAATTTACCATTACAAAAGTCATAGGTCTAACATTTGGAGGCGAAGTGCACGAGGCAAAAAAATGTGATGGAAAACTTATGACCCAAAGAAAAGACCACAAACAAAAATTTGACAGTATATTCTCAACAACAAACTCATATGGTTTTCGAAAACCGCACCTTCGATTATTCTACGAGGTATTAAAAAGAAACTAACTGCGGTACGCCGAAGCTTATAAACCCTTGAAGATGGAACTCGATCACTAGGAATTAATATAATAAAAAGTATATATATTTATGTTAAAAAAGCAATTAAGTAATGCCTGCTTTCATTTTATTCACATATACATATTGTGTTTACAATTCTAACCACCATTTTATGGGAGCTCGATAACATGGTAATTTTAAGACATCGGGCTTAAAAGTATCTCATTATTTGTGGATTTAACAGCCAATCGAAGTGAGCGCTGCAGGTATACCTTAAAGTACGTCTCTATCTTTTTTGGCGTTTTTCTCAAAACTACGTTTTTTAAAAAGGTGTACATGATTTCTCAAAAACTGCTGGACCGATTCTCTACAAATTTTTTACACAGCTTGTCTATAAAGTCCTCTATGGCATGACGTAGGATTTTTTTGATTTGATTTTTTGTTTTAAAGTTATAAAACGTTAAATAAAAAATTTCGTCTAAAAAAAATTTTTTTTTCAAAGTGCTCCCATTTGCTCAAAAAAAAACGGCTACGTCATGCTATAGCCATACTTATATAGTTTATAAAAAAATGTTGTTTTTGAATTTCGGATAACAAATGTGGTGTGCAGCATTTACACCATCAGACCATTCCCTAAAAAAATTCCTTTTTTTGACTGGCTATATCTTCGCCGTTCGTAAATATATATATTTTTTTTTATTTTAATAAGTATTTTTTAGTTTAACATATGTACTTTGATGTACAAATAAATGAAAAGGTTTATTCTTAATAACTTTGTCAAAACGATTTTTTGAAAAACCCCTTCAATTTTCGGGCCTTCAGGGTGGTCTACCCCCTTAAGGAATATCATTAAGAGATACAATTGCATGCATAGCGCACAGAAATGAATGGAAGTAGCATACGAAATAGGAATAAAGAGAATGCGACATTGGGATGCTGACGCTAAAAGTATAAATACGTGGAACGGAAGAAATAAAGATTTATAGCAAAGCGGAACAGTTATTACCTTTTACAACATCAGAAGTGGACTTATTCACGATGCCTGACACGGCAATAGGTCAGTTTTCGGTAGCCCAATTAAAACAATGGTTGGCAGCGTTATAAACGTTCGGCTCTATAGCGGAGCTAATAGCTTAATTGCAAGCTATCTTGCCGGAGACGCGTGGAGACCCACCAATTGAAGCATTGATAAAAGGCAAATGAAGAAATCCGCGACAGAGGCGTTTGGAGCGGCATCATTATTGGCGCAGGCAAGAGACGCGCAGGAGGCTATGCTCAATCTGCAATCAGCAGCAGCATTCGCTTGTTGACGCAGAGAAAGCCATGTTGCAGAAAATAAGACAAGAGATAGATGCCTGCATGGCCGTCTTGCAGCAAATTCAAACGGCCATAGACGATGCAAACAAATCCATACATGTTCACCAAGTTCATGACGTCATCACGGATAACATAGAAAGTTCCAGCGACGTTAAAAACCATAAAGTATGATGGCAGTGTATGTGCACATAGCTGGGTCATGCAGCTTCGAAACATCGGCAAGGTCTACAACTTGAACGACGGCTGAATGCACATGCTTTTGATTGCCAGGTTGAAGGGAAATGCTCAGCACTGGCTTCATGCAAACGCCACGCGCATGTTGGTGTCAGCCGATTACTTTTGCGAGCAGCTAATCGCAGCATTTGGGGTAAAAATGTCATTTGCAAAGTTGAGCAGCATATCAGGGGAAGTTGAATTAGAAGCTGCTACTGAAAATTACTTCGGGCTTAACAAAAGCCAACTACATATAGGGTGCGGCACGAAAACTTGATAATTTGTTTCTGGCGCTAAGCCGCGGTAGTGGTCGGGTAAGGGTGGGGAGTGTCTCATGTTTTAGGGGACTTCCTGAAGTTTCGTCTACTCCGCAGTCAGTCGACATCATGCATTGGAGGAAAGAGCAGCGTGCATTTGCCTGCGGGGCTTACTTTTCCAACGGTCGTTCCATAATTGCCACTCAACTCAACATTCATCCTGCAGGTTGCGTTCCTGGCCGGCAGTCGATTGTTTCGTGGGTGAAAACATTCAGGGAGAGCGGGAATGTGTCAAAATCCCATCTAGCTCATCGAAGAAAAACATTCGGCAAGCAATCGCAAAGATACCCGTCGATATGCTTGAGAGAGTTCAGCTGATCTTCGAAAATCGGGTATCTCAGTGCATTGAAAACGGCGGCCATCACTTGTCCGATGTAATCTTCAAAACTGTATAATGAAAACGTCAGCATGTGTGTTACAAGAATAACAAAAATTTTTAATGGTATGTCAACTACTTTTTTTTTATAACCTCTAAAATCAGCAAGTTTTCTTGCTGCACCCTGTATATTCGGAAGAATTTTGTGTTACATTTTTTTAAAATAAAATAAAATGTTATTTTTATATATACGTGGTCCCAGACAAGTGTATGAGTCATGCTGTAGTTCGTGTAAGAAATTTTTTGGAAGCCTGCCAATTAAAACTGGATCTAGACACCTTGAGAATTATCACGTTTAGCCCTTTAGTTAGTGAAACAGTTCGTGAAACAGCTAGTGAAACGGTTAGCCCCTTAGTTAGTGAAACGGTTTGCGAAACAGTTAGTACTACTCTTAGAGAAAAAAGCCTAAGGAACCATTAGTTAAATGTGAAATTAAACTAAACTTAGAAACATATAAGCCTTTTATCTGTGCCCCAAGACGACTCGCTTACTCAGAGAAGAAAAAAATTACAGCGACTGCAGGACGAATATTCAAAAGAGGGAATTATACAGCACAGCGAGTCCGAGTTTGCTTCACCCGTAGTGTTAGTCAAAAAGAAGACAGGAGACATTAGATTGTGTTTAGATTTTAGAAAACTCAAAAAGATGTTAATAACGGACAGTTATCCAATTCCGCTCATCGATGATCTCTCAAATTAGTTGATAAAAAAGTGTTCACGAAGCTTGACTTAAAGAATAGTTATTTTCACGTTTTTGTTAATAAGGAATCGGTATATTTTTTTTTTACACCGTTAGGTCAATTCGAATTTCTCGGAAAGCCAATGGGCCTTAAAACTGAGTCAGCGGTGTTTCAGAGATTTGTAAACAAGATTTTCGAGGATGTTATCAGAGACAATAAAGTAATAGTGTATATGGACGACATTATGATCGCCAGCAGGGAGATAGAGGAACATTTGGAGATCTTGAAGGATGTCTTTCTCAGATTAGCTCAAAACAGGTTAGAATTGCGAATGGATAAGTGTGAGTACCTTCAGTCGAATATCAAATATTTAGGATTCATTATAAATGACGAAGGCATAAAAGCAGATGATAAAGGGATAGAAGCCATTCAGAATTTCCGGGCTTGTGTTCTTACTTAGGTCGGTTCATAAAAGATTTCTCGAAATTTCTCTTCTTAGCGAAACCATTATATGATCTTTTGAGGAAAGATGAAAAATTTAAGTTTGAGGAAAAGGAAATGAACAGCTTTTTATCGCTCAAGGATAAATTGGTGCAAGCCCCTGTGTTGGCAATTTACAAATACAAAGACGTCGTAGAACTGCACTGTGATGCAAGCCCTTCCGGTTTTGGCGCGGTACTATGTCAAAAAAGGAAGATGGAAAATTACACCCCATATTTTATTTTTTGAAGCGCACACCCGTAGCAGAGGCTAAATATCACAGTTTCGAGCTGGAAACTATGTCCATTATTCACGTATTGCGCAGATTTAGATTATATTTACGTGGGAAACGTTTCAAAATTGTGACTGACTGCAATTCACTCACCCCAACGCTTAATAAAATTGAGCTTAATCCACGAATAGCCAGGTGGGCGTTAGAGCTCCAAAATTACGACTATGAGCTCGTTCATAGAGAGGGCAAAAGACTGCAGCATGTCGACGCTCTAAGTAGATGCACGAATATTTTGATAGTACAGTCGAATTTGTTTGAAGATAATTTAGTAATTTGTCAAACCAAGGATCCAAGAGTTAAAAATATTAAAAAATAGTTAGAGAATAATAATAGAGAATAATAATAGTTAGAACATACATTTTTTGAGATAAGAAACGGAATTATCTATAGACAAGAAAGGAAGCTAACTTCGGCACGCCGAAGTTTATATACCCTTGCAGATAGAACTTCGATGACTAGGAATCCATGCAATATAAAATATATATATTAATATTAAAAAACAATGAAGTAATACCTGCTTTCATTTCATTCACCTATACAAGTTAACTGTGGTCAGCCAGACCAGAGTCGTTGACCATAGTCAGCATTATAATAACGCTCCGGCCAAACTGCTGACCTAGCAATGGGCCGGATGCTCGTGCACAGACGGCAGACACTGCATATTTGCGTGACCGCTGTGAGTTTTTGTTAGCTATAAGTTTATTCTTTATATTCAGTTCTGATTTGACAGTCATTGAATAAAGAGCCACTGCTCATCAACTCAACTCCGACAAGCTGTCGTTGAAACCTTATTATTCATCACCTGTCTGAGTCCCTAGGCCAGCGGGTAAAAGGAGGGCAGTCACCCTCCCAACATAATCTTCCTAATTCATCATTGGGAAATCTACGGCCAGCCGGCCAGCAGCCAACAGTGGGCCTGACGATCCTCCGGTGGAGGAGATTTACCCCCAATATTTAACAAATAAATATCATAATATTATTGCACATTATTTTCCCTGTGGAAAAATTTAATTAACAACACAATTACCCAGTACAAATAGGGCGCATTAAAAATTCTTTTGTCGCTCATAGTTGTGGTACGGCGCGTTTTAATTTCGCCGGCCTGATAACATTTTTTCGCATGGTGTACTCAGCAGATATTTTATTAAGTTTTTATATGTATGTATGTATGTATATATATGTATATATGCATATGCATTTGTGTTGCAATTTCTTGTTTTTTACTTCTTTGTTTATCGTAGCGGAAGCTCAGCCCCCGCGCACCCCTGACCTTGCCAGTGCCTGACAAGGCGGCAGCTTCGTTCGACGAGCTTGCACACATACATCGTTATTAAGGCGGAGGCCCCGTCCCCCCGCGTACCCCTCGCCATGCCAACTGTCCTCATCGGCAAAATAGCTTAGGCGAGTGTTTCTTTATCAAGGGAATTTGACATTGCCATTTATGAGCTGTCCATTCTCACAGTTTAGGGAAAATACTTCCACCCCAACTCGGGCACCCCCTAAACCCCCCTCTGTAAGAACGATGGACCCAAACCAGCTTAAGGAAGTAATTCAGGCCGCCGTAGCCCATGCTCTGTCAAAAGCGGCCGGCGAAGCTCAGCGTAGAGAAGCAGACTTGCGCAAAACCATAGAGGAGCTGGCCGCCCAAGTTGCAGCGGTGCAAATGGAACGCGTACAGGCGGCAGCTCCTAAAATCAAGGTGTACAAACCCATTGACATCACAGGCGACGTCCAGTGCAACGAGCCCCTGGATGCCGTAAAATGCTTGCCGGAATTTACGGGAGCACAAGAGACGTATGTCTCTTGGCGGCAGGCGGCAGTAGCCGCATATTTCATATTTAGAAACTACGTAAATAGCTCACGCCACTATCAGGCGGTCGTAATAATTAGAAGTAAAATAAGAGGCCCTGCCGATGCGGTGCTATCTTCGTTTGACCACCTTGGTTCTAACACGCCACGATGTCGTACGAAGCGTCAGCGGCAAGAATTCTATGCGAAAAGTTCCGAGATGACGCGCTCCGTGTATTTATTTCAGGACTCAAACGCAGTCTTTCCGATGTCCTTTTGGCATTGGCTCAAGAGGTGGAATCGAACCACGAAAGATACACCTTCGCAACTTCGTTTGCAAAAAGCCAAGAGGATAGGGATCGTAGGCAAACCCCAAAGCCACAAGATCGTCAACAAGAAAAATCCTTCTCCCATGCAAATCAGCAGTTCGGTGCCGGTAAAACCCCGCACTTTAGCAAACAGCACAGGGCGCAAGTGCATTCTGCACCGCAAGAGAATAACCAGGAACCGATGGATATTGACCCATCTCTTTCCAGGATGAGACAACCTACCCAGACACAGGCTTACCAAAACGGGAAGACGGCCTCCTCCGGTCGTTCAGGCCCTCACAAAAGACAAAGGGTTAATCATATCGCTCAGAGCGTAGATCAGGCTGAGGGTACGTACGCAGCCGCAGCTTCCAGCGCGGTGGCCAAAGTCGACGATAACGCCATTTCCGAATATGATTTAGAAATGATTAATTTCTCTAGGGGGAAATCCCTGCTGCCCGTCATCAGACGAAGAGTAGCGGGGAAAGAAATGAAGTTCCTCATCGACACGGGCGCGTCGAAAAATTTCATCCGACCTCACGAAGGTTTAAAAGGCGTTCGCCCCGTCGATTCCCCCTTCACCATTCATTCACTTCAAGGCGATACGACATTCACAAACAAATGCTTTGTGTCATTATTTAATTTGAAGAGTACGTACTTCCTACTACCGGACTTATCCTCCTTTGATGGAATAATCGGCCTTGACTTATTAAAACAGGCAGGGGCAACGCTATGCCTAGCTTCCGGTAGCCTAATTTGGGGCACCGAGGCTGAGAAAATCGATTTCCACACTTGCACTGACGTAATTTCACCAGTGTGAACTGCTCAGATGCACCGCCATCGGCAAAAGACTCGTTCTTGAAAATGCTGAAGACAAGGAAAAAGGCGTTCGCAAACCCCAACGAGGCTTTGCCTTATAACACATCGGTGGTAGCTACCATCAGAACAGTTAGTGAGGAGCCCATATACGCGAAATTATACCCGTACCCCATGGGAGCAGCGGATTTCGTCAACAAAGAGATTGAGGATCTGCTTAAAAACGGGATAATTCAGAAGTCGGTATCCCCCTACAACAATCCGATATGGGTTGTGGATAAAAAAGGGACCGATGAGCATGGCAACCGGAAAATGCGAGTAGTTATTGACTTTCGCAAGCTAAACGAAAGAACCGTGTCCGACAAGTACCCCATGCCAAATATTAACATGATATTAGGCAACCTAGGTAATGCTAAATATTTCTCAACGCTGGAGTCTCAAGTCTGGCTATCACCAAATCATACTCGCAGAGCGCGACAGAGAAAAAACTTCTTTCTCAGTGAATGGGGGGAAATATGAATTCCGCAGACAACCGTTTGGTCTCAAAAATGCAGGTAGCATTTTCCAGAGAACCATCGACGACATCCTACGGGAACAGATCGGCAAGTTCTGTTATTTTTACGTTGACGACGTAATCATCTTTTCGGAAGACGAAAACTCTCACATCAAGCACGTAGATTGGGTTCTTAAGAGCCTGTACGTACGTTGAATTAGTTTTTAATTTAACGAAAAAGCTTACCATTTTGAGATTTTTTAGGGGAAAACCCAAACTTTCATCTGGCAATTTTCTAGTAAACATATTCGGGACATTTCGTTTGATCCTATCCTGGCCTTTCCGACATTTTTTCTTAATTTTTTACATTTTTAATTGTTTTGCCTAAAGTTTCATTCAACAACAAGCAAACTGAGCATTTCCCCACGCCATAATTAAATTCTGCCGGATATGTGGTTTGAAAACATTGCAGCAATGCGAAAGGCATCATATGTACCAAAGGATGGCGGGGAATCTGAAGGCAGCCGGACTAATAAATCGCAATAAAAAATAAAAAAAAAAACAAACTAGATAACCAAACTAGATGACCAGGAATCTCAAAGCGCTACTGAAAAGAGTGAAAGAGATGAGTCGCCACCGTCAACATTAATGCGTCGCAAGCGTACTTAAACGAATATGACTCCATTTGAGACCGCTATAGTGGTAACAGCGCAGGACCTCAAAGAGTTAGGAAAGCGACGATTGAAGATATTAGACAATTTTTTTATTATTATTGAACAAATCCAAGAGCTTCGAACCCTTTCGCGGTAGACTTCAAATAAGCAAGCAGCCGAATAAATGTAGCAGTGGAAACACCCAACATTCAATATGTAAGATTAAGTAGCAGTTGAATTGGGCTAAAAAGTTCATGAATTTATTTGTACTGTTTTAACTAACGAACAGTATTTATAATAATTTTTGTATTATTTACTTTTATTATTATTATTTGCCTGATCTTTCCTATTTCAGAGATATAGTTGTCCAAGCCAATTTCGACTTATTTACTTATCAAAGAAATAACGACTTATGCTGCTTAAAATTATACTACCCAATAAGGATATAAAAAGTACTTCGAAGTGTATATGATGGTAAATCAGATATATGTAGTATCGATTAGTTTACATTTGGCAGTCAAAGAAGTCATGTTTTTTCCCCGAATCAAACTTAGCAGTAATCAAGCTTAAGTGACGTAAACAACAAATAAACAAAAATCTATAAATTAGGCTGTACACCAGTTTGGCGAAAGCCTGTCATATTATAACTGGAAAAAAACTTATCCGATATGCGGTAGCCTCCAGATATGTGGACGAACATACTTTAAACTAATGGCAAACACACTAGAATGGATGAGGGATCTCTTGCTGAAGTTTTACAATTTACCATTACAAAAGTCATAGGTCTAACATTTGGAGGCGAAGTGCACGAGGCAAAAAAATGTGATGGAAAACTTATGACCCAAAGAAAAGACCACAAACAAAAATTTGACAGTATATTCTCAACAACAAACTCATATGGTTTTCGAAAACCGCACCTTCGATTATTCTACGAGGTATTAAAAAGAAAACTAACTGCGGTACGCCGAAGCTTATAAACCCTTGAAGATGGAACTCGATCACTAGGAATTAATATAATAAAAAGTATATATATTTATGTTAAAAAAGCAATTAAGTAATGCCTGCTTTCATTTTATTCACATATACATATTGTGTTTACAATTCTAACCACCATTTTATGGGAGCTCGATAACATGGTAATTTTAAGACATCGGGCTTAAAAGTATCTCATTATTTGTGGATTTAACAGCCAATCGAAGTGAGCGCTGCAGGTATACCTTAAAGTACGTCTCTATCTTTTTTGGCGTTTTTCTCAAAACTACGTTTTTTAAAAAGGTGTACATGATTTCTCAAAAACTGCTGGACCGATTCTCTACAAATTTTTTACACAGCTTGTCTATAAAGTCCTCTATGGCATGACGTAGGATTTTTTTGATTTGATTTTTTGTTTTAAAGTTATAAAACGTTAAATAAAAAATTTCGTCTAAAAAAAATTTTTTTTTCAAAGTGCTCCCATTTGCTCAAAAAAAACGGCTACGTCATGCTATAGCCATACTTATATAGTTTATAAAAAAATGTTGTTTTTGAATTTCGGATAACAAATGTGGTGTGCAGCATTTACACCATCAGACCATTCCCTAAAAAAATTCCTTTTTTTGACTGGCTATATCTTCGCCGTTCGTAAATATATATATTTTTTTTTATTTTAATAAGTATTTTTTAGTTTAACATATGTACTTTGATGTACAAATAAATGAAAAGGTTTATTCTTAATAACTTTGTCAAAACGATTTTTTGAAAAACCCCTTCAATTTTCGGGCCTTCAGGGTGGTCTACCCCCTTAAGGAATATCATTAAGAGATACAATTGCATGCATAGCGCACAGAAATGAATGGAAGTAGCATACGAAATAGGAATAAAGAGAATGCGACATTGGGATGCTGACGCTAAAAGTATAAATACGTGGAACGGAAGAAATAAAGATTTATAGCAAAGCGGAACAGTTATTACCTTTTACAACATCAGAAGTGGACTTATTCACGATGCCTGACACGGCAATAGGTCAGTTTTCGGTAGCCCAATTAAAACAATGGTTGGCAGCGTTATAAACGTTCGGCTCTATAGCGGAGCTAATAGCTTAATTGCAAGCTATCTTGCCGGAGACGCGTGGAGACCCACCAATTGAAGCATTGATAAAAGGCAAATGAAGAAATCCGCGACAGAGGCGTTTGGAGCGGCATCATTATTGGCGCAGGCAAGAGACGCGCAGGAGGCTATGCTCAATCTGCAATCAGCAGCAGCATTCGCTTGTTGACGCAGAGAAAGCCATGTTGCAGAAAATAAGACAAGAGATAGATGCCTGCATGGCCGTCTTGCAGCAAATTCAAACGGCCATAGACGATGCAAACAAATCCATACATGTTCACCAAGTTCATGACGTCATCACGGATAACATAGAAAGTTCCAGCGACGTTAAAAACCATAAAGTATGATGGCAGTGTATGTGCACATAGCTGGGTCATGCAGCTTCGAAACATCGGCAAGGTCTACAACTTGAACGACGGCTGAATGCACATGCTTTTGATTGCCAGGTTGAAGGGAAATGCTCAGCACTGGCTTCATGCAAACGCCACGCGCATGTTGGTGTCAGCCGATTACTTTTGCGAGCAGCTAATCGCAGCATTTGGGGTAAAAATGTCATTTGCAAAGTTGAGCAGCATATCAGGGGAAGTTGAATTAGAAGCTGCTACTGAAAATTACTTCGGGCTTAACAAAAGCCAACTACATATAGGGTGCGGCACGAAAACTTGATAATTTGTTTCTGGCGCTAAGCGGCGGTAGTGGTCGGGTAAGGGTGGGGAGTGTCTCATGTTTTAGGGGACTTCCTGAAGTTTCGTCTACTCCGCAGTCAGTCGACATCATGCATTGGAGGAAAGAGCAGCGCGCATTTGCCTGCGGGGCTTACTTTTCCAACGGTCGTTCCATAATTGCCACTCAACTCAACATTCATCCTGCAGGTTGCGTTCCTGGCCGGCAGTCGATTGTTTCGTGGGTGAAAACATTCAGGGAGAGCGGGAATGTGTCAAAATCCCATCTAGCTCATCGAAGAAAAACATTCGGCAAGCAATCGCAAAGATACCCGTCGATATGCTTGAGAGAGTTCAGCTGATCTTCGAAAATCGGGTATCTCAGTGCATTGAAAACGGCGGCCATCACTTGTCCGATGTAATCTTCAAAACTGTATAATGAAAACGTCAGCATGTGTGTTACAAGAATAACAAAAATTTTTAATGGTATGTCAACTACTTTTTTTTTATAACCTCTAAAATCAGCAAGTTTTCTTGCTGCACCCTGTATATTCGGAAGAATTTTGTGTTACATTTTTTTTAAATAAAATAAAATGTTATTTTTATATATACGTGGTCCCAGACAAGTGTATGAGTCATGCTGTAGTTCTTGTAAGAAATTTTTTGGAAGCCTGCCAATTAAAACTGGATCTAGACACCTTGAGAATTATCACGTTTAGCCCTTTAGTTAGTGAAACAGTTCGTGAAACAGCTAGTGAAACGGTTAGCCCCTTAGTTAGTGAAACGGTTTGCGAAACAGTTAGTACTACTCTTAGAGAAAAAAGCCTAAGGAACCATTAGTTAAATGTGAAATTAAACTAAACTTAGAAACATATAAGCCTTTTATCTGTGCCCCAAGACGACTCGCTTACTCAGAGAAGAAAAAAATTACAGCGACTGCAGGACGAATATTCAAAAGAGGGAATTATACAGCACAGCGAGTCCGAGTTTGCTTCACCCGTAGTGTTAGTCAAAAAGAAGACAGGAGACATTAGATTGTGTTTAGATTTTAGAAAACTCAAAAAGATGTTAATAACGGACAGTTATCCAATTCCGCTCATCGATGATCTCTCAAATTAGTTGATAAAAAAGTGTTCACGAAGCTTGACTTAAAGAATAGTTATTTTCACGTTTTTGTTAATAAGGAATCGGTATATTTTTTTTTTACACCGTTAGGTCAATTCGAATTTCTCGGAAAGCCAATGGGCCTTAAAACTGAGTCAGCGGTGTTTCAGAGATTTGTAAACAAGATTTTCGAGGATGTTATCAGAGACAATAAAGTAATAGTGTATATGGACGACATTATGATCGCCAGCAGGGAGATAGAGGAACATTTGGAGATCTTGAAGGATGTCTTTCTCAGATTAGCTCAAAACAGGTTAGAATTGCGAATGGATAAGTGTGAGTACCTTCAGTCGAATATCAAATATTTAGGATTCATTATAAATGACGAAGGCATAAAAGCAGATGATAAAGGGATAGAAGCCATTCAGAATTTCCGGGCTTGTGTTCTTACTTAGGTCGGTTCATAAAAGATTTCTCGAAATTTCTCTTCTTAGCGAAACCATTATATGATCTTTTGAGGAAAGATGAAAAATTTAAGTTTGAGGAAAAGGAAATGAACTGCTTTTTATCGCTCAAGGATAAATTGGTGCAAGCCCCTGTGTTGGCAATTTACAAATACAAAGACGTCGTAGAACTGCACTGTGATGCAAGCCCTTCCGGTTTTGGCGCGGTACTATGTCAAAAAAGGAAGATGGAAAATTACACCCCATATTTTATTTTTTGAAGCGCACACCCGTAGCAGAGGCTAAATATCACAGTTTCGAGCTGGAAACTATGTCCATTATTCACGTATTGCGCAGATTTAGATTATATTTACGTGGGAAACGTTTCAAAATTGTGACTGACTGCAATTCACTCACCCCAACGCTTAATAAAATTGAGCTTAATCCACGAATAGCCAGGTGGGCGTTAGAGCTCCAAAATTACGACTATGAGCTCGTTCATAGAGAGGGCAAAAGACTGCAGCATGTCGACGCTCTAAGTAGATGCACGAATATTTTGATAGTACAGTCGAATTTGTTTGAAGATAATTTAGTAATTTGTCAAACCAAGGATCCAAGAGTTAAAAATATTAAAAAATAGTTAGAGAATAATAATAGAGAATAATAATAGTTAGAACATAAATTTTTTGAGATGAGAAACGGAATTATCTATAGACAAGAAAGGAAGCTAACTTCGGCACGCCGAAGTTTATATACCCTTGCAGATAGAACTTCGATGACTAGGAATCCATGCAATATAAAATATATATATTAATATTAAAAAACAATGAAGTAATACCTGCTTTCATTTCATTCACCTATACAAGTTAACTGTGGTCAGCCAGACCAGAGTCGTTGACCATAGTCAGCATTATAATAACGCTCCGGCCAAACTGCTGACCTAGCAATGGGCCGGATGCTCGTGCACAGACGGCAGACACTGCATATTTGCGTGACCGCTGTGAGTTTTTGTTAGCTATAAGTTTATTCTTTATATTCAGTTCTGATTTGACATTCATTGAATAAAGAGCCACTGCTCATCAACTCAACTCCGACAAGCTGTCGTTGAAACCTTATTATTCATCACCTGTCTGAGTCCCTAGGCCAGCGGGTAAAAGGAGGGCAGTCACCCTCCCAACATAATCTTCCTAATTCATCATTGGGAAATCTACGGACAGCCGGCCAGCAGCCAACAGTGGGCCTGACGATCCTCCGGTGGAGGAGATTTACCCCCAATATTTAACAAATAAATATCATAATATTATTGCACATTATTTTCCCTGTGGAAAAATTTAATTAACAACACAATTACCCAGTACAAATAGGGCGCATTAAAAATTCTTTTGTCGCTCATAGTTGTGGTACGGCGCGTTTTAATTTCGCCGGCCTGATAACATTTTTTCGCATGGTGTACTCAGCAGATATTTTATTAAGTTTTTATATGTATGTATGTATGTATATATATGTATATATGCATATGCATTTGTGTGGCAATTTCTTGTTTTTTACTTCTTTGTTTATCGTAGCGGAAGCTCAGCCCCCGCGCACCCCTGACCTTGCCAGTGCCTGACAAGGCGGCAGCTTCGTTCGACGAGCTTGCACACATACATCGTTATTAAGGCGGAGGCCCCGTCCCCCCGCGTACCCCTCGCCATGCCAACTGTCCTCATCGGCAAAATAGCTTAGGCGAGTGTTTCTTTATCAAGGGAATTTGACATTGCCATTTATGAGCTGTCCATTCTCACAGTTTAGGGAAAATACTTCCACCCCAACTCGGGCACCCCCTAAACCCCCCTCTGTAAGAACGATGGACCCAAACCAGCTTAAGGAAGTAATTCAGGCCGCCGTTGCCCATGCTCTGTCAAAAGCGGCCGGCGAAGCCCAGCGTAGAGAAGCAGACTTGCGCAAAACCATAGAGGAGCTGGCCGCCCAAGTTGCAGCGGTGCAAATGGAACGCGTACAGGCGGCAGCTCCTAAAATCAAGGTGTACAAACCCATTGACATCACAGGCGACGTCCAGTGCAACGAGCCCCTGGATGCCGTAAAATGCTTGCCCGAATTTACGGGAGCACAAGAGACGTATGTCTCTTGGCGGCAGGCGGCAGTAGCCGCATATTTCATATTTAGAAACTACGTAAATAGCTCACGCCACTATCAGGCGGTCGTAATAATTAGAAGTAAAATAAGAGGCCCTGCCGATGCGGTGCTATCTTCGTTTGGCACTATATTGAATTTCGATGCGATCATAGACCGCCTCGATTTCACATATAGTGACAAACGCCAGATTCACGTCATCGAGCAGGAGATGGGTACCCTCAGACAGGGAAGCCTCACTCTCCTACAATATTATGACGAGGTTGAGAAAAAGCTCACCTTGGTTACTAACAACGCCACGATGTCGTACGAAGCGTCAGCGGCAAGAATTCTATGCGAAAAGTTCCGAGATGACGCGCTCCGTGTATTTATTTCAGGACTCAAACGCAGTCTTTCCGATGTCCTTTTGGCATTGGCTCAAGAGGTGGAATCGAACCACGAAAGATACACCTTCGCAACTTCGTTTGCAAAAAGCCAAGAGGATAGGGATCGTAGGCAAACCCCAAAGCCACAAGATCGTCAACAAGAAAAATCCTTCTCCCATGCAAATCAGCAGTTCGGTGCCGGTAAAACCCCGCACTTTAGCAAACAGCACAGGGCGCAAGTGCATTCTGCACCGCAAGAGAATAACCAGGAACCGATGGATATTGACCCATCTCTTTCCAGGATGAGACAACCTACCCAGACACAGGCTTACCAAAACGGGAAGCCGGCCTCCTCCGGTCGTTCAGGCCCTCACAAAAGACAAAGGGTTAATCATATCGCTCAGAGCGTAGATCAGGCTGAGGGTACGTACGCAGCCGCAGCTTCCAGCGCGGTGGCCAAAGTCGACGATGACGCCATTTCCGAATATGATTTAGAAATGATTAATTTCTCTAGGGGGAAATCCCTGCTGCCCGTCATCAGACGAAGAGTAGCGGGGAAAGAAATGAAGTTCCTCATCGACACGGGCGCGTCGAAAAATTTCATCCGACCTCACGAAGGTTTAAAAGGCGTTCGCCCCGTCGATTCCCCCTTCACCATTCATTCACTTCAAGGCGATACGACATTCACAAACAAATGCTTTGTGTCATTATTTAATTTGAAGAGTACGTACTTCCTACTACCGGACTTATCCTCCTTTGATGGAATAATCGGCCTTGACTTATTAAAACAGGCAGGGGCAACGCTATGCCTAGCTTCCGGTAGCCTAAATTGGGGCACCGAGGCTGAGAAAATCGATTTCCACACTTGCACTGACGTAATTTCACCAGTGTGAACTGCTCAGATGCACCGCCATCGGCAAAAGACTCGTTCTTGAAAATGCTGAAGACAAGGAAAAAGGCGTTCGCAAACCCCAACGAGGCTTTGCCTTATAACACATCGGTGGTAGCTACCATCAGAACAGTTAGTGAGGAGCCCATATACGCGAAATTATACCCGTACCCCATGGGAGCAGCGGATTTCGTCAACAAAGAGATTGAGGATCTGCTTAAAAACGGGATAATTCAGAAGTCGGTATCCCCCTACAACAATCCGATATGGGTTGTGGATAAAAAAGGGACCGATGAGCATGGCAACCGGAAAATGCGAGTAGTTATTGACTTTCGCAAGCTAAACGAAAGAACCGTGTCCGACAAGTACCCCATGCCAAATATTAACATGATATTAGGCAACCTAGGTAATGCTAAATATTTCTCAACGCTGGAGTCTCAAGTCTGGCTATCACCAAATCATACTCGCAGAGCGCGACAGAGAAAAAACTTCTTTCTCAGTGAATGGGGGGAAATATGAATTCCGCAGACAACCGTTTGGTCTCAAAAATGCAGGTAGCATTTTCCAGAGAACCATCGACGACATCCTACGGGAACAGATCGGCAAGTTCTGTTATGTTTACGTTGACGACGTAATCATCTTTTCGGAAGACGAAAACTCTCACATCAAGCACGTAGATTGGGTTCTTAAGAGCCTGTACGTACGAACATGAGAGTATCGATAGAAAAATCCAGCTTTTTTAAGAAAAGTGTGAGCTTCCTTGGGTTTATAGTCACCTTGTAACGGTGCTACAACAGACCCAGAGAAAATAAAGGCCATGAAAGAATTTCCGGAACCCAAAAGCGTTTTTGAGGTACGATCATTTCTAGGCCTAGCGAGTTACAATCGATGTTTCATTAAGGACTTCGCAGCGATAGCGAGGCCTATATCGGACATCCTGAAAGGGGAAAACGGAACAGTTAGTAAACACAGGTCACGAAACATTCCGGTTCAGTTCTCTGAGGCGCAACAACAAGCGTTCCAGAAACTACGAAATATCCTGGCATCCGACGACGTGATGCTAAGATATCCCGACTACAAAAAGGCATTTGATCTAACGACAGATGCCTCGGCCCATGGCATTGGCGCAGTATTGTCCCAAGAGGGACGCCCAATAACAATGATCTCAAGGACATTGAAAGACACGGAGGTTAACTACGCTACTAACGAGCGTGTGCTGTTAGCCATAGTTTGGGCACTGGCCAAATTACGCTAATACTTATATGCAGTGAAAGATATAAATATCTATACTGACCACCAACCTTTGACATTCGTAGTATCGGAATCCAATCCGAATTCGAAAATCAAACGATGGAAAGCCCGCATTGACGAGTCCGGTGCCAAAATGTTTTACAAGCCCGGCAAAGAAAACATCGTTGCGGATGCCCTCTCAAGACAGCAACTTAACGTTCTGGGAGAGGAAGAAGCTTTTTCTAGCGCAGCCACAATTCACAGTGAGCTGTCGCTCACCCACACAATTGAAACTACGTTTAAGCCCCTGAATTGCTTTCAAAACCAGATAACTGTGGAGGACGCACGCTTTCCGTCGAAATGCAGCTTCGTCCTCTTTGGAAAGAAGAGACGGCATGCAAAGAGTCATTAATTGATGAACTCGCAGACATAATCGTTCCAAAGGGCGTAAACGCCATTTATTGTGATTTGCACACGCTGGCAATGATATAGGACGAATTGGTTCGGCAATTTCCAGCCATCAAATTTTGGCACTGCTAAAACCGTGTAACGGATATTTTTGCAGTTCCTGAAAGACGGGAAATCCTCACCGTCGAGCACAATAGGGCTCACAGATCGGCCCAAGAAAATGGTAAGCAGGTACTCTCCTACTTCTTTCCAAAGATGGCCAAGTTAGCTACCGAAATCGTAGCAAGCTGCAAAACATGTGCGAAAGCCAAGTACGATAGTCACCCAAAAAAACATGAGCTAGGCGAGACTCCGATCCCCTCTCATGTGGGAGAATTGCTACATATTGATATTTTTTCCACGGACAAAAAATACGTCCTCTCTTGCATCGACAAGTTTTCGAAGTTCGCAGTTGTGCAACATGTACACTCTAGGACAATAGAAGATCTTAAACCAGCCATACAACAAATCATGAATTTTTTCCCTACGGCTAGAGTAGTCTATTGCGATAACGAACCATCGTTAAACTCACATACTATCTCAGCCATGCTTGACAACCATTTTGGCGTTAGCATTGCAAATGCACCGCCACTCCATAGCGTCTCAAATGGGCAAGTGGAGCGCTTTCATAGCACCCTCCTGGAGCTTGCTCGGTGCTTAAAGATCGACAAGGGGATAACTGATACTGTGGAAATTATTCTATTGGCAACCGCCAAATATAATATGTCAATTCACTCTGTCGTTAACAAACGACCAGTCGACATCGTGCAACAGCACCCAGATGACCCACAAACGGAGGTCCGGAATAAGATCATTAAGGCGCAAAACACGCTCAGGACCAGGGAGAATGCCTCCTGACAATGCAGAATATTCGAAGTCGGCGAAAAGGTATTGGTAAAGTCCAACAGAAGGCTAGGAAATAAACTCACACTCTTGTGTGAGGAGAGAGCCGTAGAAGCGGACCTGGGGACCACGGTCCTCATTAAGGGGAGGGTGGTCCACAAGGACAATCTTAAATGATGCTACCAACAATGTCATTTATGTTTTTTATTCATTAGTTTATTACACCTTCAAGCCACTTGGCGCACACTCTTTCTTACTGTAAGGTTTATAGCCACTGGCATAAGTTGTTTTAAGTTCATTTAATTGGTGATGGGAAAACCCTCTATAAGCATAAAAATAGCTAAAGTTTAATTTCACAGGATTGGACCAACACTTTGCATATTCCTATCCTTGGCGTCGGCCCACGTTACTGATTATTCACAGGCCAGGAACATCCCCATCGTGGATGGTGAAATCCTAGTATGGGAGGAGTTCGCTTACGCTTAATAGAGGAGACAAATAATATGATCGACATGTTTCCGCTATCCCACATGAAAAAGCTTCTGAGCGTGGACACCGCTCACCTCCAGGACTTGTTAGAGTCGTTGGGCGTTTATCACAGAGTAGCTAGGAGCTTGGATTTCTTAGGATCAATGCTAAAGCTCGTAGCAGGGACTCCGGATGCCAGTGACCTAGAGAAAATCAGATTTTCTGAAATGAAGTTAGTCAAGGCAAGCAATAGACAGATTGAAATAAACACTAAAGTCCAAAACCAAATTAATCAGCTTTCCTATACCGTCAATTCAATCTTGAGATCAGCTAAAAGCTCACAAGTAGACACTGGACATTTATACGAGACACTGCTTGCTAGAAACCGCATGTTGATGAAGGAATTACAAAATTTAATGCTCGCAATAACCCTAGCCAAAATTAATATTGTTAGTCCGAACATTTGAGATCATGAAGACTTTAAAACAGTTTGGCTTGAGGAACCCTTCGACACACCTATAAGGAATCTTTTGTCCGTCTCGTCTGTAAAAATTCTGCAGTCCGCTAACATTTTACATTTTATCATAAAATTTCCCAAAATTAAACTATCCTGCAAAAAGATTAAAGTTTTCCAGATGCCCATGGTGGGACTATGTTGCAGATAATAGACAACGTCATAGCCGAAAGCAGTGGAGGAATTTACTCCATTAAAAACTGCTCCGTATCACCGGGAGCCGCATTCTGCCACCTGGCTTCAGAGAGTACGTGCGCCAAAGAACTACACGACGGTGGGGTAGCACACTGCCGAATACAAGAGAGTGACCTGTACCCGATAACCTATGTGGACGAAGGGATTGTAATCATCAATAACAGGTCGGCCAAAGTGCAAGTGGACAATGGCACAGAAACATGGACTCACGGCACACACCTCATTACCTTTGACAAACAGGCCACGATAAATGACACACTCTTCATCAACCACGATAACACCCAGAAGAGAGCTCCAGGGACAGCAAGTCTTCCCCTATTGAACATCACCGCCACCCAAGGTGTCCTCAGTCTCCCGTATCTTCACCGCTTGAGTGAACGAAACTTGGAGTTCATCAAAGAGTTCAGAGAAGAGATCGATAACAACCGAACACGTCTTGCAGCAACTATTGTAACTATTGCAGAGCACTCATTTGCATCGGGCTCACTTATAGGCATTTTTCTAAGGCAACGAAATCCGCAGGTCAAATAAGGCAAATTATCGCTGAATTACAGACGGCCGAAGGCGGTCTTTACTTATAGGGGGAGTAGTTAACTGTGGTCAGCCAGACCAGAGTCGTTGACCATAGTCAACATTATAATAACGCTCCGGCCAAACTGCTGACCCAGCAATGGGCCGGATACTCGTGCACAGACGGCAGACACTGCATATTTGCGTGGCCGCTGTGAGTTTTTGTTAGCTATAAGTTTATTCTTTATACTCAGTTCTGATTTGACATTCATTGAATAAAGAGCCACAGCTCATCAACTCAACTCCGACAAGCTGTCGTTTAAACCTTATTCATCACCTGTCTGAGTCCCTAGGCCAGCGGGTAAAAGGAGGGCAGTTACTCTCCCAACATAATCTTCCTAGTTCATCATTGGGAGATCTACGGCCAGCAGCCGCCAACAGTGGGCCTGACATCCCCCCCCCCCTGTGACCACCCACAACTGCCAGTGAAGCTTGCGTTGCCGACGGCAGTTCCACATTCATTATATGAATAACACTAATTTGTATATACTTTATATGGTCGGAGGTGCCTCCTTCACTGCGTTGCAAACTTCTGACTGAAATTATAATACCCTCAAGGGTATAAAAACGAAGCACTTGAATAAGACTTAATTCGAAATTAAAGCATATTTTTCTTCTTCGATTGATACACCGTGTATGGCGGCACAAATTAGGGCTATTGAAAAAATATCAATACATCGATATTTTTTCTCAAAATACTGCGATATTTTTTAAAAGTATTTTTGATATTGTGTATTGGTCCCTCTGAATTCCCAGCATCTTAGAAGAACGGGTTGAAACATAAAACTGAAAATAAGTGTAAGAAATACCACTATGATATATTACAAATATATATATATATAAGTTTTGCTATACCATTAAATTAATCATATATATAATATATATATTACTTTAAATTAAAATCTAATATATAAAATTCTCGTGTCACAGTTTTCGTTGCCATACTCCTCCGAAACGGCTTGACCGATTTTGATGAAATTTGTGCTTATTTTTTGTGCTTTAATTTTGTGCTTATCCGGTATCTATGAGAATCGGCCAACATCTATTTTTCATCCCCCTAAATGTTAGGGGTAGTGCATATATCTATATTTTTAGCATTTCCAAGTGCCCCTACTGCTGCGCCATCTACAGGCAGCCAGCTGAATCAAAGCATTTCCTGTCAAACATTCAAAACATATTGAAAGAAGAAACTTGAAAAGTTCTGAACCGTTTAAGCCCAAATTTTTAGAGAACATGCGTTGAGGTTCCAGCTCGGTTATTGACTACTTTTGATGTTGATAGCTTATCTGCGGTTGCGAATATATCTATTTTTTTTAGCGTTTCCCCGTGCCCCTACTACTGCGCCCTCTAAAGGCAAATCAAAGCATTTCCTGTCAAACATTAAAAACATATTGAAAGAAGAAATTGGAGATAAAAATTTTATTTTTTGTTCAGGTTCAGTAAGAAACGAAGTCATGCCACCAAAAAAGTCGAGTCACAGTTTTCGTTGCCATACTCCTCCGAAACGGCTTGACCGATTTTGATGAAATTTTTTGTGCTTATCCGGTATCTATGAGAATAGGCCAACATCTATTTTTCATCCCCCTAAATGTTAGGGGTAGTCCACCCCTAAATTTTTATTTTTATTTTTTAGACAAAATTTTTAATTTCTCTTTTTTTATGATACAACATACAAAAATACATACAATCCTCAATTTTCACCCTTCTACGATCAACCCTTATTTTTTAATAGCTATTTTAGTAATTTAATCATTTATCCTCGAAAACTGATCAATCGTCATTTAATTAGTTATCCCCGCCAGATGTCTACAGGTGTCACTTCTGACCCAGTAAACAGCAAGGAGTAGGGATGAGAACGAAGCCGGTCCCCTTTCTTTCTCACTCCCTACACAGTTGTCGGCCATCATTATTGTTTATGCATCAAGTGTAGTAGTAACGTTGACAATTATTATTTTGCTATCTCAGTGTAACTCTCATATTAACTTTTAATCATTCCTATTTTATCTATATACTAGCAGCCCGTCCCGGCTTCGCACGGCATTAAACATTACATTTAGATTTGTCAATTTTAACACATTCATAATAATAATAATAATATGACACATATTCATCCTTTATTAATTTTTTTTTTTTCAATTATTGAGGTCATAACCCTAAAAGAAAATACATTTATTTTGTTAGAGCTTCTCTGTAAACAATATTTGATGTTTTATTTTGTGGCAGCAAAATAAATTGATTTTTATTGGCTCCGACTCGCGATAGACCAACATACAGTTGACCATGATTAAAACATTTCTTTCGCACATCAATCCATACTAATTCGAAGGTTTTGCCTTGTGACTTGTTAATTGTTAATGCGAAAGATGTTTTTACCGGAAATTGAAGCCGTTTAAATGGGACTGTCATATCATTTTGGATCATCGGTATCCTCGGTATATGAGCTAGTTGACCACCTGCTGGGCATATTATGGTTAAGAGGGCACTTCTGAATACATCAAGGTTCTGGCAAAATCATCTTCCTGGCATAAGGTGAAGAAGGCAGTCAGAGTTGTCGCTGGCGGATTCAGGACTCTTTCTTGCACATTTCTTTCTTTGAAATAGACACGTTGACCATTCTCCTAATGGACTGCCAAGTGAACTAAAGCTGGATAGTGTTCATGAATGTGGAATGAAAAAATTCTCCATGCAGCCTCGTTGCTGCTTATGTATCTTCCAGCCTGGTATTGAGATATTTCATCGAGAACTCGTACTGCATTGTTGTCACCATTTACTGCCTGAACACCAAAAGCTGCCATATCGCTGCCTTTATTCACGTACTTGCAGATATATTTAATCGATTTCACGGAATTTCAATATTCTACGTTGATGTGCGCTTTGTATGATTTTGACAATAGTGTTGAGTATGGAACCACCCAACGATTGTCTACCTCAATATCACCAATTCTCATGTTTAAATTTGCCGAAGTCCCTCCATCTTCAGTTGACCGTCTCCTATACAGAGGATATCCATCGTCCCCTGTTACGGTGTTGGCTGTAAATGCTCGAGGATATCCCTTGAAACACTTCCCGTCTACCATGCATGGTGAACATGGGTTGAGGGTACCACATGGGCCATGGATCATGTTCTTGATGACAACTTCATGCAAATCCGTATCAACCTCGGCCCATGGAATCTCAGCGCATATAACATCGTCGATTTCGTCTGGAGTAATTTTATCATGCAGCCAAATCAGTATGTGCGCATGCGGCAATCCTCTCTTCTGCCATTCTACTGAATACATCCAGCAGCGCACAGATCCAAAAACTCCATGTTTCACAATAAAATCCATCAGTGACTTGAGCTTTTGTCTGAAAACACGGGCTGTGATGTCATGCCTATCCCTATACGATTGTCCAGGAAATAACAGCTGTACTATCTCGTCCCAAGCTGGATTGCATGTGAAGGTGATAAATAAGTCTGGACGGCCGTAGAACGAACATATGCCATGGCATCTTGAGCATATTCATGCATTTGGCGTGGACTACCTATGTATGAGGATGGCAAAATCGTGAGCTTTCCAACGTTGGTTGTATTACGGTCATTCATCACAGCATCCCGCAAATGGATATATTCCTCGGACCGAAGTTTCGTCTGATTCAATCGAAGGAGCCTGACAGTATATGCAGACCTGATGCATCCGACCAATAACGACATTGCGTCTCTCTCTGTGGAGGCCCGTTCTTCGTCACTCATATTCGTAATCTTACGTCTGTTTGCTTTTGTATTGCGAGTACGACGACCCAAACTCGACTTCTTGGGTGGCATGACTTCGTTTCTTACTGAACCTGAACAAAAAAAATAAAATTTGTATCTCCAATTCCTTATTTCAATATGTTTTGAATGTTTGACAGGAAATGCTTTGTCTGCCTGTAGAGGGCGGTAGATGTAAGGTAGATTTTTGATATTTTTTTAACACCTTGGATTACGTTATCTTAATTTTAGTAAGGATGCCTATTTTTTTTTTAAATGAAATATAGCCTATAACACTCAGGAATGATGTAGCTTTCCAACAGTGAAAGAATTTTTCAAATCTGCCAAGTACTTTCGGAGCCTATTCAATACATACAAACAAACTTACATTACCTCTTTATATAATAGTATAGATATAAAAATGAATTGCTGTTCGTTAGTCTCGCTAAAACTCGAGAATGGCTGAACGGATTTATCTTATCTTGGTCTTGAATTATTCGTGGAGGTCTAGGGAAGGTTTAAAAGGTGAGAAAAATTCGATTAATTGCCGGGAAAATCCTCAAAACAGTATTTTTCTATTTCCCATACAAACGTTTTCTAATTAAAATGGAGAGTCAATTTGTAATTTATTACCGCTGTATAAAGTTCAAATTCGCATGCGTGTTGGAGGATCTAATATCGCGTTCCGAAACTCAAAAAAAGTGAAAGTGAATCGCGAACGCAACAAAATTGCATAGTCTCACAGCTTCATATAGCTTCGAGAAAATTAATTTTAGCTAACTTCAGTTGTTAATCTGTCAGATTATTTTTTTAATAAGACTATATAGAAATCGAAAGATAAATCTTAAGTTTTGTCACAAACGTTAAATTATAAATCTTAAGTTAAATTTCTGAACGCAATCATAATATTTGACATTAGATTTGACAACCAACTAATATGTCAATCCATCCTGTCTGTCGCTTTTCAGTCAGAGCACGGAAAAAAGTATTACGATATTATATTGTATTACGAGTTACGATATCTATGAGTGCATCCTTCTATCTTTGTGGCTACGTGCGCGAGAACTTTCTTTACTTTGGTGATCCTTTGTGATAGTGACATTCCAAGTAATGTGCTCTTTTTTGTGATAGTGACACTTTACTGCTAAATAAGCGGGAAATTTTCTCAATTACAATTTACGATGCCGAGGAGAAGACGACCTAACCTAACATGCAAATCACCGAAACACCAATTTGCAACATCGCCAAAAATAGCGCAATGGCCAAGATCCTACAGGTATGCAAATTGATTGTTTGGGATGAATGCACAATGGCCCATAAGGGGTCACTGGAGGCACTGGACAGAACGTTGAAAGATCTTCGTGACAACCAAAATATTTTTGGTGGGGCCATGATTCTGTTGTCAGGTGATTTTCGTCAGACTCTTCCAGTTATTCCCCGATCAACTGTTGCTGATGAACTAAATGCATGCCTAAAATCATCAAATTTGTGGCAGTACGTAAAGACACTCCACTTAACAACTAACATGCGAGTATTTTTGCAACAAGATGAAACTGCAAATGTGTTTGCGAAGCAGTTGTTAGACATTGAAAATAATAAAGTTGCAGTGGACACCTCGACCGGATTCATCACATTACCTACAGATTTCTGTCACATCACAGACTCAAAAGTGGAGCTTATTCAGCGAGTTTTCCCAGATATAGCGCAAAAGTTCAATAACCATAATTGGCTGGGTGAACGAGCAATATTAGCAGCGAAAAATAAAGATGTCGAGGATCTTAATGCGACCATTCAGAATTTTCTTCCAGGACAGTTGGTTTCCTTCAAATCAGTCGACACCGTAATGAACCAGGATGACGTAGTCAACTATCCCACTGAGTTTTTAAATTCACTGGAATTGCCTGGATTACCACCTCACAATTTGCAGTTAAAAGTGGGATCAGTTGTCATCATGCTGCGTAACATTAATCAACCTCGACTATGCAATGGAACAAGACTGGCTGTGAAAAGACTGATGAATAACGTCATTGAGGCGACAATCATAAAAGGAAAATACAAAGGAGAGGATGTCTTGATCCCGCGGATACCGATGATTCCAACGGACTTACCATTCGATTTTAAACGGTTACAATTTCCAGTGCGTCTGGCCTTTGCGATGACCATAAATAAATCGCAAGGACAGTCGTTAGAAGTTTGTGGAATCAACTTGGAGTTTCCCTGTTTCGCGCATGGACAATTATACGTCGCGTGTTCGCGCGTCGGAAAACCGTCTTCTTTGTTTATTTACGCACCACAAAACAAAACAAAAAATATAGTTTATGAGAAAGCTTTAAATTAATTAACAGACTGTATTTTAACAGTGTGTGTCTGTGAATATCAAATTTAAACCTTATAAATAGCCAGTATTTCAGGATGAGGCAGTACGAATGCCGGGTCAGCTAGTATTATATATTTAAAAAAAAACTTTTTTAAATTTTATTGTTGGGACAACAAATGAATTTTAAATAAATCATGTTTAAAAGTTATATTTTGAATAATAATATTTTTTAATCAGCCTCTAGCCATCCAAACCAATAACCTCCAACGTGTCACCGCGAATACTTAAATCCATAAGAACGACGATAATTCCAATATCCAAAACATGTTATTTGTTTTCAAATTAGAACCGTCCGGTGCGTATATGTAACAGCTTCTTTCTGATGGCGAATGACGATCGTTTGGCTTATATCCAGAAAAAGCTTTTATGTCAGAATTGCTTTGCAAAAGACCATAGAATCTACGATTGCACAAGCGCCCTGTTCGACATGCCACGGTCGGCATCACACTTTGCTGCATCCAAGTAAATCCCCCAGTTTCCGATTCCTCTTGATGGTTCAAGGATAGTATCACCACCGATCCAAAGAATATCCTCGTTCTGCTTGCAAGTTACTACTTCTCCCAATGCCTTCAGAAAAAAAAAAACTTAAATTAAAATAAGTAGTAATTATAATTTGTCCCCCAATGCAAGCGCTAGCCGCTAAGTATTGCTGTGACGTCATAAGCAAGTGAGCCGCGGCGCACTGGCTGTGGCCGTCCAAAATATTTGAAAAAGACTCTGCATACAGAAATTTGCACACGCATACAAACGTGCGAGCGCTTGTACTCATATACACATATACACAGAAACGAGAGTACAGCGCAAAGAAACGCACCACTGCTCATCGTTCTACGGTCGATCTGCCACTGACAAGTAAATTCTAGTTGTGCTCGGTTTCGAACGAATGCTTCGAACTCGAAAAAGCCGAACGCACTCTGGGGTTCTAGACATATCGTTCGGGTGCTCTGGGGTTCCAGGCTCAGCCGTTTTTGTGATAGTACTTTTTTGTACTGTTTGACTTCTCTATGTATTTCTTGCTTAGTGGTTCTATGTTATTTAGTTCCAAAATACCTTCAATCTGATCTGAAGTATTGCCGTGTTTTCATTAACCGAGTTTATCAGCAATTAGAGCCGGTCCCCTCCAATACAACTTTCATGGCGGGATCTTTAATTTAAAATAAGTTAACGAGCTGAGAGTACGAGCGAAAGGCAAATGGTCGAGAACAGCCTGTTTTATTAAAAATTGCATTCTTTAGTACGGTATGGAAATTCTTAAAGTGTTTTGCAGCGCGAAAAAGTTGATTCTTTTAAAGTGTGACGGCACTTTTTAATAGTTATTAAGAATTTTTGGAGGTCAAACTTTGTTGACCCGGCACTTTTACAACACGTTCAACATTTGTTGGCTCGTTTTTGATTAATATTTGTCCCAAAGCGATTTGCATGGCGCCTCCCTTGCACAGCTCCCAGACGTCTTAGTATGACAGCAATCAGGATTACATGCATAAGAAACCCTTTACTGTTTTGATTATATTAACTGTATCAGCTCTTCTAAGCTTCTACACTCATCATTTACGAATATTTTTTTTATGTCGGGATATATAATTTAAAATATCTAAAGGAACTGCAAGTGTGAGCGAGAGGCAAATGGTCGAAAACAGCTTGTTTTATTAAAATTTGTAATCTCTCTGGAAGCCGCCTGGAAAATACTAAAAGTGTGGCGTCGGGAAGCCCCTAACACCATGGAATTTTCTTTTTAATTTCGTGTCTCCATAAAGGCTTTTTAAACGGCGCTGACAAACAGCCGTTTTAAACTATATGACCCTTGCTCTCTCTCACTGCTTTAAAATGTAGTTTTACCCATTCCATACCGTACTATAAAGTTTTGCCGTTCCGAAATTTCTTAGGAAATTTTGTTCGTCATTCGTTGTTTATCCAAATTTTATGGATTTGTTTTGGCGATGGTTGCTCTATAATTCTTCTAGTCGTTGAGAATTTAAGCATTCGCTACGAAAATGTAAAAAAAAGATGGCAAAAATCGAGGGAAATATTGAAGGCGCAAAAATTTATACCGCATATCTCTGGGTTAAAAAATTGTATTCAAACCAAATATTTTCATAACACAGAATTTCTCGAAAACTGTTTCTGACGATACTGTACGCCGTGTCATAAAAAAGGCTGGATACCAAAATAGAGTCGCTCGTAAAAAGCCTCTGATCTCGGAAGTTAATAGGCAAATCGCCTAACTCTGGCAAATGAGCCAGTGTTTTTAATGGGGACCGAAAACAACGAAGCACTTAAATAAGATTTAATTTACAATTAGAGCACAGTTCTCCTCTTCGATTGAGATTATGTGCATGTTCGCACAAATTCGTTGAGGATTGCAATCTTTTTTTTGGAAGCAAGCATCGACAATATTGTATGGAAAACGACACGTTGCGTTAGGGTCAATATGAAGTCAGTGTTTGTTACTAAGGTTTTAAAATGAAACAAGAAAGTTTTACGACACTGCTCTTCCGCCGGGCTAGCTCATGAGGCCCAGGGCTGGTTTCGACCCAACGCCCGCAGTCCGCACAATAGTATATCGAACTTGTCGGACGTCTCAGACAACACTCATCTCTAACAAAACTATCTTCACTAATTACAAAAAAGGTAACTAAACAAACAAATATGTGCGGACGACACTGTTGGGACGAATTGGTAGCATTGGTTTTCCCGCCACGACGCACCCATCCATCCTGTGATGCCTCCTGGTCATTTAGGGGCATCACCCATCTCCTGCGGGCCGGAACCTGTTCCAGGCAGTCTGGGGACCGGCTCATCTCCCCCAGGTAAACTACTCTACTCTACAAGTTCATTTTTCTATTTAATCGCTGTTTAACAAAATTGTAGCCCTTGTATTTAACATGGTAGGTAAGTGATGTGTCTTAGGGGTCACCTCACTCCCGGCGTGGCCTCAGTCAGGGATGCGCTCGCGCCAACGCTGCCTCTTTTGGGGACTCTAAATTCCCGGAGGAGAAGCGCCTCAATAACTTGGCCTCAATTGGTCCACCAAAACAAGATTCCCTCTTTCGTCCCTAGTCCCTGCTGGAGCACCAAAAGAAATTAGAAGGGTTCGGGTGTTTGAGAAAAAATGTAATACAACGGCCTTGCTTCTGTTCCGTTCCCCCTCGATCACAATGCTTGTGTTCCACAAATCTCGGACCCTGGATACGGCCAAGCGGAGGACAAGGTAAACGACACTAACACTAACAATAAATAAATAACACTAAAACTAATTTCATTTTGCTCCTCATCAGTGGCCCCAACGAGATAGGCGGTCTGGAAAGCGGCTGCGTATTGCCAAGGCAAAAATATGCCCAACACCTTTGTGTTCACCCTTTAGCCGGAACGGACTCATCGGATGTAGCCACTGGCGGCTTCGGGCTTCGGAGCTGGCGGCGCTCTCGGCTTCTGCGGCGCTCTGGGCGACGGCTCTCGCGACGGCTGTGGGCTACGGCTCTAGCGGCGCTGAGCGACGGCTCTCGCGACGGTAAGTCGGCAGCTCTGGCGACGGCTCTGGCGGCAGCTTTGGCGGCGTCTCTGGTGGCGGCTCTGGGCTACGGCTCTGGCGTCGGTAAGGCGGCGGCAAAGCGACGGTATGACGGCTATCTGGAAACTTCATCAATAAATCTTAACCGCGGTCGTCTTGCCAGAACCTCCCTTTATGGCCTCGGTTCGTTCCCTCAGTTCCGTACCTCCAGCCCGTTACTTCTTCATCTCCTTCAGTGCCTCGTCCTCTCAATCCGCATCCGAATTTCCCGGTTCGCTTATTTGCCTCTCACCACTTCTAACGATGGTTTGTATGGCACCTATATGATATAGTAATCCGATTTTCATAAAATTTCACACACAATTTAAGACTAATATAAAATGTCTATATCTCAAATTTAATGAAAATCTGTTGAAAACTGGAAAAGTTATCATTTTTAATTGTATTGATTTCTCGATCGTTCCAATGTGAGCTATATGATATAGTAGTCCGATTTTCATAAAATTTTACTAAAAAGTGTAGAATAATATGAAAAGGCTATATCTCAAATTTGATAAAAATCTGTTGAAAATTGAAGTTATAATTTTTAATTTAATTAATTTCTCGATCGTTTCTATGGGAGCTATATGACATAGTCGTCCAATTTTTATGAAATTTTAGAAAATTTTACAAATTTGTAGAATAATATGAAATGGCTATATCTCAAATTTGATTAAATTCTGTTGAAAACTGAAAATGTTATAATTTTTTTTGTAAACATTTTCCGATCATTCCTATTCAGCTATATGATATAGTCGTCCGATCCAGCCCGTTCCGACATATATACGAGTGAGAGTATATAGAAGACTAACTACAAAGTTTCATTCAGATAGCTTCAGAACTGAGAGACTAGTTTGTGTAGAAACGGAAAGTCGGACATGGCTAGATTGACTCGGCTGTTGATCCTGATCAAGAATATATGTAAGTTAACTGTGGTCAGCCAGACCAGAGTCGTTGACCATAGTCGACATTATAATAACGCTCCGGCCAAACTGCTGACCCAGCAATGGGCCGGATACTCGTGCACAGACGGCAGACACTGCATATTTGCGTGGCCGCTGTGAGTTTTTGTTAGCTATAAGTTTATTCTTTATACTAAGTTCTGATTTGACATTCATTGAATAAAGAGCCACTGCTCATCAACTCAACTCCGACAAGCTGTCGTTTAAACCTTATTATTCATCACCTGTCAGAGTCCCTAGGCCAGCTGGTAAAAGGAGGGCAGTCACCCTCCTAACATAATCTTCCTAATTCATCATTGGGAAATCTACGGCCAGCCGGCCAGCAGCCAACAGTGGGCAAAAATTTTAGATTAAAATAAAATGGCTATATCTCATATTAAATAAAAATATGGCGAAAACTGAAAAAGTTATAATCTTTAATTTAATTAATTTCTTTTATTTCTTATAAAATTGCTATGTATCAAATTTGATGAAAATCTGTAAAAAACTAAAAATGTTATACTTTTTAATTGAATTATTTTCTCGATCGTTCCTATGGGAGCTATAAGATATAGTCGTCAAATTTTCATAAAATTTTACACAACATTGTAGAATAATATGAAATGGCTATATCTTAAATTTGATTAAATTCTGTTGAAAACTAAAAATGTTATCGCCACCGCGATTGTCAGTCTTCCGATAACAGCCACCGCCATTCTCATTCCTCTCAAATTTCTCGATCGTTCCTATGGGAGCTATATGATATAGTCGTCCAATTTTTATAAAATTTTACACAAAATTGTAGAATAATATGAAATGGCTATATCTCAAATTTGATGAAAATCTGTTGAAAACTGAAAATGTTATACTTTTTAATTGAATTAATTTATCGATCGTTCTTATGGGAGCTATATGATATAGTCGTCCAATTTTCATACAATTTTACACAAAATTGTAGATTAATATGAAATGGCTATATCTTAAATTTGATAAAATTCTGTTGAAAACTAAAAATGTTATCGCCACCGCGATTGTCAGTCTTCCGACAACCCACCGCCATTCTCATTCCTCTCAAATTTCTCGATCGTTCCTATGGGAGCTATATGATATAGTCGTCCAATTTTTATAAAATTTTACACAAAATTTTAGAATAATATGAAATGGCTATATCTCAAATTTGATCAAATTCTGTTGAAAACTAAAAATGGTATAATTTTTTTTGTAAACATTTTCCGATCATTCCTATTCAGCTATATGATATAGTCGTCCGATCCGGCCCATTCCGACATATATACGAGTAAGGGTATATAGAAGACTAACTGCAAAGTTTCATTCAGATAGCTTCAAAACTGAGAGACTAGTTTGCGTAGAAACGGACAGACGGACAGACGGACAAGGCTAGATCGACTCGGCTGTTGATCCTGATCAAGAATATATATACTTTATATAGTCGGAGGTGCCTCCTTTACTGCGTTGCAAACTTCTGACTGAAATTATAATACCCTGCAAGGGTATAAAAACTTACTGGTTTCCCAACACTAAAGCTGTTTAAGCCACATTGAAAATTACTTAAAATGTGTAGCATTTTCCCCGAAATCAGATAAAGAAGGGTTTCTACACTGCATTCCGAAAGGAAGCAAACTATTCGAGTTAATCCATATTGATCATTATGGTCCGATGGCCACCGGCAAAGTAAAAAATATATTATTGTGGTTATCGATGGTTTCACAAAATTCGTACGTTTATATACCACAAAAACCACTACACAAAGGAAGTTATTACAGCTCTAAAGGATTATTTTAGAGCATACAGCAAACCTAAATGCATAATTTCAGATAGGGGAAATTGTTTCACTTCCAAAGAGTTTGATGATTTTTTATTGGAGTTCGAAGTCAAACACATGAAAATAGCGACTGGATCACCTCAGGCTAATGGGCAGGCCGAGAGGGTTAACAGGAGTCTAGGACCAATGATAGCAAAGCTATCAGCTACCAGAGAAAGGTATATACTGGGACACTATTATAGCTAAAGAAGAACATGCATTAAATAATACACAACACAGGAGTATTAGACAAATTCCAAGCAAAGTACTTTTTGGCATAGATCAGAAAGGAAAAATTGTAGACGAGTTAAAAGAAAAACTAGAAGAATTAGAAAATATCCAAAAAACAGCATAAATATAAAAAAGGAGATTATGTAGTAGTGAAGGATTTCGATAGCACAGCAAGAGTATCTAGGAAGTAGATTCCGAAGAATAAGGGACCATACGTAGGTAGACAGGTTCTTATTGAAGGACGTAGAAGGATTTCAGGTTCCCGTAACCCATACCAAGGCGTCTGGAGCATCCAAAATATTACGCATTGGATAGGCAAAAAAAAAACTTACACATAATTAAATAATAGTGATGATATCGACTAACAAACACAACATGTACATACGTATAAATATGAGGAAATCATTAAAATCATTGTACAACTGTTAATAAAGATTGTAAGCTGCGATCAGGGGATCAGGTAGTCAGGAGGGCCGAGTGTGGCAGGATAGATCTGCAAGGCCTACTGTACCACATAACGATAGACATTAAGTTACAGAGCCCACTGTATAAGAGCAATACGCAAAAGAAAATACCCGTTAGAATTATAACTAATATAGTCGTGTCTGTCAAACTTAAGGAATATCATTAAAAGATACAATTGTATGCATAGCTCACAGAAATGAATGGAAGTAGCATAAGAAATAGGAATGAGACATTGGGTTGCTGACGCTAAAAGTATAAAGACGTGAAACGGAAGAATTAAAGATTTATAGCAAGCTGAACAGTTATTGCCTTTTAAAATATGTACTTTGATATATTTTTAAAAAGTTTTATTTTTAATAGCTTTGTGAAAATTATTTTTTTAAATACCCTCCAATTTTCAGGCGTTGAGGGTTGTGTAACCCTTTAAGAGAAAAACATAAATTTCATAAATTAATTTAGCCTAACGCCTATTTAGCTAAATCTCCCTCCACCTTTAGCTTTAGTTTATAACTTTAAGGGGGGATCAACGGATGACTGTGTCATCTGCCGTAACTGTGTACACCATCGGTAGTGCGACTATACTCTCCAAGCGAGGGCGGCTGGAAGCAGGTCCCCAGTCGAGGCTCGACCGGGGATGCTGACCAATTGTAGTCGGGCGGACTTAGGCAGTCTTTAATTAGCCTCCCCTCAAGTCAGGTGTGTGATGCGACCCGTGCACACTGACTTCCAGGTTCGCAGCTGAGGGGTAATTCCAAGCTGTGTCTGCACGGAGCCTTCCCAGGGCCAGGCAACCCTGGGTCGTAAGTGGCCTTGCCGCAGTTTTGGGGCGAAGCTGCGGTCGACCTTCTTCAAAGCCCCAAACCCCCTCTGGCCCGCTGCGCTTGCCAGGTCGAGCAAAGCGGGCGATAATGCAATGAGATGACTACTACAAACCGAGCTTCGGAACTTCCGGGAGAGGATAAACCCCAAAAACTGTCAACGAAGGACGAGAAGGAGTTGCAGAGGCCGAGACTGGTCGCTGCATCTCACATTGCATCGGAGACCGACGGAGAAGAGTCGCAATCCGAGGGGAGAGCGAGTAGCACTCCCCAATCGAAACACACAGGTGGGGCTCAGCTGAGCACCACCTCAGAGATAGCGAAAATGTCTCACCATCAGAGACGAGCGAGGGTCAACAGAGCCCGCTTCGTTCTCGGCAAGATAGCCAAGAACGAGGCTGAGGGCAAAACTGACCCTCGGGATGCCGAGGACAAGGCCAAATTCCTTGCGGAGATCGCGGAATTTGAGCAGTACAAAGCGGCAAACCCGGCGGCGTTCCAGCCCTCGAAGGCAAAGCGAATTCGCTCACAGGAAGTGAGCGAAAGCGCACCTAAGAGAGCGAAGGACCCACAGGGTAAGCCGCGAGCGACGAACTTTGTCAGCCAGGCAAAGAAGTTTAGCGAGGTGGCCAGAGACAGTCTGGCTATGGCACTGGTGGACGAGCTCCATGACGACGGTCGCCTGCTGTCGGAGAAGTGGGAGGAGATCGAGGCCAAATTGGCCGACATGGTGACCGACAGGTTGGTTAGCATGCCGACCGGCCCCATCCCCTCCTTCGACTCCTCAGACGTGGTCAGAGGGCACCGGGTCATCAGGTGCGACGATGGGTTCTCCCGAAGCTTCCTGGCGGAGTGTGTGGCTAAGATCAGCGACACATGGGCTGGCCTTAAGATTAGGCTAGTCCACGCCAGGGAGATACCAAGGAGACCCAGAGCTCGCATCTGGTTACCAAAGGGCCAAACTGACCATGCTAGGGTGATCGCCTGTCTGAAGGCTCAGAACCCAGACATAAATACGGAGGACTGGACCATCCTCAGAGCAGAGCAGGAGATGAAGGCGAGTCAGCCTTTCCTCCTGCTGATCAACCAGCGCTGTCTGCCCCAGCTGGAGGCAACGGACCACAAGGTCAGGTACGGCATCAGGAAGGCCAAGATTAAGGTCTTCTTGGCCGAGCCGGACGAGATTCTGGAGGACGTCGATGACAGCAACAAATTGTTGGACGACATGGTCATCGACGACAAATCTCCCGACGCCAACCCCACCAACATCGATGTCGAGAATCGTGCAGATTAACCTGAAGCGCAGCTCGCACGCTTCAGCTAATCTCACGATCCTTCTAAGGGAGAGGGATATCGACATCGGCCTGATACAGGAGCCTTGGACCAGGGACGGGCAAGTCGCTGGATTGAGAATCCAAGGATACACACTATTGGGCACAAACGAATGGTAGGTCGAGAGCTTGCATTGTAATTAAGAATCACTTTAATGCTTTTCTCTGTCCCAATCTCAGCACACCTGACCTAGCAGTGGCCAGATTCGTAGCGGCGGATGGGAGCGGAGTCATTATAACATCGGCGTACATGGCCCATGACGAGCCGGCCCCGCCTGAGCCGGTAGTCAAGCTGCTGCAATGGGCGGAAGTGAAGAAGACGACCCTGGTGCTCGGGTATGATGCGAACGCAAGACACACGCTCTGGGGGAGTTCGGAGACTAACGAAAGAGGTGAGTCACTCTTTGACAATATTATCTGTAGAAACGTAACAATTTGTAATAAGGGCAATACGCCGACCTTCATCTTTCCGAGTACGGAAAATTTTCAAGGTTGGGAAGAGGTGTTAGACCTCACATTACATAAAGAGCAGAACAATTACAGGGTCGAGAACTGGAGGGTATCGACAGAACACTCCTTCTCAGACCATAGGTACATTTTCTTTGAATTAACGACACCTGTTAAGAAACAGGTGCCAAGAAGGAACCCCCGTAGGACGGATTGGAACAATTTCAGCGAAATTGTCCGATCAAAAGTAACCGGCAGGAGGATCAAGACTATATCCACTGCAAAGGCACTCGACAAGGAGGTCGAGGGCCTAACTAAGATTCTGAACAACGCCTTCAAAGAGACTTGTAAGCTAACATTCTCGAAGAAGCAATACCCACCGTGGTGGACAAAGGAATTAAGCGAGCTCAGAAAGAGCGCGAGAAAGTCCTTTAACCACAGCTATGTAACCCGGGATTGGGAATCATACAAAGAGGCACAAAAAATTTATAAGAAGGCAGTATACAAGGCCAAGAAAGAGTCCTGGCAAAACTACTGCGAGTCACTGGAAGGCATAAAGGACACGGCGAGAGTAAGCAAAATCCTCGCCAAGGGGCACACAAGCCCTACCCTGATCAACAGAGCAGACGGCTCTGCTACGACGACAATCGAGGAGTCACTAGAGCTACTAGTTGACACCCACTTCCCAGGAAGCCTCAGAGTGAACTCGGAACCCGAGGATGGAACGAGCTCTCATATGGATACACCTACGAAAGACATCATTACCACTGAGCGAATCCAGTGGGCAATAGATTCTTTCGATAAGTGTAAAAGCCCGGACCCAGACGGCTTAATACCGGCAATGCTACAATCAGCTAAGGACAGTATTTGCAAATGGCTAAAAGCCATTTATGAAGCTTGTTTAAGACTGACGCACGTCCCACTGCTGTGGAGAGAGGCTAAAGTCATTTTCATACCGAAACCGGGCAGAAGGGGGCATATCCTTGCAAAGGATTATAGACCGATAAGTCTTACCTCCTTCGCCCTGAAGACACTAGAGAGACTCCTGGACGTCCACATCCGAGAATCTCTAGAAGGACATCGACTCTCGGATGCGCAGCATGCGTACCGCAGAGGAAAATCAACGGAAACAGCGCTACACGTAGTTGTTCATCATGTTGAGAAGACACTACAACACAAACAATACACGATGGCAGCCTTCCTAGACATCGAAGGCGCGTTCAATAACGTGAACCCCGACTCTATCCTGGACTCCCTCAACTTGCTAGGTATTGAGAGAGGCATCAGAGAGTGGATCGGAGTCATGCTAAAGAGCAGGACGATCACAGCCGAACTGAGTGGCACTCACCTCACGCGGACTGTGAAGAGAGGCACACCTCAGGGCGGGGTACTATCGCCCCTACTCTGGCTCACAAATATGAACGCCATATTGACAGATCTCAATACGGGTGGAGTCAAAGCAGTTGCATACGCGGACGACGTAGTACTGCTAGTTTCAGGACCATACCCTGACGTTATTAGCGAAATAATGACGGGTGCGCTAGGTCGATTAAACAAATGGGCGAGAACCTGCGGACTAGGTATCAACCCCACTAAAACGGAACTTATGCTCTTCACGCGAAGAACTAAGATACCACCCTTCAACATGCCCAGTATCAACGGCATGGAGCTAAAACTATCGAAGCGAGCGAAGTATCTAGGAGTTATTTTGGATAAAAAGCTCTTATGGAAAGATAACATTGCAGAAAGAGTAAGGAAAGCAAGCATCGCATTCTACTCCTGCAGGAAAATGTTTGGGAACAAATGGGGACTGCACCCAAAGATAATTTTATGGCTCTACACTGCAGTGGTACGACCAATTCCTACATACGGAGCCCTAGTATGGTGGCCGGCACTAACTAGGGCTTACAACAGAACGAAGCTGACACGGATGCAACGGGCAGCGAGTGCGGGGGTAGTGGGTGCAATGCGCTCATGCCCTGCGGCTGCCCTCAACGCCATCCTGGATTTAATGCCGATAGAGCTGTTTGTGAAGGACACTGCGGCACAGAGCGCAGTAAGACTGAAGGCGAGCAATTGCTGGAGGGACTACGGCGCCGGGCACGGTAAGATCCTTGGAAACAGTAGCATTAATACAGACGTTAAGACCGACTACATGATCGCGGAAATGAAATTCGGGAATGCATTCTCGACATCATACCCATCAACGGAAGACTGGAGTAGGGGCAGAGTAGTAGTGGAGAACGAGGTGTCCCTCTACACCGATGGCTCAAAAATGAGCTGCGGCGTAGGGGCTGGGATCTTCGCTGAAAATTGGAGAATTGAACAGGCTTTCAATCTCTCTAACTCAGCGACGGTCTTTCAGGCTGAGTTACTAGCCATAAGGGAAGCAGTCGAACTTTCCTTAAGGCAGGACCTCAGGGGCAAAAGAGTTCGAATCTACTCGGATAGCCAAGCGGCTATAAAATCCCTATCTGCCGTGAAAACGAACTAACGAATTGTGGCAGAATGCAAGAAGGCCCTTAATAGACTTGCCGACAAAAATATGGTACAAGTAACTTGGGTACCGGGACACAACGAGATCCCAGGTAATGAGAAGGCAGACGAACTAGCCCGTGCAGGCTCGGCAGGGCTAAGTTCTGACTTCGAATTACCGATCTCCCTAAACGCGATCCAGACAAAGATCCATGACCACTTTAGGCAGATAGCTAATAAAGAATGGCAAGGCAAGAGTGATCACAGAAGGTCAAGGGAATGCTGGCCGAGGTACGACGAAAAACGAACCAGGGAACTGCTATCCAACAGCAAACGGGATATCAGCAGGTTCACGGCACTCACCACGGGACATTGGGCGATCGGTTCGCACGCAATGAAGCTGGGACTGCCATACAACGCAATCTGTAGAAGCTGTAAGCAACCTACAGAGCAAGAGACACCGGAACATCTGCTCTGCTTCTGCCCAGCGCTAAACTATATCAGATTTCGCCACTTCGGTGCCTACCAGATGGAGTCACTGAGAAACATAGGAAAGCTGAAAGTTTCGGCAATCCTAGGTTTCCTGGCTGACTCTGGATGGTACTGATAGTGTATAACAACAACAAACAGAGGGAGTGGAACAAAAAGGAGCTTAGCTCTAATTGGAGGCCCCAGATATGGGCCTCACCACTGCAACCTACCTACTTACCTTAAGCAAAAAGTATGTAAATTAATATATATATTGTTTGCAAATTTATAAATCTTTAATAATTACTAAAGAGAAGAAAAAATAGGTTAATTCAGATATATTGCCTAGAACAGATATATTGATTAATAAAGTATTATCACTAAGCAAGAAATACATAGAGAAGTCAAACAGTACAAAAAAGTACTATCACAAAAATGGCTAACCTGGAACCCCAGAGCACCCGAACGATATGTCTAGAACCCCAGAGTGCGTTCGGCTTTTTCGAGTTCTAACTTAAATAATTTGTCCGCCAATGCAAGCGCTAGCCGCTAAGTATTGCTGTGGCCGTCCAAAATCTTTGAAAAAGACTGCATGCAGAAATTTGAACACGCATGCAAACGTGCGAGCGCTTGTACACATATACACATATACACAGAAACGAAAGCACAGCGCAAAGAAACGCACACCTGCTCATCGTTCCACGGTCGATCTGCCACTGAAAAGTGAAGTCTGTTGTGCTCGGTTTCGAACGAATGCTTCGAACTCGAAAAAGCCAAACGCACTCTGGGGTTCTAGACATATCGTTCGGGTGCTCTGCCGTTTTTGTGATAGTAGTTTTTGTACTGTTTGACTTCTCTATGTATTTCTTGCTTAGTGGTATTATTTAATGAAATACAAAATTTTAATTATATTTTCATAAAAAATACTTTGCCAATATACCATGCTATTAGAGGAAAAAATTAACCTTTAACAGAAAATAAAAAAAAATGTATTTTAGTCAATTTTAAACATAAATTATTTTTTTTTATGTACATACTTTAGCTTCTTCTAAACGTCCAAGGGCCTTAAGAAGATTTCCAAGATCGCTGCGTACGCAATATAAATCCTACACAAAGAAAAGTTAAGATATGAAAATCGGTTAATAAACCAAGAAAAATTAAAAACGAAGAAGTAAAAGCTAAAGTCGAGCGCTCGGTCCCTAATGATTTGTACATTAACTAAAGCTGATATAAAATAAAAAAAATAGAATGCAGCAATCACACATTAACGTTCTCACGAAGCGAATCAAAAAAATATTTGTATTTTTTTATATTAGGCAATAATAGGCTCGTTAGGCAATAAATTGACGAGAACCGATTAGAATTACTGAATCTGTGAATAACCTTTCTATGTTCTTAGATTGTATATGGGCATTTCCAACGTCGCGCAAAGCACATTCGTACGCATTCAAAGTAAAGAAGAAAAAAAAGCTAACTTCGGCGAGCCGAAGTTTTTGCGGAACGCAATATATATATGTATAAGTTAAAGATTATTAGCTATTTTTTATTAAAAAATAATCTTTATTATTTTGAGTTGGATTAAGAACTAAATTTGCTTAAGCTTAACAATCGTTTATATAGGCTGCTTGCTGCTCCATCGCTGTCACCGTCTCTGCCGCCGTCATTACTTCCGCTGATGTTCTTTGTTTTTCCGCTGACGTTCTTTGTTCTCATTAGCCGGTTATGACGATTTGTAACTATTGGCCGCTTCCAATTACCATTGGTCAATGCATTGATTTCCACATTGGCAGATGCCCTAGATATGGTAAGCCACGTGCGCTGAGCTTGCATCTTTTGGGTAGCGATCGTGGGAATACAAATCCGGAAGTTTGAGTTGGTAGTAAATTGAACTTCTGGTTTCTTCACCCGGTTGCGCCATATGTACTGAGCATGCATCTTCTTTGTCAACGATTTAAGAAACTAGGTTGTTAACTTATATACATATATATAATATATCTTAAATTTGATGAAAAAATTTTGAAAATTGAACTTTTTTTTGTCAACATTTTCAGATTGTTCCTATGGCAGCTATAAAATATCGTTTGTTGATTTTGAAAATTGAACTTTTTTTTGTCAACATTTTCAGATTGTTCCTATGGCAGCTATAAGATATCGTTTTTTGATCTGGGCCGTTCCGACACATAAAAGAGTATATAGAAAACTAACTGCAAAGTTTCAATTAGATAGCTTCAAAACAGAAAAGACTAGTTTGCGAAGAAACGGAAAGACGGACAAAAGGACAGAAGGATGGTCGGACATGGCTAGATTGACTCGGCTGTTAATGCTGATCAAGAATATATATACATTATTGGTGACTCCTTCACTGCGTTGCAAACTTCTGACTGAAAGTAAAATACCCTGCAAGGGTATATAATATAATATAATATTCTTTTGTCACAGTGTCAGTTCCCATACTTCTCCGAAACGGCTTGACGGACTTTAAAAATTTTTATACCATTGCAGGGTATTATAATTTTAATCAGATATTTTGCAATGCACTGAAGGAGGCACCTCCGACCATATAAAATATATATATTCTTGATCAGCATTAGCAGCCGAGTCGATATAGCCATGTCCGTCTGTCCATCTGGTGGTCCGTCCGTCTGTCCGTTTTTACAATAACTAGTTTCTCAGTTTTAAATGTATCTGAATGAAACTTTACAGTTAGTCTTCTGTATACTCTCTCTCTGTATACATATATGTCAGAACGTGGCTTTGCCTCTTCTGTCAAGATCAAACGTCAACTTCTCCAAACTCCAAACAGAAAACATAAAAGTAAAAACCAACAAAAACTACCAACAACTACAAGTGCAAGTGCAAGTGCAAGTACAAGTGCAAGAGAACTGAAAAAACTACCAACGGTACAAGTCAGAGTCGTAGAGATGGTCTTCCCTACCAATCCCCATAAACTTCTCCCTATACTGCAGTGACAGCACCAACGTTTTCGGAGGAGCAGCACTTTTGGTGCATAACTCCATCCCACACTCCCATAAAACCCTCAGCCCAGACTTTGAAGCCACCTGTGTCTCGATTAACTCTAAAAGAAAACTAGATCTCATATCTCAATGTATTTTGCAATTGTGTTGCCTCTGGAGTTGGATCTAGGGGAGCCAGCTGTTAAAGTCTCCTAGTACGATAGTAGAGGGGATGTCGGGGTGAGAACATTTTCTAAGTTTTTAATGTTGAATTGTTTGGCAGGGCATACAAAACAATTGCAAATCATAGAACTCCAAGAAACCCACCTCACCAATACATCTTCCCTACCAATCCCCATAAACTTCTCCCTATACTGCAGTGACAGCACCAACGCTTTCGGAGGAGCAGCACTATTGGTGCATAACTCCATCTCACACTCCAATAAAACCCTCAGCCCAGACTTTGAAGCCACTTGCGTCACAATTAATTCAACATCAAAAACTTAGAAAATGTTGTAACCCCTACATCCCCCTCTACTATCGTACTAGGGGATTTTAACAACTGGCATCCATATTGGGGCTCCCCTAGATCCAACTCCAGAGGCAACACAATAGCTAAATTCCTTGACAGATCCGACTACACATTACTAAATGACAAATCTCCAACCTACTATTCGACACACAACACATTTACGCACATTGACCTCTCTCTCGCCACAGCCAATATCTCCCCAGAGATCTACTGGAGAGTCCTCAATGATCTACACGGAAGTGACCACTTCCCTATTCTAATCTCAATATTCCCTTCACTTTGATCCCCGACGCTCACATCCAAACCCTACTTCAATCTTAAAAATGCCTATTAAGACCTTTTTAGATCGCATATTTCCAAACACTCCACTCATACCCAACCCAGTAGCAACTCAAACAAAGAAGCAGCTACACTTTAAAAAAATCCTAATCTAATCTGCCCACCTATCCACACCTTAGAACACCACCTTCTCCCTCCCCCACATTGTTCCCTGGTGAGACAAAAACCTTGCACTCCTGAAAAAAATAGAAACCCCAAATGGCGAACTTTAAAAAACAACATCAGCATTGAAAACATAATTGAATATAAAAAAGCTAATGCCATTTTCAGAAAATCCATTAGGGAAGCCAAAAAATTCTCTATCTCAAAATTCACCTCTGAAATCAATCCCATATTCCGACCCAATTAAAATGTGGGCAAACATCAAACGTCTTTGTGGAATGTACCCTTCGAAACACATACATAGCATCCACAACCCTACCTCCCAAAAAACTACTGTAGATCCAACCGAAATAGGCAACACACTCGGAGACCTATGGTCAAAAGAGGCAAAAGACTCCAACTTACCTACCGAATTCCGCACCAACAAAATTGTCCTTAGACCACCCTGTCCCTACCCCTTATCCCCAACAGCCCTTGAAATTGAAAAAAACATTACACTTATTGAACTTAACGCAGCCATAATCTCTCTAAAAGGACACACACCTGGCCTAGACCGCATCTCTTATCCTATGATTAAAAATGCACCCATCTCCTATAAGCTTCGAATCCTCCACCACTTCAACTACATCCTAGACTCTCACATCCCCCAATCCTATAAAATCAGCCTCGTACTGCCAATCCTCAAGCCCAATAAGCCCCAAACCAACCACAACTCCTACCGCCCCATCTCACTCAACCCTTGCATGGCCAAAGTTCTCGACAAAATCCTAGCGAAAAGGTTATGATGGTTTGTTTTAGCAAACAAACTCATACATAACAACCAATTCAGCTTCAAGAGGGGCAAATCTGTTCTAGATAGTCTACTTTAAGTAGATCATCTTGCAACCAGATCCTTGTCTCTAAAAAAACACATTACTATACTTTCTCTCGACTTCGCTAAAGCTTTCGATAAAATTGGCATCTACACCCTCATCCGTCAGTTGGAGGAATGGATATTAGGCCCCCGCATAATAAAATACGTTCACAACTTCATGTCTAACCGGAAAATGATAATAAAAAACGGCACATCCCTCTCCCATAGCTTCCCTCTCGATAACGGCATCCCTCAAGGTTCCCCTATCTCAGTCATCCTATTCCTAATTTCCTACAATTCCCTTACCAATATTATCTCCCTTTCACAACAAGTCAAGTTCACTGCCTACGCCGACGACTTTCATCTTATCATCCAACACAACCGGAACAGAAACCCCCAAAACAATCTTACAACCCTATTCCAGCAAATCTGCGAATGGTGTTCCTCCTCTGGATCATCCCTCTCTCTTGAGAAATGTCAAGTCCTACACATATCCCGTAAAAGAAACTGCACAGCAAAAATAGTCACTGGCTTAATCAACATTCCTACCAATGACTCTACAAAAATCCTTGGCTTGACAATCAACAACCGGTACAAGTGGCATTCTCACATAATCAACCTAAAAACATACCTCTCCCGTCTCCTTAACATCATTAAACACCTCTCCTCAAGAAAATACAATTGCAACACCGCCTCCCTCATCCAAATCACAAACTCCCTCCTCATCTCCAAAATAGACTACTGCCTACCCATCTACGGGAAAGCTCCAACCTCCATCCTTAACCGACTCAAATCCTCACAAAACGCAGCGCTTGGTGGCTTCAGAACAACACCAACAAATAATCTGCTCACTGAATCAAAAATAAGCCCTATTCTAATCAGACAAAAATACCACACTGGCAAACTAGCAACTAAACTGATCCACTCGAATGACTCCCCAATTGGCAAATTCCTCAAACCAACAAAAAAAAATACAGGTACCCCAGCACAATTGATACAATAATTGACTCCTGCAAAACCCTATCCCTCCATCTCTCCCCTGCTAAAAACTACCCATCCAAAAAGTACAACCCAGAAATAATCATAAAAGCCACAAACACATCCCTATCCCACTACAAAAAAAAACACCACACCCCCTATAACCTTCCACCAACTTTTCCACTCTATAAAAAACTCCCTCCCCAACCATCAATTTCTCTACACTGACAGCTCAAAGACTAACGACATTGTTAGCTTTAGCATAACAAATGACCACAACACCATTAAAATCGGACTCCTACCCCAATACTCCTCTGTCCTCACAAGCGAAGCTATAGCCATACTCGAAGCGGTCCAAATCTGCAGCAAAAACTCTGGGAAATTCGCTATATGCTCTGATTCCCTATCCGCCTTAAGAGCCATAACCAACTCCAACAACCACTCCTACTACCCCACCACAATCCGAAACATAATCACCAAACTCTTCCCTAAAATTATACTTATCTGGATCCCAAGCCACACAGGTATAAAAGGGAACGAGAGAGCGGACAGAACAGCCAACGAAGCTTACAATTATCCACTCATTCTTACCAAAAACCTCAACTCCAAAGATATCACGCAACACCTCAAAAAATACTACAATCACATACAAAAAGATCTGCAAAACCAATGCAACCAATGGCACAAACATATTGCACTCAACACCCCTTCAAACTACTCCCTCAAAACCACAAACCTTAACAGACAACAACAAATAATAATCAATAGACTACGTCTAGGACACACACAAATCACAAACGCCCACTATATGAATAGAACGGTGCAAAACACTTGCCCTTTATGCAACAATGCGACAATAGATATAAAACACATATTAATCGACTGCACTGCACTTTCCCAACACAGAACCTCATCCTTCTCCCACGAAAACACAACCCAACTCCTCGCTAACCCAACAACAGAAAATTCAATGAAAATCCTCTCCTTCCTCCATAAAGCCAACCTCACCCACAAAATCTAGCCTTTAAGTCCTTTGTATAATATTAAAATCTGTATATATTTAATCGAGCGGTAGGCCACAGCAGTTTCAGTTTTCAGTAGATTTTCATCAAATTTGACATTGAGCCATTTTATCTTATTCTACAATTTCGTTCAAAATTTTATAAAAGTCGGACTATTATATCATTTACATATTTGCCATACATAGGAACGATCGAGAAAATAATACGATTACAAATTATAAATTTTAATTTTTTTAACCGATTTTCATCAAATATAATATTTTATTATATGGGAATTTCGATTTAAATTTTATGAAATTCGGACGACAATATCATATAGTTGTCACACAGACGATCGTTAGATATAGAGGAAAATGCAAAACTTTAAATATATGTGTCGGTAAATGAAATGTAAGCAGGCATTACTTTATTGTTTTTTAACATAAATTTATATTGTGTTAATTCCTAGTGATCGAAGTTCTAACTGCAATGGTATATACAAATTCAGCGTGCCGAAGTTGGATTTCTTTCTTGTTTGATTTTATTTTTGACGCAAAAATATACAGCGAAGATGGTTTCAAACATGCGACGTACAACTGACATTGAACAAAACACAAACTTGTAACGATTGGCTTTGCGATTTATTGATTGTCATCGCAAAATCCAAAAATTTCGAGAACGATATCATTCCAGACGAAGCATCAACAAGAATATTGCCATTGCACAGTGGTTCAGCTTGTATGGAGCCGCGGCTATTGTTACAAAATTTTCCCCAAAATTAAACAAAAAAATATTATAAATATATGTTATAAAAAATGAGCCATATCGTACGTCTATATGATATAGCTGATATAGAATCGATCGTTTATAAATACAAAATTTTATTTATTTTTAGATTTATGATATCTTAACTCCCAGGTTATAAGTTCGGTGTAGTTTTACATATCCTGCCAGAGGAAAAACCAACTTTTTTGTTTTGTTTCTTCAAGTAAGTTGAACACAGGTTCAAGTAACGTTGATTTATCCTTCTTTCCATCTTTTCTTTGCCCAGTTATAAATGGGTCCGACCGTATGAGTGTGTTCAATATGTCTGTGTTTGTTGCAATCCGCAGCTTTCTCCGAAAGCTCTCCGATTGACACGAGTGCATACTTAATCACAGAAGATCCATGAACTAACACCTTATGGATTTTAGCTGGTAAATAGTACCATGGATACTCATTTATCAATTCCTTAGCAGTATCGATGGCATATTCATTAAATTTGTCCAAATTTATTTTGTACCCTGAGGCGATAGCTTGGAGTTCAGTGGCACAACGAAGAATAAGGACAGCTCGTAGGCATTCAAGTCTGTTGAAACGAAACGGATCCGGCATAATAGATTCCTTTTCCTCCTCATGGTACAATAAGTCACAGTCGTTTCTAGTAGCAGCTCTAGGTCGCGATGGCCACTGCGTCTCGTTTTGCAGCAAAAACTCTGGACCAGTATACCATCTTATTGAGCTGTTTATTTCACATTTCTTCGTCCATTTGGTTCCTTCATCAGCAACGTTTTATTCCGACATCTTTCCAACACGTAAGGCCACGAGTTGAGGGTAATTACGGGCGTTATACCTTATCCAGAACAGAAGATCTTGAGCATCAGTCCAAAGTATGCGTTTTTCAATCTTGGATGACAGCTCAAACTCCAAAATTTGCCCAGTCGCAAACCCAAAACGGCTGCCATTAATTCCATTCTAGGTACTGATATTGGTTTCAATGGGGCCACTCTGCTCTTTGATGCTTTCAGAGAGCATTGGATTTCGCCTCCAAGATCAATTCGCAAATTTGTTTCAGCAGCATAAGCATGCAGGCTAGCGTCAAAGAATACATGCAACTGCACGCTTTTGACAGAACTTGAACAGGACATATAAATTGAAATGCGTAGATCACTAAAACTGGGAAGTAAGGCCTGCAAAGCCACCACAGTCATTAAGGTTCGATTCCTGAATTGCGTCATCCCAGCTCACTGCCGATCTTTATATATTTTGTAGGATGATTTTGGCGCGAATCTTGACGAATCCAAGTATTCCCACCGGATCCAAAATGGACATTACGATACTTAATACTCGACGCTTGGTGGGTGTAACCGAAATCTGCAGCAAATCTGGCCTGATGACGAACGTCTGATTCATGTCTGATTCTGGCATCCACTACATCAATTTCTCCATTTCGCCATAAGAACTTCTGCGAAAATTTATCGGAAGCGCAAACTTCAATTTGATTAAATATTTCTCGTATGTCGCCTGTTACAGCCACAAGTCGTTCTCTGAATCGAAGAAGCACTCCCAGCAGCGACACCAACAAATCCGGTCCTTTCCAGAGTATATCATTTAGTGACGCACCATACCGGTCGTAGACAGACCATCCCAATTGGTGGCGGTCAGCAATAAGATCGTCATTATCAGCTTCACGTACCTCCAGTGGTCTAGTCCAATAATCACTTCAGCTCTAGCATTTGAGTACGATGAGACAGGAACTGCCCTTAAGTGTCAGTCATCATTAAGAATCCGATCATCGATACTTTGCTTTGGCACTTCCAGTTTGCTCACAGTGCGTACTCCATTCAGCATGTATTTTAAATCTGAACGACAGGCAGATTTAAAATGCTAGTACAGACAAGCTTAGATTTAGCTTCAGTCTGTGACATATCACTCGTCCACTTTAAAAAAAGTTGCTCTTTCGGTCCATCTAAGCCCAGTTCATTAGCTAGCGTGCGCTCCATTAGCATACAGAAAGATCCTCGTCGATAACTTCGAGAACATCTACGGATCTTGTCTTATTGTGCATGGTTACTAAAATATATCGAAACAACGCCTGCTTTGTCAATATGTGACGAAAGAAAACAGAAGATTCATTGGTTACTTTATCGCTTACTTTCTTCTCTGGTTCGATCTCATCCTCGACCGCAATGCGTTTGAAGTGCAGGAACTTATGGTGCTGCAACTCTCATCCATCTACATTGCAAAGCATTAGATGGATCCAGTCTAGACTTGGGTAACATGTCCAGGAATCTTTTACACTTCTTGAGTTTGTGGTCACCGTCACATCCTGGGAACGATGATTCTCTAGCCTCCTGTGATTTCTTATCCTTGTCATCACCTTCCACCGAATTGTGAACTAATAAAAGTTCTTTCACGTGCATGTGGCCTTTATCTTTCTCCGTTGGTTGATATTCGCAGGGCGAAACGATCGTAGGGCACATTGCTATGCCAAATAGCCAATTATCAAATGTTGACAAATTTCCTCCACCTGCTGCCAAACGATGTTTGCCCCTATCTAGCTTCAGATCGCTCTACAGCTTAGCTACCAGCTCACTCAGAAGAGCGGAATCGGTAAGATATTCCTGTAGCCCCACTGACATCATAGTGGCGCAATAATTCTGCACCGCAAGTGCTAAACGTATTTGCGATTCCAGATTATTCGGTTTGATTGCTGGCTCATCCTTCAGTTTGCGTTGCAGGCTAGCGTTCACTATTTCAGAGCGTCCATACAGCTTTCTCAACGTACCGATCATATACGGTACCATAGCTGGAACCATGAGCTTGCCTTGTACAGCACCTAGAGCTGATCCTCGAAGGCACTTCTGAAGTCTGATGAGACTTCCTCGTTGCTAAATTTGCATCTTTCCGTCGACAGCTCATAGTTGCATATAATTAAGAGCCACTTTTCGGGCTTACCGGAGAAAATTGGAAGTTGTCGCGATATGAATTGTCGCGTTGCTATTTGAGCTGACGTCAACAAGAATGCGTTGATTCCCGCATACGGAAGCTGTGGGCCGTCCAGTGCTGAGATTGGAAAAAACTCGCTGTATTGGGGTTGAAATATGACCTGCAGTCCAACCCACCAGCTGGCCGGACAAATTCTGCTGAACGGCCTTGACTGAAGTCCGGTGCGACGTTTGGTTGTGCGGCTTGCGGTAAGTTGTTTCCTGGGACTTAAACATGAAGACTAGGAGAAGGGCGCCGTTGTCCAGTGGGTATTTCCAAATTCAGTGTTCACTCGATGTGAGAACAGCTGATTAGCCCCATTTAAGTGATTGGCGTGCTCGTACCTTGACACTGCACGAATTGATCTGATCCTACCAGAGCCTGTGCAGATATGCTTCCTTCGTAAAAGCCTGCGAATGTTCCTGTCAAGCTACACTCTGAGCTTCCAACAGAGCCGTTCTCAAAGCCCATGGCTTGGACGCTCTGATCGCCAATCTCGTGATCCATTTCGTTATCCATGACGTCACTCTCTACAGGCCAGCAGTGCGTTTCACCGGCAAGAGACGTCCACATCTTGATTCTGATTGTCACTATCCTGTGTACTTCTCATCACTCCTTCACAATCTTGGAAGGAGTGCTTTCCAGAAGCCGTGTACCCTGGCACAGAATTTCCGGATGGCAAAGTATTTCAGAAAGTTGACAGCTTTATACATAAATCGAGCTTCTGGTTAGCATACAGATAGTCTGAAATCTTTATTAAACTTGTTATTTTTTAAGCTTTTAAACTTTTTGGATTCTTACACTTGTGGTATTGCCGCTCTTCAATTTAACAAAGACGCTTACATACTATATTTATCGCATTCTCGTAAAATAAGTGTTTTATAATACCAGTTTAAATATAAATAAAATAAAATTTTAAATTTAATAATTGGGCACTTAGCTCGTGGTTGCAAAACCTTCGCCAGCCTCCTAACAACTACCATATGTCAGGGTTAAATTAACAGAAGAAGTTACTTAGGTATAACAACGAATATAAGAAAACAGAAAAAATATGAAATGAAATAAATTTTACAAATGCATACATAAAGATGCAGTTATAAAAGCGGAAACACTAAAAAACCATATAGAAATATTGCATTAGAAAGGGAATACAATAATATAGTAATCTTAGTAAATAGTCATAAAAACAAATGCACATCTGAACACAAAAATAAATGTCCAAGGGTAATAAAATTGATCACTGTCACCAAAAGGCGACATATTCCGATAAACGTGCCAAAAAGTCTAAATCAATTGGCGGAGTTTGATCCCAAGATTAGAAAAAAGCGATAAAACCGAAATCAATCCTGAAATAATAAAAATCTCTGAAATGGCATAATCAGTTGTAGAATTTATTAAGCTAGCCCCATCTCTGTGTCCAGAGTTTGATGGTAGGCCCGAAAATCTACAAAGTTTTCTAGATTCTTTGAGTATACTAGAAACCGTAAAACGCACACATGAGCAAATAGCCATTAACCATATAAAAATTAAGTTAAAAGGTCATGCAAGAAATTTAATAAGTAATGAGCAGACAATTGCTGCAAGCAGGAGGCAACTATGAAATGCAGTAAAACGAAAATCCGTAGACGTTGTATCTAAAATCGTAGAACCGTCTGTATCCGAGTACAACAGCCCACACTTGTTAGTTCCCAAGAAATCATTACAAAAGTCGGAAGAAAAAAAATGGCGATAAGTAATTGGCTATCGTCAATTAAACAAAAAACTACTTCCAATAAATTCCCGCTCCCCATAATTGGTGAGATCCTTGACCAACTGGGCAGAGCAAAATATGTTTCATGCCTGGCCCTAATGTCAGGTTTCCACCAAATTGAACTTGAAGATTAGTCAGGAAATATAACATATTTTTCAAATAGCAACATATATCGCTTTTCGCGGTTACCATTTGGTCTTAAATTAGCACCAAATTCATTTCAGAGAATGATGACTAGCATTCGCGGGCATTCCTTTATATGAATGATTTAATAGTTATAGGATGTTCTGAAAAACAGATTACTAAAAACCTAACTATTATTTGTAATGTATAAAATATAACCTAGATTATGTAAAAAGAATATTCCTTTTGAATGGTTAAGTGAATTCTAAAACGCATTCTAATTAAAGAGAAGCTTATGCATCCCACATTACTACAATATCCTGGCTTCCGCAAAGAGTTTTGCATTATAACAGATGCTAGTAAACAAGCTTGCAGAGCTGTTCTAACCCAGAACCGGGATGGCATTCAGCTTTCAATAGCCTATGCATTTCGTTCATTTACAAAAAGGGAAAGCAATAGGAGCACAACAGAACAAGAGTTAGCGGCAATTCAATGGGCAATTACCCACTTTAGACCAAATTCTTTATGGCAAACACTTCAATATTAAAACGGATCACAAACCATGGACATATCCTAATCCCAGTTCGAAATGAACTCGCATGCGGCTAGAGCCTGAAGAATACGACTTCACAGTAGAATACCTAAAGGAAAATGATAAAAAAAGAAGAAAAAAAAGAACTCAAAGATATGTAATATAAAGACCTGAAAGTGACTACCAGGCGACAAAGTAGACAAAATAAAAACTGTACAGTAAAAAATGATGAACTTCTGCCAAGGCAAAGTCATAGTAATGTATCTAAGACAAACGTACATGAAGTCCTTATAAATGATGAAGTACGAAAAGTAGTGACCTTGCGCATAACAGAATGAAGTTGGCGATTTATATACTAATGGAACCTTTGAATTAGATGTATACTCCCAAAGGTTTAAAATGCAAGCGAAAAGACCTTTGAATCAGTTTCAATAGATTGTTTTGAAAATATGGGCAATAAAAAATATGACCCAAATAAAAAATGAAAAAGAGATACATCAAATACTGTCTACGGCCATGATGACCCAATTCAAGGAGGTTAAACTGCATACCGGAAACGCTAACGAAAATAAAAAAAATCCCTTATGTCTAAAACAATGACGCATACGAAAACTCCTTTGACTCTTACAGAAACACCTGTAAATGCTTTCGATATAGTCATAGTGGATAAATTTGGTCCGCTACCTAAATCGGAAAATGGCAATATATAATGAATACATTCGTATTGGGATGTCTGGATTCAATATATTACTTATGGTTTCACCACGACACCATCAGCAAAGCATGAATATTGTCCATACGATCTAGTATTTGGCAGACTACCAAAACTGTTCATTGATTTAAACAAAACGAATTAAAAAGAACCTATTTATAATTTAGATGATTATTTTAAAAAAAGTTTAGACTAGAAATAGCATACAAAAAAGGGCTAGAATTATGTTAGAAAAAGACAAGGCTTATAGGAAATTAGCATATGATGGAAAAACAGAAAACTTTGAATTAAATGTAGGAGAATGCTGAGCATGCATTTTAGCAGCTTAAGTGGTAAAGTAATACATAACATATGCATGCCTTCTGCATACTATAATATTTAATCATGCAGATGAGCAATTTCTTTATACCGAAATAAGACAAGGACACGTCTGTGCCGTTTAAGTTCCGTTTTATTCAAAGTTTTCATTACAGTTCTTGGCCTACGTATCTTAGTGGTAAGGCCGCGTGCCTGCGCTGCCGGTAATGCCGAAAGCGGAGCAGCTGTACTTTATATGTTTATATGAGAGAGAACCCCATGCATGCACATGTGTACGAGCTATAAGCAGTCAGCGTGGAAACGCTGACTTAGCATTGTTTATAAGTGGCGGTCATATTTCGCGCTCACTTGACTTGGGTTTGTTTATGTTCAGCCACTAAGCAAGAAATACATAGAGAAGTCAAATAGTACAAAAAGTACTATCACAAAAACGGCAGAGCCTGGAACGGCAGAGCACCCGAACGATATGTCTAGAACCCCAGAGTGCGTTTGGCTTTTTCGAGTTCGAAGCATTCGTTCGAAACCGAGCACAACAGACTTCACTTTTCAGTGGCAGATCGACAGTGGAACGATGAGCAGGTGTGCGTTTCTTTGCGCTGTGCTTTCGTTTCTGTGTATATGTGTACAAGCGCTCGCACGTTTGAATGCGTGTTCAAATTTCTGCATGCAGTCTTTTTCAAAGATTTTGGACGGCCACAGCAATACTTAGCGGCTAGCGCTTGCATTGGCGGACAAATTAGTTAGAAATCGAAAAAGCCGAACGCACTCTGGGGTTCTAGACATATCGTTCGGGTGCTCTGGGGTTCCAGGCTCAGCCGTTTTTGTGATAGTACTTTTTTGTACTGTTTGACTTCTATATGTACTTCTTGCTTAGTGGTTCAGCGCTGGTATGTCGCTGCTATGTTTACACCAAGTTCTTGTTACAGTGTGCTCTCACTACATGTGCATACTACATCTTCCCCTTCCTGTGCGGACATCATGGAGATGTTCCACCAGGTATTGATGCAGCCACAAGATAGATGCGCCCAGAGATTCTTATGGAGGCATGGAGATGACCGAAACGACCCGGAGATCTACAAGATGACAGTGATGACGTTTGGAGCAGCTTGTTCGCCATGCTCAGCGCAGCACGTAAATGCTTCAAGGCACGTGAACACTGATCCACGGGTGTTCCTAGCCATTAATGAGTACCACTAAGTGGACGATTACGTAGACAGCTTCGCAGACGAGGATAATGCTATCGCCGCCTCAAACGGGTTTGATCTGTGTCGGTTTTCTTCCATCTCGACGAGATTGGTCAGAGCTTTATATCAGTTAGACACCAACGAGAAAGTCGAGTGGACTGAATCCGAGCAGAACGTATTGGGCATGTATTGGCATCCGGCAACAGATGACTTCAGATTCAGCGTCAAGTATCATCGGGTTCCCAGCAGCGTGATGACCGGGGAACGCGTCCCTACCAAGAGGCAGTTCCTCAGCTTAGCGATGTCAACGTTTGATCTGATTGGGTTCTTACGCTGCTACATGGTAAACGCCAAGCTGCTTATTCGAGAGATTTGACGGAAAGGAGTCACATGGGATGTGCCGTTGCTAGGCGAGCTAACCACGGCATTCGCGAGCTGGCGGCAAGAGATGAGCTACGTGAGGGAGTTCCTACTATTTTGGTACTGGACGATTATGAGCAGTTCAGCTGAACGTTTTCGTGGACTCCAGCCAGTCGGCGCTTACTACGACGGCGTATTGGCGGGCCACCTACGCAAACCACGACGAGCGAGCTCATTTCTTATGTTCCAAATTGAAATGTTCTCCGATGATGACAATGTCAGTCCCGAGATTGGAACGATAGGCGGCCGTGAAACAGGAACATAGGGAAGAGATAGGCAGTTACGTACTCTGGACGGATTCCAAAACAGTACTTCACTGGATAAGCAGCCCCCAACGGCGGGATAAACAGTTTGTTGGAAACCGGGTGGCAGAAATACTGGAGTCGACGGAAGTATCCCAATGGAGATGGGTACCAACTGACGAAAACGTAGCAGACGACGCAACCAGTCCGCAACTCCATGTGGACCTCAGTCACGATGGATTTGTTATATCTTTCGAGAGGTTTTTAAACTTCAACCGGCTGGTAAGTACTACGGCTTGGGTCCTTAGATGCGTCCGACGATGCCGCGGCCAGTATAGCGACAGTGAGAAACATTGGCTCACGGCAAACTAATGCGCCAAGGTGGAGCACATATTGATCCGGCAGGCGCAAAGTGAAGCGTTCTCCGTAGAAAAGAGGGACAAGAATGGAAAGATCCCAAAAGAAGGCAGCCAACTGCGAGGGCTGTCCCCGTATTTTGACGACGAGGGAGTCATGCGTGTAAGGGGAAGGATCGACGCCGCTACTTGTGTGCCAAACAGCGCCCGGCGTCCTATTATACTGTCCCACAGCCACACGCTGACAGTGATGGTAGTGCAGCACTACCACGAGAAAATGGGGCACCAGAACCACGATGCGTCCATAGGCAAGATACGGAAGAAGTTTTGGATAACGATTTTACGGAGGCTGCTACGGAAGGTGGTGGCTGACTGCCAGATTTGCAACCTGCGGAGGGCACAACCGATGCAGCCAATAATGGGAAGCCATCGGATGGCCAACTCAACCAAACTCATCCAGGCTGACACCGAAAACACAAGTCAAATACCTTGGCACTCTACTGGACAACAAGCTGGCATATAAACCCAATGTACTAGAGAGGGTGAAAAACGCCATCATTGCGCTATATTCATCCAAGAAAATGCTCAGACCTGATCCTGAGACCTATGATGCTATGAAGTTAAAACATCAACATTCATGGGACCTGAAGATTAGAAAACGGTTCAGGACCATGCTCTATACCTCAACATATTCACTGACGGCTCCAAGACGGAAGGAGGGGTTGGAGCGGGCAAATACTGTACAGACCCTTGAACGAGGCTGTCGTTGAAAACTACCAAGCCAATGCAGCATATTCCAGGCGGAAGTCGGAAGGCGCAGTAAATAGCCCGTCCATGTGAGGCGGTAAACCTGTTCGTAGACAGTCAAGCGGTAATTAGATCCATGCAATCGTCAGCGGTCAGTTCCAAAAATGTACTGGCAAGCAGGGACGCACTAGTGCGGATCTACTGGGTTCCCAGCCACCGGGGCATAGATGGAAAGGAAGGAGTCGGACTGAGTATTGATAAAACATAAAACGTCTCAGTCTCTCTAAGAACGCTCCAAAGCGAATTAGATAGACGGGCGGACGTACGAACAAAAAGCAGGTGGAAAGGAAACTCTGCGACTTGCAAAACAACTAAAGGCATGTGCAAAGAGCGCAATGACAAACTCAGCCACTACGTACTGCATCTATCCCGAAAAGACTGCAGACTACTAGTGGGAATGCTTACGGGTCACTGCCAAGCTGCCGCGCTTACAGTCAAGCTGGGCATCACCAACAACTGCAGGAAAGGCGATGAACCTGAGGCGACCGAAACCTTGGAGCATCTCATCAGTAAGTGCCCTAACGCAGGCAAGAGTAAAGCACTTCCGTGCCCCAGTACTGACATCACTAGTAGATGCCTCCAAGAGGTCGCCAGGTGAACTACTTGCCTTCGGGAAAACTACCGCGACCCTAAAGGATTTCAACATAGCGTAAGATTCTCTAGGACCATGTGAAAACAACATCCGTATAATAAGGCACATACTGGCCTATGATTGGCACCCTCAGGAGGGCCGTCCGGTTCAACCTAACCTAAACTATAAGCCAATCTTTGTATGACTTGAAATCTAATTAACAGTTGTATTTTTTTATGAAATCTATTCCATCACAAGGGATAGCAAATTTTGAGTTAAAAATATGGAAGTCGTGTGGAATTATATATTTTGAAGTTTGAATTTCTATAGAAGCCAGTCCTTGTGACTTCTTGACTTATTCCCTGTATATTAATTATTTTCACTGTTTGTAGTATTTGAAAACATCGGAACTTTCTTTTAGCAATGATATTTCTGGACCAGTGTCTATTTATAATATTAATTCTTTTCCTATTTCTACGTTAATAAATACTACGAATGTGTTTAAACTGAGATTGATGGCGTGAATCCTAATGTTCTCTACTACTGAACATCCAAAGGGTGTTGGGAGTTTCCCTGGGCGTTTTGAGCCATTCTTACATTATTACGGTTATTGTCATTCCCTCTGTAACCTCCTCCATTGTTTCCTATGTTTCCACTGTTATTATTATTATTGTGTCCGTTATTTCGGCCATTGTTATTGTTATTATAGTTGTTATTACCATTATAATAACCACGGCCATGGCCTCTTCGTCGATAGTTACCTATATTGTTGTAACTACCACGATGGCTTCGCCTTTTTTGGGTATATAGCACTGCGTTTGCATTGCCAGTCATTTCTGTAGTACATTCTAAGTACTTTGTTATGACCTCATTCATGGATTTGGTTTCCTGCTTCCAGGATCGTTATTAATTTTCTATGTTCACAGATTTTAGTCATCGAATTTATAGCTTCTTAAGTGCCGAATTCTGTAGCATGTTCGGCCGTAAGCCCTTCAGCAATGTATGAACCTTCCACAAGTTTTCGCAAATTGTCGATTTCACTGGTTCAGCAGTTTTATCTTTTTGTTTAGTCATCGACAAATTAGCTTTCGCCGACTATTGTTTCTTGCAATTTCCTTATTATTGCGTCTATTGTGGTTTCATTCTGTACTCTGTACATTCGATTTTTTTTTCTATACTCTGTGGTAGGCTCCAAATCAGATTCCTCCTGTTCCGGTAATTTTATTACCGCAGGAATTGTTAGATCCTGTAGATCTTTTTCATTACAAGTTTCTTCACCCGATAATCTACCGTTGAATTTTCTTCTTTTCTTGGCTGTTGATTGTTGGTATCGAAATATTTAAATGATACCTTTCCTTGACATTTATTAAATTAAGACGTAACTTGATATCTAGATATTTTTGACCAGTTCGCCTCGTTTGTCGTTTTCCTATTTCGTGCATTAAATTTCTTGCCTTGTTGAAAGAGTCAACGAGAATTTCGGCATGTTTATTTAGTGTTTCCTTCTGAATATTTATATTTTAGCTTACATATTTGTAAGAAGTATCAAAAATGTCCTTAATCTCTCTAATCTGTGGTCTAAGTTGCTCCCATTCCAAACAATAAAACACAATATAAAATTTTTTAAATTTTGTCGAGGTCGTTAGCTCGGCTTATGTATCTCCTTTTTTTACACATATGTGTGCAATATTTAAATTGTTTTTTGTATTTGCATCTGGTCGATATACCCAATGCCAGAGACGTGGAAAATTGTTAGTGCGGATATGACTGCCTGACAATTTTTATTTATATAATTAAAAATCAAGTCATATGTGTTAGTAATAGCCAATCGGTTTTTGTTAATAAATTTTGTGCAAGAAAGATAGCTATACACAGAGGAATTCAACATCGTTCCATTCCTCGAAAGTTAATAATTCTTGCGTGAGTTAAAAGTCAACCGCTATAAGGACTTCACACACAAGCCTGATGTATCGATCTAGTCCATATACTGTGAACACAGCAGGGTCAGGATTGGAAGACGTTGAAGGCGCAGTCGTATGATCAGGCCTGGGAAGAGATATTCCTACAGGCCGCTTTTTCTTTTTCTTCGCTTCGAACTCCTTAACAACAACGTACTCTGGCCAGATGTTGGTAGAGCAAATAGTGTTAAAGAGTTCGTAGTAACGCAGTAACGCAGGCCGATGTTTTTTTTTTACATCGTCCACCGTCCAAGCTGCAACACCAATACACTAGGCGTGCATGATATTGTCGCACAGCCACCAGCCGATTGAAAGGTCACCTGCAGAAATCGCCTTTTTTGCAGGTTTTGGCGAAACAAATCATATTTGCGGACATTATTAAGACTTTCCACCGTACTTGTACTAGAAAAAAAAACAGAACTATAAAGATAAGAAGTGAAGTCACAGCAAGAACGAGAACGGGAGAGCGTGGGAGATAAGATAAGAAGTGCTGTAGTTTATTTAATTTTCCATTTTTATAATTTGAAGACAATGGGTGTGCATGTTTTAATAATGATGGCAACAATGATATTTTATATCTAGAAGCGCGCAACTCCGCTGCCAAGAACGTCGGCAGCGGAGCGGCTGCCTTTTGTATATATTTTATATATTTGTGTATGTATGCTCCTTGCTGCTGACAGTGGGTAGATCAAGAGAGTTGGATGTACATGAATAAGTCGAATCGTGAGAATGCTGACTTCTGCATTTTTGTCGTCATGGCAGGCACATTTACAGTGTGTGTCTCTTAAGTCCTCTTGGTACAGTGGGCATTAGTTATACATGTACATACTAAATCTCCCTCCTTTTGAAAAATAACGTAATGAAATGAAGTTATTTTATATTCTTATTTACAGTTTGTGTATAATATATAGACAAATTTTAGAATTGTAAAAAGTTTAGAGTTAGTGTAAAATATAAAAATATATAAAGAAAATTGGAAAATTGAAAAACGTGTTTTTTATTTATTATTTATTTGTTATATATATATATATATATATATATTTTTAATCAGGAAAAATTGGTATTCATTAAATATTTTATACTGGTATATGTTATTATAACCTATGTGGTTGATCAGACCATTACTATTTATTTACTTGGAAACTATGAAATAAAATTATGAACGAAAATTTTTTAACCTATCTTTATGAACTGTTTGTTTCTTATTTCTATTGTCAGACATTATGATGTTATTTTTTTCTCCGATGAGTTCTATAGTGTAGGGCCCTGTATATTTGAAATCTAACTTATGTCCAGTTTTGTTCTTAAGCAAAACTATGTCTCCTATGTTGAGATGAATATCTCTAGATTTCCTATCATGTAATTCCTTATTTTTAGTCTTATTTTCTTCCTTCTTTAGTTTATCTCTTTTATAAGCTATTTCTAATCTAAATTTCGATTCCTTAGCATAGTCATCTATATTACATAGTGGTTCTATTCTATCTTCCATATTAAATTGAGTTGGTAAGTTTGATGTCTTACCGAAAACTAGCACATATGGACAATAATCATGCATCAGTTTTATGTACTGAAATATAGGATCGAATGAATTCATTAAAAGTTCTATGGCTTCTTTGGACTGCTGCAACTGTTTGGTGGTGGTGTGCAGTAGATGTTAAATTGTCAATATTTAAAATTTGCACAAGTCTGTAATAATTGAGTTTTTATATTCTGTTACCATGTCCGTAATGAAAGTCCTAAATGGACCGTAATTCATAACAAATTCTTCAAAAATAGCTTTATCTACAGTTTTGGCATTTTTATTTGGTAATGGTATGGCTACTATAGTAAATATTTCAAATCGATTTTGGTAGTGAGCCAATTGTATCCACAATTACCCTAACGCAAGCTCTTTGTGGAGTTTCGATTATGGTTAATGTAGTCTGAGTATGTTTAGTCGTTTTAGACTTTTGGCATTTAGGACAATTTCTTATGTACTCTTTTATGTCTTTAGACATATTTTTCCAGTAATAGTGTCGCTGGACCTTTGCCAAGGTTTTTGTATTGTCAGTATGACCTCTTTGTGTTGGATCATCATGGAATGTAGACAATATAGCTTCTTTTTCTTTTGTCTTTTTTATTAGGAACACCGGGTTGAGTAGCGCTACTCTCAATGATTTTAATATTCTATTGCCCATTTTTTTTTTTGATTATCAATTGAAACATGTTCAAAGATATTTTCCCACGGTGCCACTTTGAGTTGGCTGATTTTGTTAATACCGGTCTGCTTTTCAAGCAGTTGAAAGAATTGACCTTAATCAATGGTTCCATTAGTATACAAGTCTTTAATATCATATCTTGATTTAATTTTCTTGCCGTGTTTAAATAACGACAAATTATTATTTGCATGCAAGGTCACTACTTTGAGTACTTCATCATTTTTAATGACTTCATATACGTTGGGCCTTGAAGCGTTCTCTATAGATTGCTTCGGCAACTCTATTTGTTTTCTTCCTACGCAGGATTTTTTTCTACTTTGATTTCTGGTAGTGACTTTCAGAATCTTATAATCCTTTTGGATATTTTGTAAGTCTTGTATTGTTATTCGATATTCCACGGTAAAATCATATTCCTCTAAGTCAAGTCTCATTCTGGTTAACTTTGAACTTATGTTAGTCATAGAAAATAGATATGTTAGTAGTCTGTGGTGTGTTTTTACTGTAAGGTGTTTTCCGTAGATATATGGTCTAAAGTGTTTAATGTATAGCTGCTAGATCCTGTTCTGTCGTGTTTTTATTACTTTCTCCCTTTGTGAATGAAAGTGATGCGTATGCTACTAGTAGATGCGTTCCATTATGTTCCTGCGTTAGGACTGCTCCGCATGCTTGTTTACTTGCAACCGTTGTTATTCAAAATTCTTTATTACTATCGAGGTCCTGTAGTAATGTTGGTTTCATCAGTTGTGTTTTTAAGTACTCGAAGGCTTTTTGACATTGATCTGTCCATTTGAATATCACGTTCTTTTTCCATAATCGCGTTATATGTCGTGAAAAATCGGAAAAATTTGTTATAAATCTAGAACTGTCTGCGTCCGTTGGGACTGGGTATTTTTCTATGACATCATATTTGTTGTCTGGTAAAATACCTTTGTCAGTACACTTGTGTCCAAGGAATGTTACTTTGTGTTTGAAAAAAGATCACTTTTTTGGGTGCAATTTAAGGTTCTGTTTTCTGTATAAATCAAAAACGTTTGTAAGGTTTTTAATCATATGCTTTTCTGAACAACCGATGACAATTAGTTCATCCATATATAGGAATGGCTGTTGGATGCTAACACCGTGAAGGCAGGAGAGGTGGAGAAATACCTAGGTCCGACAATCAACATAATTCTTTAGAAGGAATTTGGCGCTATTTTTAAGCCATAAGGTAATCGCGTGAAACGATAAGAGCCATTGCTCGTGGAAAATTACGTTATATTCCGAGAGTTTTCTTGGAGTTCAATTTGATGAAATCCTGACATCAGATCTAAGCATGAAAAGTATTTTGCTCTGCATAGTTGATCTAGAATATAGTCTATTCTTGGTAATGGAAATTTATCGGATAAGAATTTCTTATTAATTTGGCGGTAGTCAATTACTAAACGCCATTTTTTATCGGATGATTTGGGTGGTGATTTTTTGGTACGATTAATAATAGGCTGTTATATTCTGAGACTGATGGTTCTATTACCTAATCTTTAATTAGTTCTTCGACTTGTTTATCTACTTCTTCTTTTTGACTGTGAGGAATTCTACAATTTTTAATATAAACTGGTTTATCATCTTTCATCCTTATTTTTTGTTTGTAAGAATTATTTGTTAATATGGATTCTGTTTCTATTCCGAATATATCCATATATTTTGTACATAATTCATTAAGTATTGCTTTAAATTGGGAAGGATCATTTTTATTCAATTTATTTTAAATATCTGTATTGTTTTCATGTTTATTTGTTTTTACTAACTATTTCGTAGTCTTCTAATGGTTCAATTTTTATTTCATTTAGGTTAGTAATCTCGTTTTTGTTTGTTGTGTTTAAAATTCGTACAAATGTGTTTTCGGAATCTGCAAAGGAGTTTCCAATGAATACTCCGTTTTGGATTTCTTGGTTTGGTATAAATATATACCTGGTTGCTGAATTGATAGCAATTTTTCGGACGACTTCGGACCTTGCTGGTAGAATTGTAAAATTATTTTCAAATGTATGGTTTATTGGAATATTAATGGGATTATAGAGGTTATCTGGTAATTTTCTGGTTTTAAATCTTCTGACAATTGTATTTTTTCATAAAATTGCTTGAAAGAAGTTCTATTGATACTAATCCTTTTGAATTGGTTGTCCCTTCACCAACACCTGGTATTTGGGTAATATTTTTATTTTCAACTTTGTTAAATGAGTCTGAAGTTTCTTTCATTAAAGAGATGTCTGCACCTGTATCAACTAGTAATGTATATTATTTATTTGTTTGTCCGTTTTTTAATGAAACAAAGAGATTAAAGTTAAGGTTGATAGTGTGAACCGTATTTTTTTACTGGGTTTTGTATCTTAAGGGTCTTTATTGGTTTTTTTTGGGGCATTATTATTATTTTTATTTCTGTTATTATTACTGTTATTGTTATTATTATTTCCATCACGGTTATTTCCTATATAGCTTCCACGACCTCTATTATTATAGTTGCCCTGGTTGTTACCTTTATTTTGGTAGTAACCATTGTTTCGGTATTGACCGTTGTATTGGTAGTTACCACGGCCATATCCTCTATTACGGAAATTACCTCGGCTATTATTGCCTCGGTTAGATTGTTGGCCTGTGATATAAAATATTGAGTTTGGGTTGCTGTCATTTCAGTACTACAATGAGTGTACTTTGAGACGGCTTCATTCATGGTGGTAAAATTACCAGATTCAAGGATTCCCATGTTCACAATTTTTAACCATTGTAAAGATGGCTTCTTTTGTGCTGAATTGTGCTGATAACCCTTCGTCAATGTATGATGCCTCTAGTAACTTCCGGAGGTTATCAATTTCATTGGTGAGATTTTCAGCAGTTTTTCCTTCTTGTCCGTTAAATTCCGGAATGGCATTCGAAATATCTTTTATATATGACCTCTGGGCAATGGTTTACTCGGCCATCGTAGTCGGTTTTTCTTCCATAACGCTATCGTTTGAATCTGAGTCAGTTAAGTCCTGATCTGATAATTCAGATTGAAGAAGGACGGCAGGGATGGTGAGGTTATTTATGTCTTGTTCCTTTATTTCTGGACCTGTAGAATCAGAGTCATCAGTCTCTGTTGGATCGAGTGTCAATGATTCTGATTCCTCTCTAGGTTCTACGGTCAATGAAGTGTTTAATATGGTTGGTAAAGAAATATTTAAACTGTACCTTTGTTTTTTTGCTGTTAAGTTCGATCGTAATTTGATCAAGAACTTAGATACTCGAGACCAATGGGCTTTGTCAAGCCGGTCTTCCTGGTCATATATTACTCCCTGGTCATATATTACTGTACGCGCTGTGTTAAAGCGGTCTACGAATATTGCAGTATGTTTCGCTACAGTGATTTGTTGTACTGGCCTATTTCTTGCTAATGACTATAAGATTTGTCAAATTTACTTTTTAAGTTATTTAGCTCCTTATATAACTCATTCCATTCCATTATTTAATGAAATATGAATTATATATTGAAATTATCATATTAGAAAAAAGTAAGCAGAATAGTAAAAATATGGAAATGTTTTATCTGAATTGTTGTTTTATTGTTATTATTTTTATTTTTATTGTAATTAACAATAATAATAATCATATATAAAAATATATATATGACATGGCGTTAATATCATTTTTTAAGACATTTATTTTGCAATTTATATATTTTTAGAAATGCATTTGCCAACATAATAATTACGATTATCGACAACAATATTATTATCATGTCTGTATCAACTTTTTCTGATTCTATTTTATTAACAACGGTTGCAGTTGAATCGACAACTTTGGTATCTACTAAACCCATTTTGGGCATTACCAAATTTGTTTATATTTCCAATATTTCGGTTATATTTGAATTTAGTTTTTATTTGCCATTTATAATGTCTCATGTAAATAAAGAAAAATTAAAGAAAGAAAAATTAGGTTAATTTTCATATACCTGATTTAAAATAGCTTGCTCATATAAATCAATATCAGTTTTATGGTTTTAGTATAAAGCCTAACTGTGGTTAGTGTTTTTCAACCAGCGCTTTCGCGCATCGGCTTGAGTTACAGTTGGTTATTTAAAATTAATGGCAACTTAGGCATTGGCATAAATGCAGCCCTTGTTGCGTTACTTCGCTCGTTTGCAAAGTTGCCACTCGATGACCTCCCGGTTCCTTTGGTGTGCCTCCTTCTCTTCCGTTGTTGTCGCTATCCTGATGTAGTCCTTAATGTTGGAGGAGCTTGATCCTTTGTCCGCTTCTTTTTTTTTCGTTGCTGACTTCTTTTTTTTTCTAGCGCGCCCTGTACTCCGCTATTGTGAGGGGGCGGCGTCCATTGTTTGGACACACCTCAAGAGCTTCTTTTAGGTTCGATGTATCCTTTTGCTCGACAGGAGCAGATACCTCCCACTACGGTGCAGAGGACGGAATGCGTGGTCTAGATTTGGATGCAGATTGGTTTTCACACGGACAATTATATGTTGCGTGTTCCCGTGTCGGAAAACCAGATAGTCTTTATATTTACGGGGAGAATGGAGAAACGAAGAATATTGTATACCTACAAGTATTACAGAATTAAATGAATTTGAAAATTATTCTTTTTTGTTTGACTTATTTCTTATGCAAGCAATCACAATATGCCACAGCGAAGCGTGGCAGGGTACAGCTAGTAGTTTATAAAATGCTTTATTTTCCATTTTGAACAATAGTTTGTTTATTTTATTTTTATTTTTTTGCTTGTTTTGTTCTTCCAGTCGTTTGACCATAGGAAATTGACTGTTTATACACTTTCGTTGTACTTTCGCCGGTTGTTTTTTTGTGGGTTCGGTTAAATTTCGTCTAATTGTCCCCGACAACGGCCCAAAATCTGCATACACTTGCGCAGGCTATAATTCCTAATAGCCGTGTGCCATTTTAACTTCCGGTGATGACTTAAGAGCGGTCCACCATGAATGTATTGTGACGACTTACGAGCCTGTTTTGCAGTTTACTGTTTTTGCAATCATCAGCATTGCTCAAACCTTTGACGTCTGCCTCAGATAAACATCTTCGATCAGTTTTTCTTTTTCTTTTTGTTGTTTATTTAATGTTGTTTTGTGTTGTGTACAGAACAAAGTTTTTCTAAAGTAAGAAGACTACTCTGGTTTACATTAAATCTTTTAGTTGTTAATTTTCTTTTTGTGGACCATGTTTATTTTAATTCATTTTGCGGCCATTTAGTTTCATTTTATTTAATGTCACTTAGTCACTTTGTCACGGTCGCCATGTAGATTACTGTATTTATTTCATTTTCCGTTTTTATATATGTACTAGCTGTACCCTGCCACGCTTCGCTGTGGCATATTGTGGTTGCACGCATAAGAAATAAGTAAAACAAAAAAGAATAATTTTCAAATTCATTTAATTCTGTAATACTTGTGGGTATACTATATTCTTCGTTTCTCCATTCTCCGCGTAAATATAAAGACTATCTGGTTTTCCGACACGGGAACACGCAACATATAATTGTCCGTGTGAAAAACAATCTGCATCCAAATCTAGACCACACAACTCCAGAGATTGACCTTGAGCTTTATTAATGGTCATTGCGAACGCCAAACGAATGGGAAACTGCAATCTCTTGAACTGGAACGGTGTATCAGTCGGGAACAGAGGAATCCTAGGAATGAGGACATCTTCACCTTTGAAAGGACCTGTTATGATCGTTTCTTCTACTACGTTGTTCATCAATTTCTTGACTGCGAGTCGCGTACCGTTGCAGAGTTTCGGCTGATTTATATTTCGGAGCATGATAATCGGTACACCTATTTTTAATTTCAATATGTGTGGTGGCATTCCAGGCAGATCAAGTGAGTTTAGAAATTCCGTAGGGTAATTAACTGCTTCCTCTGCCTCCACAACGGGGTCTATCGACTTATATGTAATTTCGTCGGTTTCTATGCTGGATTGGATTACATGGTTGAGCTGGTAGACATCTTTGTTCTTGGCAGCGAGAATCGCTCGTCCACTGAGCCAATCGTGATTCCTATAATTTATTCGGATATCGGGGAACATTTTTTGGATAATCCTTCCTTCGATGTAACTAAATTACAGAAATACTCGGGCAATTTTTTTCGACGTTTCATTGACTGGCAGCTTTCCGTTCCCAATGTCCAGTAGCTGTCGTTTGAATACGTCGGCTGAGTTATCGTTTGTAACTGGACACGCATATTCGTCTTCAACTGTAATGTACGTACATGTTGCCACAATATAGAATATTTCAGGCAAGCATTTATCTCGTCAGCTGGTGTCGATCGGGAAATCACAGGCAACGTTTGCCTGAAATCCCCTGCGAGCAATATTAACGCATTCCCAAATGGTTGGACAGCTCCACGCAAATCCCGCAATGATCGATCGAGAGCCTCCAGCGAATTTTTGTGTGCCATCGTGCATTCATCCCAAACAATGAGTTTACATCTTTGCAATACTTTTCCCATGCCAGATGCTCTGTTAATGTTGCACGTATGAGTCTCAATGATTTGCATGTTCAACGGCAACTTCAGCAATTCCAGATGAAGCAAGAGCTAAAGCTATGTCCTTGTTAGCTCGAACCGTAACCAGAATCAATGTAATGAGGAATGTTTTCCTCGTTCCTCCTGGAGGATCCAAAAAGAAGATGCCCCCAGCCCCACTAATTATCTTTTGCATGACATGATCATAAACCATTCTTTGTTCATGGTTTAATTTCGTAATGTTGGATTGGACATATGACTGGAGATCATGACTGTTGTAATTCTGCTCACGGCGCAAATCCACATCAAATGCTGCAGTCGCAGTTCGGGCAGGTGCTGGCATTCCCAATTGACTTAGCACTTTATTTGCAATAGCTAAGCACTTGTCTTCAATCCTTATCAAAGTTTCATTGTAAATTCCTTCTGTCAATTCCATGGTCATGTCAGAATTTTCTAGACAAGAGTTCAGCCGGCTGCCTGTAGAGGGCGCAGCAGTAGGGGCACGGGGAAACGCGAAAAAAAACTGATATATTCGTAAACGCAAATAAGCTATCAACATCAAAAGTAGACAATACCCGAGCTGGAACCTCAACGCATGTTGTGTCAAAGTCTATAAAGGAAGTATATATGAACAGAGAATTTATATATATATATATATAGATTAAAGACAATGGGTGTGTATGTTATAAGTTTTATTTAATAATGATGCAGCAGTGTTGCCGCATTCATGGTTTATTAATTTCTGAATTTTAACAAAGATATTTAATATCTAGAACCGCGCAACTGCGCTGCCAAGAACGCCGGTAGCAGAGCGGCTGCCTTGTGTATATCTTATATATATATACAGTACAGTTTGTCAAGAAACTGTTTACACACTGACAATTTAAAATATTTTTTTACTTTGCATGGAAAAATTACGCCTTTTTTAAATGTTTTTGATTTTTTTTGAATGCACAACTAATAAATAGGTTATTTTTAATGAGTATGTACAAAATCAAAAACAAAACCAAAGGAACAGCTTCAAAGCAACAACAAATGAGTTTACACATTTTTGGCACTGTCAAGAAACTCTTTACACACTTTAGTTTTCCATTCTGTTTTGATCCTACTTGAGAAAAAAACGGTACTTTATTGTTACCTATGCTTTTGCTCGCATCGACATGGATGCATTCTTTTCATTTTATTGTGAAATTTGCAAAGCACACACCAAAAAGCGACAATATCCATTTTTAAAAATGCCTGGAGCTAGATTGACCTTTGACGTGGTCCAGTTGGCTTATTTTAACCACCAACTTGGAAAATCTGCAGCTGAGTTGGCCGACATGTTTCGGGTATCCCGGAAAACTATTTACAATGTTTTAAATCGGGCTAAAATTGAAGGAAAGCTGGAAGAAAAGTCTGGAGGAGGTAGGAAGTTGAAGATAGACAAACGGGCAGAACGCCTTATCACGCATACGGTGCGTCATAACCCCCAAATCTGGACCAGAACCCTTGCCAAGGAGTTGGAGGAAGAATGTGGCGTAGTCGTTTCGCACGAAACCGTGCGCCAATTGATTCTACGGAACAAATACTTATCAAGAGTTGCGCGAAAGAAACCGCTGATATCCGTAGTAAACATTCGCTATGAAGATGATCAGCAAGCCGGAAAATTACTGGGATAACGTCATCTTTTGCGACGAAACTTAAATTATGCTGTATTACAACGATTGTCCTTCCAGAGTTTGGCGTAAGCCGTTAATCACATTAAACCAGCGCAACATTGTGCCTACCGTAAAATTTGGCAAATTATCGGTTATGGTTTGGGGGTGTATAAGCAGCAAGGGAGTCAGGGAGCTCGCATTCATAGAAAGCACTATGAATGCTGAGCAGTATCTCTCCATACTCCAATCAAATTTGAGGCAGAGTGCTAAAAAATTTGGCTTAATGGACGAAGAAAAGCCGAAATTCAAATTTTACCAAGATAATGACCCCAAACATAAGGAGCAAACTTTGCGGCCATGGCTCCTGTATAACTGCCAAAAGGTTATAGATACACCTCCTCAGAGCCCTGACATGAACCCCATTGAAAATTTGTGGGTTCATTTAAAGAAAAAAGTGGCTAAAAGGCAACCGAGGAATCGAGCAGACCTCAAAACTGCAGTGCTGGAAGAGTGGCAGAGAATTCCATTGGAATTCTCAATCAATTCCATGAAAAAACGCATGCAGCATGTAGTAAATGCTAAGGGGGAGCACACAAAGTACTAAAATTAATAAATTATTGTTTAAGTTGTTAAATATATCCTTTTAGCTGTAAGTTTTGTATATTGTGTAAAGAGTTTCTTGACAGTGTCAAAAATGTGAAAAGTTATATTTTGTTAATTTTTTGTTAGATCTTATATATTTTTTTTTTATGTTTTTAAATATTATCATTAAGAATTATCCAATAAATAGATATCCATTGAAAAAAAAATTTAAAAATCTTACTTAAAACTGCAGTGCTAGAAGAGTGGCAGAGGATTCCATTGGAATATGACATGGAAAAGCTAATCAATTCCATGAAAAAAACGTATCCAGCATGTAGAAATGCAAAGGGGAGGCACAGAAAGTACTAAAATTAATAAAATTATTGTTAAAGTTGTTAAATATATCCTTTTAGCTGTAAGTTTTGTATATTGCGTAAAGAGTTTATTGACAGTGTCAAAAATGTGAAAAGTTATTTTTTATTAATTTTTTGTTAAATCTTAAATTGTTTTGTTTATGTTTTTGAATATTATCATTAAGAATTATCCAATAAATAGATATCCATTGAAAAAAAAATTTAAAAATCTTACTAAAAGCGTTATATTTGCATGCAAAGTCAAAAAATATTTTAAATTTTCAGTGTGTAAACAGTTTCTTGATATTCTGTATGTTTATATACTCCTGCTGACAGTGGGTAGCTCAAGAGAGTTGGATGTACATGCTAGTATATGCAAAAGTCGAATCGTGGGAATGCCGCCTTCTGCATTTATTGTCGTCAAGGCAGGGCTCGGGTTATCGTGTTACGTTCAGCTCGAACCATGCCTTGTGTTTATGTAAACATTGCAACAAAGTGTTACAGTGTGTGCTCTTGGGACAGTGGTCATTATTTATACATGTACATACTACAGTGCAGCGGAACAGCAAAAGCGAGAGAGCGGGAGAGCATGGGAGATAAATAGCAAAAACGTTTAGCTTTTGCGACGGCGCAAACAAAACCAAAACGAAGAAGGCACAAAAAGGAATGCAAAATATGCAAAAGCTAGCACCAGCAGCGCAACTAAATAGGGAAATAAAACAAATTATATACACAAATCAGAATAGCTTAAGTTAACCCCGGTGGTTATTTGAAAACTTTAACACAAAACGAGCGCAAGAAAAAAAAACACGTTCATTTGGAAAGATGAAAGATAGAAGAAAGATAAAAGATGAAAGCTATCTGAATGAAACTGCAGTTAGTTTTCTAACATATATACTTCGTATATGGGCAATTTCGTGGTGTCGAATGCAACATTCGTACGCATTTAAACTAAAAAAAAAACATGTGCCAAGACTTTATTTTAATTTTACAAAATTTGAAACGTATAGATCTTAGTTAGCAGTGTAATTGGTGCTAAGACCGATTTTGAGCTCTTGGTCATTTTCAAGATATTCACAAAAATGTTCTGCATTCGCACGCGATAAAAAAAGAAGTTACATTTGCAAAAAACCAGTTTTACCTCTGATTTCAGCGAAGCATTATGGAAAATTGCAACGCAATAAATTTTAATTAATTATGCAATCAATTATCTTAATACTGTATTAGGTTTGATTTTAAAATATTAAGTAGTTATCTTTTTTAATTCAATTTTAGTCCCGGTCGCACGCGATAATTCTAACTAAAACTGTACAAACATTGGTGATCGCATATGTCCTTTTACACTTTATATTAAATCTTTCCATTCTCTCTGTAATATTAGAAAGCAAAGGTTAAAAGCATAATGCTTTTGCCATGCCTTTTTATGATTGGCATCAAAACAAAACATGGCATTTTTTACGACTTTTTTGAATAAAAAAAAACATTATTTGCGTTTACGCGTGTTTGACATCGTTCTTTTTATTTTTTAAATGAAAACATCTCTTAATCTTGATCGATTTGACCAATTTTTTTATGTAATCATTTTTAAGCCATTGTAAGTTGTTGGCCGCGGTGGACCTTTCTGGAGAACTGCCCACATATGTCGGGCCGGATTGGAAAATTAAAAAAAAAAAAATAAAATAAATAATACTTTTTTAGTTTTCAATAGATTTTCATAAAATTTGAGGTATAGCCATTTTATATTAGTCCTAAATTTTGTGTAAAATTTTATGAAAATCGGAGTACTATATCATATAGCTCCCATAGGAGCGATCAAGAAATGAATACAATTAAAAATTATAACGTTTTCAGTTTTCAGCAGATTTTTATTAAATTTAAGATATAGTCATTTTATATCAGTCTTAAATTTTGTGTCAAATTAAATAAAAATCGGACGACTATATCATATAGGTGCCATACAAACGATCGTTAGATGTGGAGCAAAAATGCAAATCTGTGAATGTAAATCAGCAAATATAATATGTATAGGTGAATGAAATGACGGTAGTACTTCATTGTTTTTTAACATAAATATATATTATTTATATTGTATGGATTCCTAGTCATCGAAGTTCTATCTGCCAGGGTATCTAAACTTCGGCGTGCTGAAGTTAGCTTCCTTTCTTGTTTTTATTTATTGATTGATTGATTTTTAACCAAGCCATTTACTTATTTATTTTTTTGTGTAGTTCTGTTGATTTTCTTGGAAATATTTTTCAATTCACAACACGGCCTATTTTACTGGTCTTGTTCTTATATATGGAACTTTTGGCTTACTGTTCCAAATTAATTCATTCAAATTAGTTTTTTTTTCACATTTTCACAGATATATTTCTTTTCATTTATTTAAAAATTATAATTTTTTGGCAGGTCCGTCCTGTCACGGTCGCCATGTAATATTTAATAATTTAGATGAGCAAATTTTTCATACCGAAATAAGACAAGGGCACGTCTTTTATTTTTTTTATTCAAAGTTTTCATTACAGTTCTTAGCCTATGTATCTTATTATTTATATGCTTATATGCTTTATATGTTTAAAGGAAGAGAGAGAATAGCTTGCATGCACATGTTGTAGCGCTTGCTCGGTATAAGATACCAGTGTAGCAAGCGTAGGTTGGCTAGGGCACGAAAGATCGGGTGAGAGAGCAACAGAGGCATTTGTCAACGGTCTCCCCGTTTCCCCCACTTTCACATTGGGTTACCGCCACTTTTCCGGCGTCATCTTCCAGCATTCCATTATTGGCTGCTGAGGCGTAGTGACTATTATATTTTGGCGACTGGCGACAGAATTTCGAAAAAGTATTCGCGAGTGTTCAAAGTGTCGGCGTAGATTTCTGCGAAGCATAACAATCAGTTTAATGTAATTCGCTCGGGCGTTTTGAGCTCGCCGCTGCGATGCGATCCCGGCAAAAGTATGTTTATTGAGCCCATGCCCCATCGCGACGAATAATTGTAAAAAAAGGGAAATTTTTCGAGCCCCATTTTGTTCCAGTGTCAGTGAAGAAAAGATATGAAAAATTAGTGTACGACAAAATAGGAATTTTAAGTTAGGGTAATTCGTGGAAAAGCTACAAGAAAGAAAAGATAATGAAGAATGAACTCATATATATGTAAGGAGCAGGGTGCGGCAAAGAGGAATATTATTTCGTTGCATTCCTGTGAAAATTAATGGAAAAATCGAATTAAATAGCGCGTAATTTTCTGATAGTTTTCCCCTATCTTCGTAGTCTCTTTTAGGGCGTCCCCTTTGGTTGTGAATTTCTTTTTTTGGCATGTGTCATTTCCTCCCAATTTTCAGCTAGCTTCCGAGGAAAGCGCTTTCATCGGTGGAGTAATAATTTAAATAATTTCAAGTCCAAAAAAAAGGAACTAAATTGAAAAGAAAAAGAATGTCCCAAATAATGAGCCGTTAAGGTAAAAGAAAGAAACGAAAATTTAACCGAACCAACGGCGGAAAACGAAGAGGGAAGGGGAAAAGAAAAGAACGCTGATACATAAGGCGATTGCGCTTAAGGCTAGTTATGCTGAGAGCTACTATGCTTTTTCTTATCTAATTGTTGTTTTTTTCATTGCAACATGCATATTGAATTGCAGTCAGCGTAAATAATATTTTCCTTCAACTTGCCCAACATTGTTTTGCCATTATTCTTTATTAATGCCCGAAATCGAGTCGAAGGGCGTGTATTTGTTTATCATTTGTAGTCTAAGTTTTAATGTTTAATTGTCTATCTACGTTTTCTATTTTAAGTAATAAATTTACATTTTTCTAGTTATAAATAAAATTATTATAATGTTTTAAAATGTCGAGTATTGGCCGCAGCTGGCATGCGTTGTGATGTAGGGTAGCACTTGTCAAAGGGGTCGCTCAAGCTATATAGCTTTGAGGATGGGAGCGACCATAGGAAGGGTGGACAAACTAGAGCCTCCAGATCACCAGGAGTGCTAAAAAGGGGCAAGTAAGCCGATAAGAGTTCAATTTTCCCTCAACTTTTATTTATGTGTTGTCTGTTTCTCTGTCCCGGTTTAAGCTTGTTGTAGCACGCATTCATTTCTGTTTAAAATTATGCAAAGGCAACCCAAGATCCGAGCAAGACCATCACTCCCGTAGCCGACGAGCCGAAGCCGGAAAAATATGTTGCGTGCGCTCCGATCTCGGGCTAACAACTTGCCTGTAACATTCATTTTTAGTGTAGCGAATCGTTACAATGTGTACGAGCGAAAAGCGGTCAGCGTGGAAACGCTGACTTAGCATTGTTTATAAGTGGCGATCATATTTCGCGCTCACTCGCTGCTATGTTTATACCAAGTTTTTGTTACAATGCGATCTCAATACATGTGCATACTACTTTACATACACTTCAGTACCCTTCAGAAAAAAAGCTAACTTCGGCACGCCAAATTTTTATATACCCTTGAGGTTGCAGTTTGATCACTAGGAATCAATGCAATATAAATTTAATAGCTTATGTCAAAAAAACAAGAAAAAACAACAATCAAGAAATACATAACATATGCACACCTTCTGCATACATACCCTTCAGTACTGAAATTCCTTTCCTGTTCGATTCCAGTTGTCATGTTTAAAAAACAAAAACAAATCTCATGGGTTTAGCTTAGAGAGCTCCGAAATAGAGTATGTAACGAAAATTCTACCTATGTTCGGCTACTGCAGATGTTCTGACTTCATATTCGTTGTTGTTTTCGAAGGGATTCGGAGCAGCGGTTCCGATATTAAAGTGGGATGAATAAAAATATTTACCGACAAACAAAAAAAAATTCGATAGTCTCGTTATTTAAATCAATTTTTCGCAGCTCTAGTGACAGCTAAAGTATTCACAAGTGTTTTGCATAGTAATTTATTAAATATTGTTAAAAGGTAAGTGACTCATTTGTATACAGTTAATAAATTCATTTGCAGAATTGATTTTGAACATGGACTCTTTTTTAACCTAAACGGTGTGAACGGAAAGGCCATTACATTTCCAGAATTTGTTTTCTGTTTAATTGGTGTGTATATATGAAAAATTTTGTCCATTTGGTCCTAATATACATATTATGGACGTTGATGCACTACGGTCAGTGCATTCAAGTGGCCCGTATGACACCAGGCACGTGCCTGTTTGGGTTAGGTGTTAGTAGGCGCGATGGAAAATATAGGACAGAATACGAGGAAATTGACTACCGGCGTGCTGCCAGATTGTTAGCTTGCATGCTTTCTAAGTGTGTTAGTATTAAATATTTTAATTTGGGAAGGGTATCTACGTTAGAGATTAGTGTGTACAAATCATTATAATTTGCACATAACACTCTAAAAGGTTCATGCAGTTCAAAGGAGGTTCTACAGTGGCGCAACACTAATGGGATATAGGATCTAGTAGTTCTACATGGTACATGGAAATTAAGCTGACTCAACAAGTCAGCACTTTCCACATCACCATGTATAAGGTTAAAAATAAAGGTTATCCCTAGCATCGTTCTACAATTGGCTAAGGACGGCAAGTTTATTATCTACTAGAGTAGGAAGGTAATCTTTGGTTTGCATCCCAACTTAAACCGAATAGAGCGAAAAGTATAAAGTTATTTTGAACCAAATGGATGCGTTTACTATGGACGCCGTACTGAGCGCTCCTAACGCAGCATACATATTCTAAGATAGGACGAACTAAAGAAGTATATAAGGATTTAGTGACATAGTGGTCACCACCGTTTAACAAATCCAAGCACACCCAATTCATCAACAGAATTAATTCTTTCCAAAGAGCAGCAATCCAGCGTGTAAGTAGCAATCATAGGCACGACACGAGAGAACGTCATTAGCTTACATTTTGAGCCGTTCAAGTTTAATAAGTTTACACGGCACCAAGTTCGAAAATTATTGAGATCTGTTTGTAAATCCGAGTGGCAGGCGACGTCATTGTATTGCACGGAAAGCTTGACGTCATTCGCGTACATAAGCACTCTGGAGTTAGTCAAGACTTTGGGCAGGTCATTTATAAATAATGAAAACAATAAGGGTCCCAAATGGCTTCCTAGCGGGACGCCAGATGTAACCCTTAGAACATTAGATAAATTATTCTTAAAGAGGACCTTTTGCGTCCTGCGATTCAAATAACTTGAGATCCAATTAAGAAGGTCACTTGGAAAACACATTAAATCGAGTTTTCTTACGAGGACAGAATGGTTAACAAAGTCAAATGCTTTACTAAAATCAGTATAGATTACATCTGTCTGAAAATTATTATGGAAGCCCTTTATAATATAGGAAGAGAGCTCCAACAGATTTGTTGTTGTTGATCTTCGCTTAATAAAACCATGTTGACATGGAGAAATAACTGATCTATTTGTGAGGAGTAATTATATTTTCGAAAAAGTTGGGATAGCCGACAGCTTAGAGATTTCTCTATAATTGTTGGCTTCCAATTTGCAACCTTTTTCCGATTCCTTCCAAATAATGGGACAAAATAATGTCTAAGGACAAGGTAATCAATTTCAGAAGGGGGTAGCACAGGGCGTCGGCACAAAACCTGAGAACACAGACAGGAATAAACTGGCTTGACACGATGTAGATCTAAAAGGAGAGAGCTTTCGTTTAGGCTAAGACAGAAAATTCAGTTTGATTTGGGTATTTCGTAGGAATAAGTCTGGTTAAATACGAAGAGTTTGAATAAGTTGGTTGGCTATTGCCTGATCCTTATTTGCGGTGGTATTTTCAACTGACAGCGAGGAAGGATTTGTTTTAGGCTTACGTTTATTGTTAATAAAATTATAAAACTGTTTTGGGTCCTGCGAGAACTGGACCCTACAACGAGTTAAATAGTTTTTATAACACTGCGCGTTCAGCACGGTAAAGTTCGACCGAGCTGATAAATAAGATGAAAGGGCTGATTGAGAACCGGTGAATTTAAATTTAGCATACAGTCTAGATTTTTTATTTTTAAGTCGGCTCAACTCTTTAGTAAACCACGGCGGTTTATTCGAGCTTGGCGGATAATATAACGGAACACATTCAATAAAAAATTAATTCATGGCACTGTAAAAAAGTCCACGGCAACTGCCATGTCAGAGCACATGTATATATCGGACCTGTTGAACTCGTTTATAAAATTATTCAGCCGTTCAAAAACCGTCTTGCGAAAACATAGGACTTTATTGGCTGGACAGTCAGAAATTTTCTGTATGTCACACCCAATATCAAGAGTCATATCGAAAGTTGGATGATAAAGATCTTGGGGCTGCGTCAGAGGCGCCACCCTTGCTAAACTGACTCTCGCTGGATCAGAGACGAAGCAAAGATCGAGCAAGCGCTGTAAGGAATTTCGAACATGGTTGACTTGAGACAGCGAAATGTCGAACAAGCCAGCGATAAAGTCATGTTGTGTATGGAGAGTATTGGTGGAATTATTTGAGCACCAAATAGCACTAGGGATATTAAAATCTCCTAGGACTACCAACTGGGCTCTATCCAAAATTTACTGGAAACCATCTGAATAGCGGAAAGGTGATTCCACTAAATTGGAATTTCCGACAATGGAGGTATGTAGGAACAGGTAATAAAAATGGAGGAATTTCCGACAATGGAGGTATGTAGGAACAGGTAATAAAAATGGAGCTACCTTTGATAGATAGCTTCACCCAGAGGAATTCAACATCGTTGCATTCATCGAAGGTTAATAATTCTGACGTGAGTGAGGAGTCTACCGCTATAAGAACACCCCCGCGTCTGATAGGGCGATCTAGCCGATATACTGTGAACACAGCTGGAAAAACTTCGGAATCTCCGGCTTCTGTAAGCACAATAACCTGAGATGCAAACGAAAGGCTATCAGAATACAAGTTATGAAGCTTACTACGTAAGCCTCTTGCATTCTGATAGGAAATACCTAGGGAGTAGGTTAGTTTTTTGGGTCGTGATTGAGAGACGTAGAATGCGCAGAGGTATGATCAGGCCTGGGAAGAGTTATTCCTACAGGCCGTTTTTCTTTCTATATGTATATACATGTTTTTTATTTATAGATAGACGGTTATATCCGTTTAGGGGAAATGCAAGAAGATGTGCCAAGAAAAATTGTGGTAATCATTGAACAAATTATAAAGTTTTCCTCTGGGATTACGATTCCTTGGTGATTCCGCCTGGTATTGAGAGTCCTATCTGATTATACTCTAAATTCCCCTACGATTACTGCCTAATTCCCTGTCGAAGTCCTGGCTGATTCCGTACAGAATCCAGTTCGAAATTCCCTTCTTATTCGAAATTCACGACAAATTCCTAGCAGGATTCCTTACTGATTTCAGGATAATTCCTCAGGTAATCCGAATTCAGGTTTTCTAAAGCCTACTGTATGAAAATTCTTGGATGGTTTGTATGAAAATTCCGGTATGATTCAGGATGGAGGCCTCTCCAATCCAACCTGATTCAGACCTGAATTTAAAAGGAATGGCACTGAAGTGTATGTACATAGCTTTCTAAATACTTAGATATAAGCATTGCATGGAGTCTCAGTGATGCCATTAAATAAATTACATAAATCTAGAAATAGATATACATAGCCGTTTCTATACCGTTACCATTTATAACCATTTATTAATTTAGATAATGCATAGATTTATTGAGCATCATTTATGTATGATACAAATACTTACAGGATTGTATTGCAACGCCGTAATATATGCTTGAACTGCAGATTCCATATCACGGGCAGCCACTAATGCAGCTGCTAAGTTTATATATCCATCAATAAAGTCCGGTTTAAGACGAACAGCTCTTCGATAGTTATCTAATGCTTCCTGCAATTGCCCCCGTTCTTTGTAGACGTTTCCTAAATTGCTAAAAGAAATAGAAATGTATTTACTATTGTAAATTGGATGTAAGACTAGATGCTAATATATATATTTAATTAAATGTTCAATGAACGAGTATCTAAATGTTTAAGAGCTCTCCTGGTTTTTTTTATACTTAATTTTTATGCTGATATTCTTACGGTCATTTTAAGACATCGGCCCTAACAATATCTCATTACTTGTGGATTCTACAGCCATTAGAAGTGAGCGCTGCCGATATGCCTTAGAGTACTGTCTTTAAACGTTTCTTTCAAAACGTTTTTCAAAACGGTGAACATAATTTCTCAAAAAATGCTGGACCGATTCTCTTCAAATTCTCTACGGCATGCCTTTTACTGGCTATATCTCCGCCATTCGTAAATATTTTCTTTCAATGAGTATTTTTTAGTTTAGCATATGTACTTTGATGTACTAATAAATAAAAAGTTGTATTCTTAATAACTATGTCAAAATGAATTTTTTAAAAACTCTCAAATTTTCAGGCGTAAAGGGTGGTGTACCCCCTTAAAGTTCTTTAAAACGATTATTTTTAACATGGTAACAACAAAAATGGTCAGATTGATCAAGATTAAAAGAAGTGGTAATTTTCTAAAATAAGTTTCGAAATAATTTCTTGCAAACGGACCATTTGTAATTTTTATAAAAATAAAGTCATATAAAAAGAATATTTGGTTTAAAAGCAATATATTTTGCTTTCTAAAATGACACAGAGAACCCAAAGAGTCAAAATAAAATGCAAAAGGACATATGCGATTACCAATATTGGTAGTTTAAATTTGAATTTTCCCCTTCTTTCACCGGGACTAAATTTAAATTTAAACAAGAAAAAATGCAAAAAAAAAAAAAAAAAAAAAAAATGCAAATTTTGGTACGCCGAAGTTTTAATACCCTTGCAGTTTGATCACTAGGTATCAATACAATATAAATTATATAAATTTATGTCAAAAAAACAAATTTATAGTTTTACAGTTACAATTTTACATTCACACTTTTGGGTTTTCCTCATAAAATTAAAGCCGAAATTCTATAATAATTTATGTCAAAAAAACAAATTTATAGTTTTACAGTTACAATTTTACATTCACACTTTTGTGTTTTCCTCATAAAATTAAAGCCGAAATTCTATAATAATTAAAAATGGCTGGCCCTCTACAGGCAGCCAGCTGAAACAAAGCATTTCCTGTCAAATATTCAAAACACATTGAAAGAAGAAATTGGAGATTAAAATTTTATTTTTTTTGTTCAGGTTCAGTAGAAACGAAGTCATGCCACCCAGGAAGTCGAGTTTGGGTCGTCGTACTCGCAATACAGAAGCAAAAAGACGTAAGATTACGAATATGACTGACGAAGAGCGGGCCTCCATCCGAGAGACTGAGCGGCTAAGAGCAATGCAGATGCACAACGCGGAATCAGCAGAAAGACGAGCAGATAGGCTTGAGAGAAAACGATTGAGAGTTAGGTAGTCGCGTTCTGCAGCAACTGATTTGATTCACTCTCAAAATAATGAACGCGACAGGGCAAGCTGAAGCTTGGATGGTCCAGGAGGAACGGGGAAAACATTCCTTATTACATTGATTCTGGCTACGGTTCGAGCTAACAAGGACATAGCTTTAGCTCTTGCTTCATCTGGAATTGCTGCGACATTGTTACCTGGGGGGAGGACTGCTCATTCAGCGCTGAAGTTGCCGTTGAATATGCAAATCATCGAGACTCCTACGTGCAACATTTCCAGAGCATCTGGCATGGGAAAAGTATTGCAAAGATGTAAACTCATTGTTTGGGATGAATGCACAATGGCACACAAAAATTCGCTGGAGGCTCTCGATCGATCATTGCGGGATTTGCGTGGAGATGTCCAACCATTTGGGAATGCGTTAATATTGCTCGCAGGGGATTTCAGGCAAACGTTGCCTGTGATTTCCCGATCGACACCAGCTGACGAGATAAATGCTTGCCTAAAATATTCTATATTGTGGCAACATGTACGTACATTACAGTTGAAGACGAATATGCGTGTCCAGTTACAGAACGATAACTCAGCCGACGTATTCAAACGACAGCTACTGGACATTGGGAACGGAAAGCTGCCAGTCAATGAAACGTCGAAAAAAATAGTATTGCCCGAGAATTTCTGTAATTTAGTTACATCGAAGGAAGGATTATCCAAAAAATGTTCCCCGATATCCGAATAAATTATAGGAATCACGATTGGCTCAGTGGACGAGCGATTCTCGCTGCCAAGAACAAAGATGTCTACCAGCTCAACCATGTAATCCAATCCAGCATAGAAACTGACGAAATTACATATAAGTCGATAGACACCGATGTGGAGGCAAAGGAAGCAGTTAATTACCCTACGGAATTTCTAAACTCACTTGATCTGCCTGGAATGCCACCACACATATTGAAATTAAAAATAGGTGTGCCGATTATCATGCTCCGCAATATAAATTAGCCGAAACTCTGCAACTGTACGCGACTCGCAGTCAAGAAATGGATGAACAACGTAGTAGAAGCAACGATCATAACAGGTCCTTTCAAAGGTGAAGATGTCCTCATTCCTAGGATTCCTCTGTTCCCGACTGATACACCGTTCCAGTTCAAGAGATTGCAGTTTCCCATTCGTTTGGCGTTCGCAATGACCATTAATAAAGCTCAAGGTCAATCTCTGGAGTTGTGTGGTCTAGATTTGGATGCAGATTGTTTTTCACACGGACAATTATATGTTGCGTGTTCCCGTGTCGGAAAACCAGATAGTCTTTATATTTACGCGGAGAATGGAGAAACGAAGAATATACACCCACAAGTATTACAGAATTAAATTAATTTGAAAATTATTCTTTTTTGTTTTACTTATTTCTTATGCGTGCAACCACAATATGCCACAGCGAAGCGTGGCAGGGTACAGCTAGTACATATATAAAAACGGAAAATTAAATAAATACAGTAAACTACATGGCGACCGTGACAAAGTGACTAAGTGACATTAAATAAAATGAAACTAAATGGCCGCAAAATGAATTAAAATAAACATGGTCCACAAAAAGAAAATTAACAACTAAAAGATTTAATGTAAACCAGAGTAGTCTTCTTACTTTAGAAAAACTTTGTTCTGTACACAACACAAAACAACATTAAATAAACAACAAAAAGAAAAAGAAAAACTGATCGAAGATGTTTATCTGAGGCAGACGTCAAAGGTTTGAGCAATGCTGATGATTGCAAAAACAGTAAACTGCAAAACAGGCTCGTAAGTCGTCACAATACATTCATGGTGGACCGCTCTTAAGTCATCACCGGAAGTTAAAATGGCACACGGCTATTAGGAATTATAGCCTGCGCAAGTGTATGCAGATTTTGGGCCGTTGTCGGGGACAATTAGACGAAATTTAACCGAACCCACAAAAAAACAACCGGCGAAAGTACAACGAAAAAGTATAAACAGTCAATTTCCTATGGTCAAACGACTGGAAAAACAAAACAAGCAAAAAAAATAAAAATAAAATAAATAAATTAACAAACTATTGTTCAAAATGGAAAATAAAGCATTTTATAAACTACTAGCTGTACCCTGCCACGTTTCTCTGTGGCATATTGTGGTTAAGAGGGCACTTCTGAATACATCAAGGTTATGACAAAAGCATCTTCCTGGCATAAGGTGAAGAAGGCAATCAGAGTTGTCGTAGGCGGATTCAGGACTCTTTCTTGCACATTTAGTTCTATGAAATAGACACGTGAACCATTCTCCAAATTGACTGCCAAGTGAACTACAGCTGGATAGCGTTCATGAATTGGGAACGAAAAAATTCGCCATGCAGCCTCGTTGCTGCTTATGTATCTTCCAGCCTGGTATTGAGAGATTTCATCGACAACTCGTACTGCATTGCTGTCCCCATTTTCTGCCTGAACACCAAAAACTGCCATATCGCTGCCTTTATTCACGTACTTGCAGTTATATTTAATCGATTTCACGGAATTGCAATATTCTACGTTGATGTGCGCTTTGTATGATTTTGACAATAGTGGTGAGTATGGAACCACCCAACGATTGTCTACCTCAATATCACCAATTCTCATGTTTAAAGTTGCCGAAGTCCCTCCATCTTCAGTTGACCGTCTCCTATACAGAGGATATCCATCGTCCCCTGTTACGGTGTTGGCTGTAAATGATCGAGGATATTGCTTGGAACACTTCCCGTCTACCATGTATGGTGAACATGGGTTGAGGGTACCACAAGGGCCATGGATCATGTTCTTGATGACAATTTCATGCAAATCCGTATCAACCTCGGCCCGTGGAATCTCAGCGCATATAACATCGTCGATTTCGTCTGGAGTAATTTTATCATACATTCAAATCAGTATGTGCGCATGCGGCAATCCTCTCTTCTGCCATTCTACTGAATACATCCAGCACCGCACAGATCGAAAAACTCCATGTTTCACAATGAAATCCATCAGTGACTTGAGCTTTTGTCTGAAAACACGGGCTGTGATGTTATGCCTATCCCTATGTGATTTTCCAGGAAATAACAGCTATACTATCTTGTCCCAAGCTGTACTGCATGTGAAGGTGATAAATAAATCTGGACGGCCGTAGCAACGAACATATGCCATGGCATCTTGAGCATATTCATTCATGTGGCGTGGACTACCTATGTATGAGGACGGCAAAATCGTGAGCTTTCCAAAGTTGGTTGTATTACGGTCATTCATCACAGCATCACGCAAATGGATATATTCCTCGGACCGAAGTTTCGTCTGATTCAATCGAAGGAGCCCGACAGTATATGCAGACCTGATGCATCCGGTCAATAACGACATTGCGATTCGAGCTGTAATCAACAGTTGGATTATATCTGAATGCAAGACGATTGTATTGCAGGTTTTAATCTGCTGCAAGCTGTAAACGCGCTTCAGCTACCCTTGCCTTGTCGCGTTCATTATTTTGAGAGTGAATCAAATCGATTGCTGCAGAACGCGACTTCCTAACTCTCAATCGTTTTCTCTCAAGCCTATCTGCTTTTTTATTTTGCTGATTCCTCGTTGTGTATCTGCATTGCTCTCATCCGCTCAGTCTCTCGGAAGGAGGCCCGCTCTTCGTCAGTCATATTCGTAATCTTACGTCTTTTTGCTTCTGTATTGCGAGTACAACGACCCAATCTCGACTTCTTGGGTGGCATGACTTCGTTTCTTACTGAACCTGAACAAAAAAATAAAATTTGTATCTCCAATTTCTTCTTTCAATACATTTTTGAATGTTTGACAGGAAATGCTTTGATTCAGCTGGCTGCCTGTAGAGGGCGCAGCAGTAGGGGCACGGGGAAACGCTAAAAAAAAGTGATATATTCGCAACCGCAGATAAGCTATCAACATCAAAAGTATACAATAACCGAGCTGGAACCTCAACGCATGTTGTGTAAAAATTTGGGCTTAAACGGTTCAGAACTTTTCAAGTTTCTTCTTTCAATATGTTTTGAATGTTTGACAGGAAATACTTTGATTCAGCTGGCTGCCTGTAGAGGGCGCAGCAGTAGGGGCACGGGGAAACGCGAAACAAACTGATATATTCGCAAACGCAGATAAGCTATCAACATCAAAAGTAGACAATAACCGAGCTGGAACCTCAACGCATGTTGTGTAAAAATTTGGGCTTAAACGGTTCAGAACTTTTCAAGTCTATGAAGGATGTAGACACGAACAGAGCATTTTTATATATATAGACTAGCTGTACCCTGTCACGCTTCGCTGTGGCATATTGGGGTTGCTTGCATAAGAAATAAGTCAAACAAATAAGAATAATTTTCAAATTCATTTAATTCTGTAATACTTGTGGGTATGCAATATTCTTCGTTTCTCCATTCTCCGCGTAAATATAAAGACTATCTGGTTTCCGACACGGGAACACGCAACATATAATTGTCCGTGTGAAAAACAATCTGCATCCAAATCTAGACCACGCATTCCGTCCTCTGCACCGTAGTGGCAGGTATCTGCTCCTGTCGAGCAAAAGGATGCATAGAACCTAAAAGAAGCTCTTGAGGTGTGTCCAAACAATGGACGCCGCCCCCTCACAATAGCGCCAGACGCACTACACAGTGCATAAACGACAACGGCCTATCTCTGACAATGATGCGACCCGTCCCTAAACTTGCAGTTTTGAATTGAGTGAAGCGGTTCTTCACGGGGTCGGGGATTTCGACGATCGAATAAGGTAATCGATGGGCGTAGTTAGTATATGAAGAGTGAGCGAAGTTAAAACGGGCGTTCTTATTGTCGTGCGAAAAGTAGAAGGACACACTGCGGTAAGCGCGTGTGAGAGTTTACTGAAATGTAAATTTAAGGTTAAGTTCATTTCCACAGAATAAAACATACGTTGTGCTTCATATCTAACTGTCGGCCTTGGGCCATATGCTAACGCAGACCGGAGCGGTATTAGATTTACGTAACAGCGTAATCAGGTATGGAAACATATCTGAACAGCTCAAATACCACGAATGCGATAACGTGAACTTCACAAATATCGATGACTTAATAGTCCCAAATTCGGTGAAAGCTGCATTTAAAAAAATGATCCTTAAGAGGAAACAAGTGTTATCGAACTGTAACGAGGCGCTACTTTTTAATACCTCGATTATTACCACAATTCGTACGGAGACTAACGAACCCGTATATTCCAAGCTATATACTTACCCCATGGGAGCACAGCAGATTTTGTTAACACAGAAGTCAAACAGCTGTTAAAAGATGGCATTATCCGGCCTTCTAGGTCGTCATGTAACAGCCAGACATGGGTCGTCGACAAAAAGGGACTTGATGCAGATGGGAACAAAAAAAAAAAAAACGGCTGGTGATCGATTTTAGGAAACTGAATGAACGAACCGTTACCCTATGCCGAGTATTTCTATGATTCTAGCGAACCTAGGAAATTTTGTACTACGGGGTACCACCAGATTTATCTGGCTTAAAAAGACCGCGAAAAACTGTGTCGGGAGCAGAAGCAGCAGATTTAATATCAACATGTTTAAAATCATTATATGTAAACAAGCGATCAGCTGCGGCAAAAGCTTTCCAACTCATAAGCCGGCTTGAAAGCTCTTCCGCCGCAGCTCTTCTGTTTGCTTATCTATTCTCTCGCTTACATTCGCTCACTTACTTTGTAACCAAAACCACACACAAGCACGCACAAATTAAAACATAACTAATTTTACGCCAACACAAAACAAACCCCTCGCTAAATCAACTCGCTTAATAGGTGGCATAAATTAATGCCCTCCTCAAAACATTTGGTGACCCCGACGTGATCGCGTAAAAAATCGTTTTCGTTAAAATAAAATGTGAAAAGTGCTTATATATAGTTCGTATGCTCACACAATACAATTGCATATCGTTGCATCGCTATTGAACTCTATCGGTACATTCGAGTACATAGCATATCTTTATATATTTGTGCACTAGCATACAGTTGCAGCCCTTTTATATACCTTTCGTGCAAATTGTGTTTGTGCTGTTGGTTTTGGTGGTCCGATAGAACCGTTAGCTCGCGGTCAGTGAACGGCAAGCTTGGCTCCGCTATTCTTTCGTTCTCTATTCTCTGCGTTTGGTACAGCTGCATCGGCCGCAAACCCAAGGGACATTTGAATACTCTTTTTGAAAAATAAAATGGCAGAGAATGATTCGGTTACTGCGTGCCCATCCGGGGCCAATAGTGACTTGGACTTTTATAAAGCCAAAGCGGACTCGGTTTTTCGACAGCTAGTGGCTTCAAATGACTTTTTCGGTTCAAGTCAGGCTTGAGCTTATTGGACAAATGCAAGATAATTTTGATAAATCTCAAACAGCTGTCGAAAGGCTCAATCTACTAGAGCTGGCTAGTGATGTGCGTGCAAAATTTCTAAACATTTATTGTGCGGTGAAATCCAAAATCTCTCGCGAACTAGCAAAACTCCGCCGAGTGTCAGTGATAAATTCGACTGCACTCCCAAATTTCAACATCAAGCAGGCTTCAACCTCCAGGGCTGGTGTCCGGGCCACTTGGCTGCCCGAGTTTAAGCTGCCACGGTTTGGAGGCGCTTATATGGACTGGCTATGCTATGTACAGTACTACAGTACTACAGTACAGTTATCGGCAACAACGAGGACCTGACCAATTTGGAAAAAATCCAGCATCTACGCTCCTGTTTGGATGGCCCCGCATTAGACACAATTCGCTCGCTGGAGCCAACAGAGGCCAATTATGAGAAGGCAGTCGACCTATTGACTGCTAGGTTTGATAACAAACTTTTGCATTTTCAGGCGCACATACGATCTATTTTCAGGCTTTCTAGTGTGGTGAAAGGGTCGGCAAGTAGTTTGCGGCAATTGAGCGACGGCATCAACTCTCATCTGCGAGCCCTTAACACAATGGCAACCACCCAGGAGATTGCGGATGGAATGCTCATATCCCTGGTGTCCTCCAAACTGGATCAGCATACCCAGAAGAAGTGGGAAGAGGGATTGCATACCAATAAGCTGCTAAAATGGATGGATATGGCTGCCTTTATGGAGAAGAAATGTCGGATGATGGAAAACATTGAAAATGCTATGGTAACCCACACATCTAGCAACCAGGTGGGAAAAACTGTCAATAAAAATGTCCAAAACGCTTGCACCGCATCATCCTACACCTCATTATGTATTTTGTGTGATTCTAAGGATCACTTTATTTCGAAATGTCCACAATTTATTGCCTTGAGTCCCACATTACGCTACAAAGAAGCAAAAAGGCTACATCTTTGCCTAAATTGCCTGCGTAAAGGCCACAGCCTGCAGCAGTGCAAAGCTGGGAACTGCAGGCATTGTCGCTCTAAGCATCATACAATGCTACATTTGGAGTCAAATCCTGCTTCATCACCCTCGCAGCCTTCATCCACTTCTGCTCCTCAAAATAGTACCTCGCTCATTTCTGCTTCGCCAAATTCACCCCCACCTAAAGCCTCGGTAGATCATCAATCTGATTATGTGCTTCTTGCCACTGCCATCATATATGTCCGAAATCGTTCCGGCATAATGGTGCCCTGCAGAGCCTTGCTCGACTCTGCATCGCAAATTAATTTCATAACTTGTCGACTCGCTCATCAATTGCAACTGTCAACTCGTCGCTCAAATACATGCATCTCAGGTATAGGAGAGTCTTCACTCATGGCTGATAAGGCGGTAGATATTATTGTACAATCTCGCAACAAAAGTTACCAAACATCATTCGCTGCAATAATGACTAGCACCATCACAGATTATCAGCCGCATTTCGACCTAAACTCTTCAAAATGGAACATCCCCAGCAATTTATTCCTCGCCGATCCGCTCTTTCATAAAAGTCAAAGGATTGACATTCTTATAGGGGCTGGAATCTTCTTCGACCTGCTTTGCGTTGGGCAGATACGGCTGGCCGATCACCTTCCCTCCTTGTCAAAAACTAGATTGGGTCGGGTAGTATCCGGTGGCATATCTTCGCCGGCCCATAAACACTCTTCTCTTCCCGCATTGTCAGTTGAGCACGATGTACAATTGGAACCTGAATCGTTGCCGGACCTTGTCAAACGGTTTTGGGAAATTGACAGCTATTGTGGATCGTCATCTGCTCCAACTGATGAGGATGCCTTGTGCGAGAATTTATTTGCTCAATCTTATTCTCGGCTTGAGTCAGGCCAATATTCAGTTCGATTGCCCGCAAAGACTAGTCTCGATATGCTAGGAGATTCATACCATCGTGCTTCGCAGCGATTCAAATCATTGGAATCCAAATTGGCTAGAAATCCTAATCTCAAGGCTCAATATATTGCCTTTATAAAGGAGTATATCGATTTAGGCCATATGTCGCTCTCTTGCAAGCAGTCAGCTTTGCCGCAATATTATTTGCCCCACCACTGCGTTCACAAATTGGACAGCTCGACTACCAAACTCAGGGTAGTCTTCGATTTTTCTGCCAAGTCTTCGCCTGGATACTCTTTAAACGAGTTGCTCTTTGCTGGTCCCTCCATTCAGCCTAAAATCTTCAACACTTTTGATCCTTTAAAGTGGCACTATGTGGCGACATCTGCAAAATGTATCGCTGTGTGCGTGTCACCGAACCTGATAATCTGCTCCAATGTATCCTCTGGCGTGATAGTCCGAGCGAAGAAATTAAAATATTCACCCTAGGCAACGTCACTTATGGCACTAAGCCTGCTGCATTCCCAGCAATTCGTGCTATGCAGCACCTCTCCTATGATGAAGAGAAGGATTTTCCTGTGGCAGCCATGATCGTGCGTAGGGACTTTTATGTTGACGACCTTATTTCTGGAGGCTAAATCGTTACTTGCAAAAGGCCTATTTTCAATTCGTAAATGGTGCTCTAATGAGCCGGCAGCGCTTGAAGGAGAACTTGAGGCTGATCGCGAGAAAATGCTCAAATTCGATGATGGGACTGACGTCGCCAAAACACTTGGCCTATACTGGGATACAAGTTCCGATAATTTGCTTTTTGGATTCTCTGGAAATGTAGCAGACAAGCCAGCTACCAAGCGGTCTATTTTATCAGCCGTAGCCAAATTCTACGATCCCCTAGGTCTTACAGCGCCCATTATAACCAGGCTCAAAATATTCTTGCAAATCCTGTGGAAAGAAAAGCTCGACTGGGATGAGACTTTGCCACAAACTTTGCATTCCTTATGGTTGGAACGCTCCGCGCGAATCTCGGCAGTCAGCCATTTAAAATTTCCTCGCTTCATCATGCAATCTGACTCATCTTTGGAAATTCATGGATTTTGTGATGCAAGCTTGGCGGCATATGGTGCCTGTATTTATGTGCGCTCCGAAACAGGGGGCACCTACTCATCACATTTGCTTTGCTCCAAGTCTAGAGTCTCGCCGCTTAAAACACTAACCATACCCAAGCTTGAATTATGCGCAGCTCTATTGCTATCCGAACTCATCTACAACATCGCTAATGCCATTTCTCAGCCTTGCACATATCATTGTTGGTCTGACTCAACAATTGTGCTCTCTTGGATTCGCCGGGCCCCATCAGACTTTAACATTTTCGTTTCCAACAGAATCGCGCAGATTCAAGAAAGGACCAAGGATATGGCTTAGCACCATATATCGACCCACTACAACCCGGCTGACATATTATCCAGAGGATGTACTCCGCTCGAACTTTTGGACTCGAAGCTGTGGCGTGAGGGCCCACCATTCCTGCGGACAGACGAAGCTTGCCGCCTCATACGCCTACTGTAGTAGATGTGCCTGAACGCCGCCGCCTCGCGCTGGTGCTGACGCAAAGCCAGGATATTTCGTATGGCTGTAAGTTCCAAAATTGTTTTGGAAAGCAGCAGCGAGTCTTTGGCTACATACATCGGTTCCTAATGCTAAAAGTTAAGGATGAGCCACGACGGCGAGGACCTCTTACAGTAGACGACATCAAGGGAGGCACGCATCTGCTCATCAAGGGAATCCAGCTCATCAACTTTGCAGAGGAGTATAAGGCCCTGCAATCCGAAAGGCAGATTTCCTCAAAAAGCAAGCTGTACTCGCTGCATCCAATCTGCGATGAATCGGGACTAATTCGAGTTGGCGGTCGGCTGCAGAATTCATTATTGGATTATGATGCAAAACACCCAATTTTGCTTCCCAAGGATCATCCAGTCACGTCAGCAATCATAGCTCACTATCATTTGAAATTTCTTCACTCAGGCCCGCAGAGCTTGTTGGCGGCTTTACGGCAAAGGTTTTGGCCAATTGGTGGTCGAAAAATAGTCGCCGCCACTATCAACAAATGCATTCGCTGCTTTCGATTAAAGCCCAAATTAGCTGAGCACATCATGGCGCCCTTGCCATCCAACCGCGTGCAGCCAAGTCGACCATTTGTCACAGTGGGAATCGATTTCTGTGGTCCTTTCTACTCCAAGTCTGAAGTCAGAAACCGGCCACCCATCAAATGCTATATCGCAATATTTGTTTGCTTCGCCACTAAAGCCTGCCATTTGAAGCTGGTGGAGGATTTGTCTGCGGCCTCATTTATCGCTGCCCTCAAGCGCTTCATAAGCCTAAGGGGCAAGCCTGGCACAATATGGTCCGGTAACGCTACAACGCCTTCGTTTTCATCGGGATCAAATGGCAATTTATTCCCCCTCGTTCGCCTCATTTCGGCGGCCTATGGGAGGCTGCCGTCAAATCTGCAAAATATCACTTTCAAATATCACTATTCTCGCAATCAATGAGCTTCGCACTTTAGTCTATGAAATTTCAGCGATGCTTAACTCTCGACCGCTCTGTCCAATTTCAGAAAACCCTAACGATTTGGATGTCCTTACACCTGGTCACTTTTTGATTGGGTCAAATTGGCCCGACATCACGCACCTCAGCATTGAGCGGCTGAGCCGCTGGCAACAAGTTTGCAAATTCAGCAAATCATCTGGCGGAAGTGGAGTACCAGCTACCTCTCGCTTTTACAAGAGCGTGGGAAATGGCGTGCATCAAGGCCCAACATCCTACCGCATAGCATTGTGGTGCTCAAGGAGGACAACATCCCTCCGCTTCAATGGCGCCTTGGCAGAGTGGAGAGCATCATCCATGGAGCTGACGGTGTGGCCCGTGTCGCTGTCATTCGGACAGCCACCGGCCTAATAAAAAGGGCTGTTGGCAAAATAGCTGTTCTACCCCTGGAAACCACCTCATCTGGCAGCGTGCCGCATCCAGCGGGGGGAGCATGTCGGGAGCAGAAGCAGCAGATTTAATATCAATATGTTTAAAATCATTATATGTAAACAAGCGATCAGCTGCGGCAGAAGCTTTCCAACTCATAAGCCGGCTTGAAAGCTCTTCCGCCGCAGCTCTTCTGTTTGCTTATCTATTCTCTCGCTTACATTCGCTCACTTACTTTGTAACCAAAACCACACACAAGCACGCACAAATTAAAAAAACATAACTAATTTTACGCCAACACAAAACAAACCCCTCGCTAAATCAACTCCCTTAATAGGTGGCATAAATTAATGCCCTCCTCAAAACAAACTGCTTTCTTTGGATTGAAAAATGCGAGAAGTATCTTTCAAAGGGCGATTGACGACGTACTACGTGAATAGATCGGGAAAATTTGTTACGTCGTTATCTGTTACGACGTGATAATTTTCTCCGAAAATGCTTCCGAACACGTCATACACATTGACACAGTCCTAAAATGCCTGTGCGAAGCCAACATGAGAGTGACACCGGCAAAAACCAAATTCTTCAGAGAAAGTGTTGAATTTTTTGGTTTCTTTGTCGCATCAACCGGAGCCAAAACAGACCCGGAAAATGTAAAAACCATTCAGGAGTCTTTTCTAGGATTGGCCAGCTAGACCACTCACCTCCATACTTAAGAGAGAGAATGGCACTGTTTACAAACACCCAACGCAGAGCGTTCGAGAACCTGCGAGACATTTTGTCATCAGAAAATGTGATACTAACGTCCCAGAAAGGCAGGCCAATCACAATGATATCTCGTACGTTGAAAGACTGTAACGGCACAAAAAAGATCCCGATTTTTACGGACCATCAACCTCTTACTTTCGCCGTATTCGAGCGAAATACAAATGCCAAAATTAAACGATGGAAAGCATTCATCGAAGAACGTAACGCCAAGGAAAGGAAAATTTTTTGGCCGACGCTTTGTCACGACAAAACATAAACGCTAAACAAAACGAACCCCAATCTGACGTAGCCACTATTCACAGTGAACTTGACCTTCACGGTCGAATCCACCGATAAGCCCCTGAACTGCTACAGGAATCAAACAATCCTGGAGTAAGCAGAGCAGCCTTTACGGCGACACCTCTTAGTTTTCGGGACCAAAAACCGACACATTTCCCAATTCAATAACAAGGACTTGCTGCTCGGGTTAGTCAAAGAGGTAGAAAACGTAGATGTTGTTAACGCCATTTACTGCGGCCTCCCAGCACTAGCACGCATCCAACACGTCTTGGTGACCGAATTCCCAGCAACCAAGTTCTGGCATTGCAAAAAATTCGTGAATGACATCACGGAAGCAAATGAACACAGGGCAGCCCAGGAAAATGTTTAACAAGTCAAGTGGTTGTAAACTGCAAGACATGCACCAAGGGGATGTACAACAGACACCCCAAGAAGCAAGAGTTGGGTAACACACCAATATGCTGCATATAGACATACGGACAAGAGGTTTTTTTAACCAGCGTAGATAAATTTTCAAAATTCGCTGTAGTACAGCCATTACTTTCTACTTTCCTACAAGACAAAAGATAATTTTTGAGGTAGGAGAAAAAGTATACCTCAAAAATAATAAAAGGTTAGGAAATAAACTAACCGCACTGTACACAGAAGAGCGTGTACAGGCAGACATGGTAACGTCAGTCCTTATTAGAGGGAGGGTGGTCCACAAGGACAACCTTAGATAAATATACCCCTCAGCTTTTTTTAACTTTTTTACTTTATTTTCATACACCCTACACCTTAGCATACTTACTCCATTTTATAAACAGTAGATTTAACCTTTCGCCTTCTTACAGGATCGCGAAAATTTTATTAATAACGTTAACTAAATTAACGCTAGAGTGACGGATTATTCGCATGCTCAGTATATCCCAATTAAGGACGGAATTGCGTTGGTATGGGAACATAGAAACTTGCTTCGATGTTCAAATAATTTGTCCGAATTTTCAATTATAGTAGAAGAAACTACTAGGTTGTCCGATTTATTCCCACAGTCTCATAGGAAAAAATTTTTAGACGTCGATACCGAACATGTTAGAAGTTTATTGTCTGTTTTAAAAGTACACCATAGGATGGCCAGGAGCATAGACTTCCTAGGCACCGCACTCAAAGTATTTGCGGGCACTCCCGACGCGGCCGATTTCGCTATGCTAAAAATGTCCGAGGCACGTTTAATTGAGTCAAATACGAAGACGCAGAATAAAATTAATGAATTAACAGAGGCTGTTAACAAAATTATCAAGGCAAAACAAAATAATATAGTTGACACTTCTCACCTGTACGAGGTACTTTTGGACAGTAATAGAATACTAATAACTAAGATTCAAATCGTAATGCTTACAGTCACGATTGCAAAAGCACATAATAAACCCAGCAATTTTTAATCAAGATGATTTGAAGACTGTATTTGTTGATCACCCCACAGAAGTCCCCATCATTAGCCTACTAGAGCCGTCTAACATTACAGTCCTTCAGTCCGATAGTAGAGTCCATGTGCTAATCGCATACCCTAAGATTAAAACAATTTGTTAAAAGGTCACAATCTTCCCTGTATCACACCAACCTACCATCCTGCAGTTGAAGGAGAACACAGTAGCCGAATGCAATAGCGACGTCTTAGCAGTTACAGAGTGCGTACCAACAACTTACGCGTCGTTTTACATGCTGGCGGCCCATGATACTTGTGCTCGAGGCCTACACGCGTGTAGTACCGCACTATGCGAGACACAAGACAGCCACCTAGCCCTATCACGTTAATATATGACGGAGTAATAATAATCAACGAGTGCCCAGCTAAAGTCAGCACTGACGACGGCCCTGAAAAAGCCACCAACGGCTTACACATCATCACGTTCGAGCGAGTGGCTTTCATCAATGGCACCAAATACTCAAACCAACGTGAAGCCATAAGAAAAACTCCGGGCATGACGGCATCCCCGTTACTCAACATCATCGGCCACGATCCCACACTAAGCATGCTATTTCTCCAAAGGTTTAATAACCAAAATTTGAAGGTCCTACAAGGGCGTAAGAAGGAATGAAAGCGGCTGGAACTACCGACACCTGGTTCGCGGTCGGCGTGGGAGCCAGTCTTCTCATCAGCTGCTCTTTCCTACTCTTCATGATGCTGAGGAGGAGACGAGACGCACGGGAGATCCAACAAGCTGTGGACGGTCATATCCCTAAGGCGAGAATTGTTAACACTGTTAAGTAGTAATCATAAGTCGATACAGATCTTGGGTGATTATTGGATCACCCTAGTGTTTAGTTGCAAAATCAGCTTAACCATCTTTAGGGGCCGTACCTGGTTCCTATTGGTGCACGGTATGGTGAGTTATGTTGCTTTTGCTAGTGTCAGCACATTGCTGCACGAGCAGTCGGTCATAGAGGTTTTCAGTTTTAATTTGGATATTTAATAAAGAGCATTTGCTTGAATGTAAAACTCCGCCATTGGCAGTCAACATTTATTTTATTAATTGAAATTGGTTATCGTGCCTTAAGGGCCGTAAGGAGTCAGTTACTCCCGACGTAGTCTTCTTAAAATAGGAGAGAAGAGAGTCAGTGGCAACAGCCCGGCTCATCCATAAGAGCAGCCAGCCACGGTGGCAATTGAGTCATCACACCCTTGCCCGGAACAAGCCACGGTGGCAATTGGATCGTAATCCCTGACCCTCACGGACAGCGGCGAGGGTCAGCGCGTGGTTACACAATTAAAAAATAATTTGCATCCAGCTATTCTTATTTGTGTAGGTAATTGAGTTTATTAATATATTTATTTTTTTGCATTCCTTTTTGTGCCTTCCCGGCTAAACATTGCTTGGTATTACCCACGCTCTTTAGCTACCCCGCTCTCTCGTTCTCTTTGTGCCGCTTATCTTATCTATTGGTACAGTGGTAAGTCCCGATTATGAATTCGCAAATTGTCTGCTTCGATGGCTGGCTATATTAGTGTAGCTCGGACGGTGGACGATGTTAGAAAAAATATCGGCCTACGCTACTGCTGCGAGGTTTGTCGCGAGGTGAAAAAGGAGATGTAGTTCTCTTGCAGTAAACCAAGGGCGGTTTTAAGGACATTTATCGAGAAAACTCATGATATGTTATTGTCGCTGGATAGCCAATATAATAGCTTCAACGTTATTAAAAGAGTCTTACAGAAGCAAAAGAACAGAAATTGGCTTGCAGCATGTAGGCTGATCCCAACACCCCGCGACGGGCACTCTGCAGCAGCCTCCCTTCGCACAACCCTCGACCTCTGCATTAAATCAAGTGTGCTGAGATGGAGCAATAGGAAAGACTAGGTTCCCTAAATATTGCCCCTCAAAGCCCCGGCAGATAACCAACCTGCCTTGCCAAAAGCCCTTATAGCTGTTCCACCTACGAGACATATATTTGTCTCGCGGCGCTTCCCTGCTAAAACATCGCCTTTATTCAAGGTTAAACCAAAGCCCAAAAGTTAGGTGGAAAAATTCAAATTCTCTTATGCTAGGGACATATCAAATAACCAAATAAACGTCCCTAACGAACTCTTTGAAACATTCCATACATTTTGATGCCCTCGTTAATTCGTATTATTTGGCGCAACGCATAGAATATTGAACCTCTTTTAAATAGTAATTTTTTTCGAAACCTCATAAATCGTAGTGCGATGCAAAATTTTTTGTAGTTAAAGCACCGTTAGATTTTGCAGACAGCTATGCCGCCTTTATGTCGCTATGCATTCTGAATTTTGTGTTTCTCTCGCTGTTTTCTTTTAGTTTGCTAATTTTTTTCGGAGAATAACATCGTTCTGTGAAAAAAAAACGTACGTGGCAAAACAATTCGATGTCGCTCCATCAACAATAACATCAATTCTACAGAAGAAAAAGTTTATAATGCAAGCCAATTTTGGAAGAAGTTTTGCCCAACAATTCTGACAGTGACGAGGATGATGCCGCCGATGGAAAAGAAATTTTAACGAATTTACAAGCCAGAGCATTAATTCCTCAACTTAAACATTATTTTTCGACCCATGATGTTCCAAATAGTCTCTTTGACAACCTAATAGGTTTAGAAAACGCAATGGAAAAAATAAAAGAAAAAAACACCAAGCAATCCAAAATTACCAATTATTTTAAAGCTTAAATTTTTGTTTTTTATAATTTAATGTTTCTGCTTTATTGTTTAATTTTTTGTTATTATAATTAAATATTATTGTTTTATTTTCCTTTAATTTGAAAAACGTACAAATTGTTACGGAACTGGCTTTCCTGGACTTGCTAAGGGCTTCTTCCCCGTTCCCCTATTGGTCGCAGCGCATGGGTTGCACCAATCCCGGACCTAGGATACGATCAATCCGGAGGGCGAGAACAACACACTAATACGTCACATCGAACACTAACTAACAATAACACTAATGTCTTACACCTAACAACAACTAACACTAACACTAATGTCTTACACCTAACAACTTAAATTTATTTATTTTCTTCTTTTATATCTCCCAGCTCGCCCTGGTTTGGCGCCGGGTGGTAAGGGTTGCCCGCAGGTCGGCGGCAGCTGCCTGGGCAGAAATTGATGCGCAATTCGCCCTTTGTATCGTCCCATGCGGAACGGACTCACCAGATCTGGAGTCTTCTTTAGACTGCGGCGGCGGTGAATGCTCCGAAGTGGGCTCCGGCCGGCGGACTTGGCTGCGCCGGTCACTCTGGCCGGTGGTTGTTGGATGCGGGAGTCGCCGCGGCTCCGAAGCTGGCTCCGGCCGGCGGACTTGGCTTGCGGCGGCGGCGACGGTTGTTGGTTGCGTGGGCCGGCGGACTTGGCTTGCGGCGGCGGCGACGCGGTGCCCAGCAGCTTGGGCGACGGCTCTGGGAAAACGCTCAGGAAACGGCACTGGGAAAACGGCTCAAGAAACGGCACTGGGAAAATGGCTCAATAAACGGCACTGGGAAAACGATCGGTCACGTCTCCACTTCTTTCCGGGATCACGTTTTTTTTCCCTTTCCGAAGTTAACCGCACCACGCACCACGTTATCCATCCAGTTTTTTTCTTCTCGTTTTTTCTCCTTCCACCTCCCTTTATAGCCCGGTTCCTTTTCCTCTGTTCCGGACTCCAGCCGTTACTTTATCATCGCCGTTGCTGAGAGAAAGGGCAAGAACCCTTTCTCTTAGGCACTTTGAACTTCCGGGTTCGCTCATTTTCCTCGCCCCCTCCTGGTCCTACCAATCCCACCTATCCCTATCGATATATCGATAGTCCTTCAGCCCGTTCCCACCCGAAATGCAACACCACCCAAGGATATGGGGAGCTGCTGCCGGCTTCCAGCGGCTCGACAGGATCATTGGGAGCATTTGGATCTGTATCTCCAGCGCAGTTCCGTACGGTGCCCAACGCGGGGCCCACGTCTTACGGGAAGTACCCTTTCTCCAGTGTCTGGTCCATGTATACTTTGTGATCTCTCTTCCAGGTCACACGCGGATATCTTTGGCGTGGTATACACCCAAACTCCGGCCCTGCATGTCCTCGAGCTCGTAAGCGTTGCTGCCTATCGTCCTCACCACCCTGGCCTTGAGGAACTTCCTGGCAAACTTGGCGTTAAATTGCCTTCCGAAGTCGCTGAGAACGAAATTCCGCCGATACACCTCCTGGCCTGGCTTTGCGGCGAACTCTCTGGCCCTCTGGTTATAGCGTCGGCGACAGCGGTCGTACGAGGCCTCCAGACACTTGCGCACTTTCTCTTGCACGACTCGGAGCTTGTCGGAGCCGTTGGCATACCGGCCATCTCATGGCCGCACAGAGACTGCAGCTTCCTGGCCAACCGGTAGCTGGATCCATGCAGGAACATGTGGTGTCCGAACAGCGTGAAAAACGGTGCTTCGCCCGTAGCCGAGTGAGCTGCGTTCCGGAGGGCCACTTCGATCTCGGGAAGGTAGGCATCCCATTCCCTATGATCGTTCTCCAGGAACCCTCGGATAGCCGCCAGAACGCTCCGATTCACCCGTTCCGCTGCGTTGCTCTGTGGAGAGTATATCGGAGTTTTCAAGTGCCGAATCCCAAAACTCTCTATGGCCTCTTCGAAAACCTTCGACACAAACTGTCGTCCATTATCCGAATGCACGATCTCTGGGACACCCCGAACTTGTAGAAGACCTCATTTATGAGGAAATCCACAACATTTGAGGCAGTCGCTTCCTTCATGGCCTTCAGAAACGTATATTTTGAAAAGTGGTCCACCACATGAAGATCCAGGCATGCCCTTTCTTCGACCTCGGATACTTGCCAAGGAAGTCGATGTACAGGTTCTGTAATGGCCGCTCCGTCTGTACTCGCTCACCGATTCCGACCATCATACGGTGATTCGGCGCCTTCGACTCCTTGCAGACCTGGCATCTTCGAACAAATTCCCGAACCTGCAGCACCATCCCGGGCCAGTAGAACTGCCTCCGAAGGATCTCCAGTGTCTTCCCCATTCCGCCGTGAGCTGCCTTTGGGTCCGTATGGGCTCGCTCTACCAGGCTGTGGGTCAGACTCGGCGGTATCCAGAGCTTCCACGCTGATCCGTCCACCTCGTCGTCCAAAGTTGCCGGGGAGGTTCGCTTGAAGATGAGCCCGTCCTCGATCCTAAGATCCGGTAAGTAATCCTTGTTGCCCATGATCTCTTTGACTAACTCCTGGTACTCCTTTCCAGCAAATTCGGTGGTCTCAAAACCCAGCAACTCTGTCAGGTCCACAGAGATCTCCTCCACGCATCGCGAAAGCGTGTCTGCCACCACGTTCTCGCTGCCTTTCCGGTGTTCGATGGTAAAATTGAATCCCTGGAGCTGCAGAGACCACCTGGCCAGGCGTCCCGACAGATCTTTCATGGACATCAACCACTTCAAGCTGGCGTGATCCGTGATGCACGTAAACGACATGCCTTCCACGTATGGTCGGAACTTCCGGAACGCTTGAAATCGGCGTGCACCAGTACAGGTGCTGTGGTTAGCGCCATCTTCAAGGCTTCAACCGCCAGCTGCGCTTCCGGACTCAAGGAAAACTTGTTCCCAGTTTTCTTGAGGGATTCGCTCAACGGCGCTGCTAGCGTTGCGAAGTTTCGAACGAATCTCCGATACCAGCCTGCTGTTCCCAGAAACGCGCGCACCTCCTTCATCGACCTCGGCTCCGGCATCCTCCTGATTGCCGCCACCCTACCGGGATCCGTGCTCAGACGACCTCCACCCACGACGAAACCCAAGTAAGTCAAAGACTTGAAGCAGAATTTAGATTTGTTCATGCCGATAGTTAATCCTGCTTCTCTTAGGCATTCGGCGACCCGTCGTAGGTATCGGAAGTGCGTCTCGATGTCCGGGGCCAGAATGAGAAGATCGTCCAAGTATACAAAAACGTTGGATCGGATCTCGGCTGGGATTACTTGATCCATGAGTCTTACCAGCCTCTGTGCCGCATTACAGAGCCCGAAAGGCATCACCCTGAATTGGTAAAGGGGCCAACCAGGAAATGTGAACGCCGTCAACTCCTTGCTCTTCTCGTCCACTTCGATCTGCCAGAACGCAAATTTCAAATCCACGCTGGAGATGAAATGCGTTTGATCGATTCTGGACAGGATTCCATCGATACTGGGCAAGGGGTAAGCGTCCTTGAAGGTCACGTCATTTAGTTTCCTGGCGTCTAAACAGAATCTATCCTTTCCAGGCTTCGACACCACCGTCGTCCGGTTGCTCCAAGGGCTCTTGCTTTCCTCGATGACTCCCAGGGCTAGCATCTTGTCGACTTCGTCCTCGACCACCTTTTGCTTCGCTGGCGACATTGGGTAGGGACGGTCCTTGAAAATTTTGGCGCCTTCCACCAGCTCTATGGAGTGTTTCTCCAGGCCAGTCGTTCCCAAACCATCCTTCTCGAAGGTGAGGAACCTCTGCTTGATTGCCTCTAGCTCTCGGTTCTCGGCCTCAGATAATGTCCAGGATTCGGGGTCTGTCTTTTCCTCGTCGTCATCTTCCTGGTCGGCGTAGTGCTCCATCTCCCTGGCGTGAACTTCTTCGGCTTTCTTCACCCCTTGAACCGGGATATCTCCAATTACGGTCGGAGCCAGTTCAACCGCCCGCCAAAAGTCGACGCCGAGGTATGTCGTTTGTTCCAGATAAGGGCACAGATAGAAATGAATGTTTTCTACCCTTCCCTCATACTCCACAGGTACCTTTATCCGGCCGATGATCGATCGATCCTCTCCAGCGGCAGTTCGCACCACCGAGAAGTACCTCTGCACCGGCACACCCATCGCGTCCACCAGTTCCCTGCAGCCTTTTCCGAGCAGACTGACGCTCGCTCCGGTGTCCAACAACCCAGTCAGCTGCTGGCCTGAAATCTTTACTCGGGCGAACGGTCTGGGATCCTGGGTGCCGCCCCGCTTGACGGCCGCGACGACTTCTCGGCGCTTCCGCTGGCGTTTCCGGAACCGATCTCGTGCCTTTCGAACCGTCCGGGAGACTTCACGCATGCCGCTCAGCTGATGCTCCTCGAATATACGGTTCCTGACCTCTATATACCGTCGCATGCGCTCTTCATAGGGTAAGTATCTTAAATTATTTTTAGAATTATCCTTAACGTCTATCTTGTTATTTTTAGGGTCTCCTACTGCGCGGAATTCCTCGTTGGGCGAGCCCCTTCCACTCTGGGATCGCCCCGCCGTCCGTTTCCCATACAATTCGGGCACTTCGGAGCGACGGTGTCGGCCTTTCCGCAACGGAAACAGAAAACTTTTTTCAGCTCCTGCCCGCAGTCCCAAAAACCGTGGTCCATGACTCCACAATTCCAGCAGCCAGCCCGGAAAGGATTTCGAGGCCGCTCCCGGACTTCCTGCACTTGCAGTGGTTGCTCGTCTTCATCCTCCTCTGGCTCTGGAGCAAACGCCCCGCTGACTCGGTTCCGTTCCGATCCTTGGTAGCGCGTTGGTGGTGGGAATTGGGCCCGAGCTCTGCGTCCGAAGATACGCTCCACCTCGAGGCTCTCCTGCCGCAGTTCATCCACAGTGAGTAGCTCCATCGCATACATGAAGCGAGCGATCTCTTCTCTTAACCCCTTTTTCATCACCTTAACCAGGTGACGCTCCGGCATCCGCTTCCTCAGGCGAGAAGCAAGGGTTTGCATTGCATGCAGATAATCGTCTACGCTCTCCCCTGGTTGCTGCTCCCGCTGCAGTAGCTGATGCATCCGATGATGCTCCGTCTCATGGCTCTGGAACCAATCTAGCAGCGCTCGGCGTAGCTGCCCTACCTGTTAGCAGCGTGTGGAAATTTCTCATCACCTCGGCCCATGAGCAACGCGATTGCCTCTGGAGGTACTCCAAGCGAAACAGGAAGCCTTCGATGTGGTTCCGCTCGTCCTCACCGCCGAACGAAATGTTCCACCTATCCACCCTTGTGCCATGAGAACTGAATCCTGCATCCCAGTTTGCGTACGTCCGTTCGTCACGGAATCCGCCGGCGCGTCGGTCCTCTACACGCCAGTTTCGACCGACGCTGTCATCCCGACGTGTCTCCTCAACCTCGGTGGAACCGTCGGGGCTGAATGAGTAGATCTCGGCTGGATCTGGCGCCCTCCTGGGCGGCTTCGGCGGATCTCGTGGCGTAGGCCTCGTTGCATGACCGACGGACGTCTGTCCATGCCTGGGTACCGCTCCGCGGGCGTCGTGCACGGGCTCCCTCGCTCGTCCAAACGGAGGTGGTGGCTGCTGTGGGCGCTGTTGTTGTCCTGTTGCTGTCGACTGCTGCTGCTGACTCTCGATCCTTCCAGGTAAGTGCTGCTGCTTTGTGGCGGGTCTCAAAACTTCATTAATCAGCTTCATCATTTCCAGAAACCCGGCCCGCATCTCGTCCCGCAAGCTCTGGCTGATCCCCTCTTCTTGGGTCTTGCGATATGTTTCCGCCACCTGAGCCAGGGCGAGGTTCACCGCCGACTTGGCTGTGGAATCTACGGGCGGATCTTGAAAATGTACTGCCCGCTGAGCGGAATCCATTCCCATCAGATGGTCAGCTGTGGCCCCGATCGATTCGAAGTCTAGCAATTTAGTCCTTGCTTGCCCTTCCGGCTCCTCCAGCTGTTGGTCTTGTCGCCGAGAAGGGGGTGTCCTCGGCAACCCCATAGAGGCCCGCGGCGGCGCGTGACCGACAGCACCATCCCCATCTGTGGACCACAACTCCTCTTCCCGGGCTGAAGGACCCTTCGACCTGAGCTGGTAATTATTTCCCCTGTCCCTGTCCATAATCCAATTCTTTAATTCCTAACCGCTACCGACTTTATTCACAAAATAAATAAATATGTAAACATAAATAAACTAACATAAATAAATGCACATGCAACAAATATGTAATTAAATAACGCAATAAATAAATAAATCAATAAATAAATAAATAAATGGAGAAATAAATATTCGAATAAATAGATAATGAAATCTTCTTCTACCTGCGTACTCAACCAAAAAATTCACGAACTTTTCTTTTCCTTTCTAAATTCAGGGGAGATGGAGCCGATCAACCGTCGGTGGCTCCGTGCCAGATTCCCGCGTCATCAATTCGTCCCAGTAGTTTCGACTCCGGCCGCTCGTCAACTGGGCTAACTTTCAGCGGTGCTGAAAGTCGCCAGTTAAGGACATCGGCTTTCAGCAGTATCCCGTAGGATTTTCCTTGATGCCTGGGACTTCAAGGCTCAGACTGCGGTGGTCGCGCAGCGCGCAGTGAGACCTGCGGGTTGCGACTTCACCAACAGACTGATCCCAGGAAGCCTCATCCACCAGGAAAACCCAAGGATCTGCACAACATTTACTCTAACCAAAACATTTACATTGAAAACAACCAAACTTTACGTTAATATAAATAAACACTTGTTTCCCTATCTACTATATATCACAGTTTATATCACAGTGGTTCTTGACTCGTGCTTTATGCACAGTCTGTGGCTAAGGGATGCGAATCCGTCGTTCCCACGCCCGGATGCCACCACCCTGCCACCGCAGCACCCTCTGTGAACTGTGGCCGGGAGCAATTGTCCATCTTTTTGCGGACGAAGCCTCCCGTCCTGACTGGGAAACTAATTAAAAATAAAAACGAATGTCCTACGCCTTGGTCACCAGTCCCCGGTCCTCGGTGCAGTTGCAGACCGTAACATAGACCTCGCAAGCCACCGATTGCGAGGGCTGGATGACCTAGGACGTGGCCTTTCGAGACGTCGTCATCCCGCTATTCTTTTATTTTTTTAGATTTGGGCGCCATATTGTAACGGATCTGCCTTTCTTTGGGCAACGCCGGGCTAGCTCAGGGTGCCCAGGGCTGGGTCCGACCCAATGCCCGCAGTCCGCACAATTAGAATATACCGAATTATTCGGACGTCTCAGACTAAACTACAAGTGTAATCACTAACAATACAAAAAGGTAAACAAACACGACAATTAAGCTGCTAGGTTGAATTTGTGGCTTGGCTGGCTCCGCCACGACGCGCCCACCCATCCAGTGATGCCTCCTCCACCTTTCGGGGCATCACCCATCACCATCACCATCATCACTAACAATAACACTAATGTCTTACACCTAACAACTTAAATTTATTTATTTTCTTCTTTTATATCTCCCAGCTCGCCCTGGTTTGGCGCCGGGTGGTAAGGGCTGCCCGCAGGTCGGCGGCAGCTGCCTGGGCAGAAATTGATGCGCAATTCGCCCTTTGTATCGTCCCATGCGGAACGGACTTACCAGATCTGGAGTCTTCTTTGGACTGCGGCGGCGGTAAAGGCTCCGAAGTGGGCTCCGGCCGGCGGATTTGGCTGCGCCTCTGCGGCTCTGGGAAAACGCTCAGGAAACGGCACTGGGAAAATGGCTCAAGAAACGGCACTGGGAAAACGATCGGTCACGTCTCCACTTCTTTCCGGGATCACGTTTTTTTTCCTTTCCGAAGTTAACCGCACCACGCACCACGTTATCCATCCAGTTTTTTTCTCCTCGTTTTTTCTGCTCCCACCTCCCTTTATAGCCCGGTTCCTTTTCCTCTGTTCCGGACTCCAGCCGTTACTTTATCATCGCCGTTGCTGAGAGAAATGGCAAGAACCCTTTAGGCACTTTGAACTTCCCGGTTCGCTCATTTTTCCTCGCCCCCTCCTGGTCCTACCAATCCCACCTATCCCTATCGATATATCGATAGTCCTTCAGCCCTTCAGTTCCCACCCGAAATGCAACACCACCCAAGGATATGGGGAGCTGCTGCCGGCTTCCAGCGGCTCGACAGGATCATTGGGAGCATTTGGATCTGTATCTCCAGCGCAGTTCCGTACGGTGCCCAACGCGGGACCCACGTCTTACGGGAAGTACCCTTTCTCCAGTGTCTGGTCCATGTATACTTTGTGATCTCTCTTCCAGGTCACACGCGGATATCTTTGGCGTGGTATACACCCAAACTCCGGCCCTGCATGTCCTCGAGCTCGTAAGCGTTGCTGCCTATCGTCCTCACCACCCTGGCCTTGAGGAACTTCCTGGCAAACTTGGCGTTAAATTGCCTTCCGAAGTCGCTGAGAACGAAATTCCGGCGATACACCTCCTGGCCTGGCTTTGCGGCGAACTCTCTGGCCCTCTGGTTATAGCGTCGGCGACAGCGGTCGTACGAGGCCTCCAGACACTTGCGCACTTTCTCTTGCACGACTCGGAGCTTGTCAGCCGTTGGCATACCGGCCATCTCATGGCCGCACAGAGACTGCAGCTTCCTGGCCAACCGGTAGCTGGATCCATGCAGGAACATGTGGTGTCCGAACAGCGTGAAAAACGGTGCTTCGCCCGTAGCCGAGTGAGCTGCGTTCCGGAGGGCCACTTCGATCTCGGGAAGGTAGGCATCCCATTCCCTATGATCGTTCTCCAGGAACCCTCGGATAGCCGCCAGAACGCTCCGATTCACCCGTTCCGCTGCGTTGCTCTGTGGAGAGTATATCGGAGTTTTCAAGTGCCGAATCCCAAAACTCTCTATGGCCTCTTCGAAAACCTTCGACACAAACTGTCGTCCATTATCCGAATGCACGATCTCTGGGACACCCCGAACTTGTAGAAGACCTCATTTATGAGGAAATCCACAACATTTGAGGCAGTCGCTTCCTTCATGGCCTTCAGAAACGTATATTTTGAAAAGTGGTCCACCACAATGAAGATCCAGGCATGCCCTTTCTTCGACCTCGGATACTTGCCAAGGAAGTCGATGTACAGGTTCTGTAATGGCCGCTCCGTCTGTACTCGCTCACCGATTCCGACCATCATACGGTGATTCGGCGCCTTCGACTCCTTGCAGACCTGGCATCTTCGAACAAATTCCCGAACCTGCAGCACCATCCCGGGCCAGTAGAACTGCCTCCGAAGGATCTCCAGTGTCTTCCCCATTCCGCCGTGAGCTGCCTTTGGGTCCGTATGGGCTCGCTCTACCAGGCTGTGGGTCAGACTCGGCGGTATCCAGAGCTTCCACGCTGATCCGTCCACCTCGTCGTCCAAAGTTGCCGGGGAGGTTCGCTTGAAGATGAGCCCGTCCTCGATCCTAAGATCCGGTAAGTAATCCTTGTTGCCCATGATCTCTTTGACTAACTCCTGGTACTCCTTTCCAGCAAATTCGGTGGTCTCAAAACCCAGCAACTCTGTCAGGTCCACAGAGATCTCCTCCACGCATCGCGAAAGCGTGTCTGCCACCACGTTCTCGCTGCCTTTCCGGTGTTCGATGGTAAAATTGAATCCCTGGAGCTGCAGAGACCACCTGGCCAGGCGTCCCGACAGATCTTTCATGGACATCAACCACTTCAAGCTGGCGTGATCCGTGATGCACGTAAACGACATGCCTTCCACGTATGGTCGGAACTTCCGGAACGCTTGAAATCGGCGTGCACCAGTACAGGTGCTGTGGTTAGCGCCATCTTCAAGGCTTCAACCGCCAGCTGCGCTTCCGGACTCAAGGAAAACTTGTTCCCAGTTTTCTTGAGGGATTCGCTCAACGGCGCTGCTAGCGTTGCGAAGTTTCGAACGAATCTCCGATACCAGCCTGCTGTTCCCAGAAACGCGCGCACCTCCTTCATCGACCTCGGCTCCGGCATCCTCCTGATTGCCGCCACCCTACCGGGATCCGTGCTCAGACGACCTCCACCCACGACGAAACCCAAGTAAGTCAAAGACTTGAAGCAGAATTTAGATTTGTTCATGCCGATAGTTAATCCTGCTTCTCTTAGGCATTCGGCGACCCGTCGTAGGTATCGGAAGTGCGTCTCGATGTCCGGGGCCAAAATGAGAAGATCGTCCAAGTATACAAAAACGTTGGATCGGATCTCGGCTGGGATTACTTGATCCATGAGTCTCACCAGCCTCTGTGCCGCATTACAGAGCCCGAAAGGCATCACCCTGAATTGGTAAAGGGGCCAACCAGGAAATGTGAACGCCGTCAACTCCTTGCTCTTCTCGTCCACTTCGATCTGCCAGAACGCAAATTTCAAATCCACGCTGGAGATGAAATGCGTTTGATCGATTCTGGACAGGATTCCATCGATACTGGGCAAGGGGTAAGCGTCCTTGAAGGTCACGTCATTTAGTTTCCTGGCGTCTAAACAGAATCTATCCTTTCCAGGCTTCGACACCACCGTCGTCCGGTTGCTCCAAGGGCTCTTGCTTTCCTCGATGACTCCCAGGGCTAGCATCTTGTCGACTTCGTCCTCGACCACCTTTTGCTTCGCTGGCGACATTGGGTAGGGACGGTCCTTGAAAATTTTGGCGCCTTCCACCAGCTCTATGGAGTGTTTCTCCAGGCCAGTCGTTCCCAAACCATCCTTCTCGAAGGTGAGGAACCTCTGCTTGATTGCCTCTAGCTCTCGGTTCTCGGCCTCAGATAATGTCCAGGATTCGGGGTCTGTCTTTTCCTCGTCGTCATCTTCCTGGTCGGCGTAGTGCTCCATCTCCCTGGCGTGAACTTCTTCGGCTTTCTTCACCCCTTGAACCGGGATATCTCCAATTACGGTCGGAGCCAGTTCAACCGCCCGCCAAAAGTCGACGCCGAGGTATGTCGTTTGTTCCAGATAAGGGCACAGATAGAAATGAATGTTTTCTACCCTTCCCTCATACTCCACAGGTACCTTTATCCGGCCGATGATCGATCGATCCTCTCCAGCGGCAGTTCGCACCACCGAGAAGTACCTCTGCACCGGCACACCCATCGCGTCCACCAGTTCCCTGCAGCCTTTTCCGAGCAGACTGACGCTCGCTCCGGTGTCCAACAACCCAGTCAGCTGCTGGCCTGAAATCTTTACTCGGGCGAACGGTCTGGGATCCTGGGTGCCGCCCCGCTTGACGGCCGCGACGACTTCTCGGCGCTTCCGCTGGCGTTTCCGGAACCGATCTCGTGCCTTTCGAACCGTCCGGGAGACTTCACGCATGCCGCTCAGCTGATGCTCCTCGAATATACGGTTCCTGACCTCTATATACCGTCGCATGCGCTCTTCATAGGGTAAGTATCTTAAATTATTTTTAGAATTATCCTTAACGTCTATCTTGTTATTTTTAGGGTCTCCTACTGCGCGGAATTCCTCGTTGGGCGAGCCCCTTCCACTCTGGGATCGCCCCGCCGTCCGTTTCCCATACAATTCGGGCACTTCGGAGCGACGGTGTCGGCCTTTCCGCAACGGAAACAGAAAACTTCTTTCAGCTCCTGCCCGCAGTCCCAAAAACCGTGGTCCATGACTCCACAATTCCAGCAGCCAGCCCGGAAAGGATTTCGAGGCCGCTCCCGGACTTCCTGCACTTGCAGTGGTTGCTCGTCTTCATCCTCCTCTGGCTCTGGAGCAAACGCCCCGCTGACTCGGTTCCGTTCCGATCCTTGGTAGCGCGTTGGTGGTGGGAATTGGGCCCGAGCTCTGCGTCCGAAGGTACGCTCCACCTCGAGGCTCTCCTGCCGCAGTTCATCCACAGTGAGTAGCTCCATCGCATACATGAAGCGAGCGATCTCTTCTCTTAACCCCTTTTTCATCACCTTAACCAGGTGACGCTCCGGCATCCGCTTCCTCAGGCGAGAAGCAAGGGTTTGCATTGCATGCAGATAATCGTCTACGCTCTCCCCTGGTTGCTGCTCCCGCTGCAGTAGCTGATGCATCCGATGATGCTCCGTCTCATGGCTCTGGAACCAATCTAGCAGCGCTCGGCGTAGCTGCCCTACCTGTTAGCAGCGTGTGGAAATTTCTCATCACCTCGGCCCATGAGCAACGCGATTGCCTCTGGAGGTACTCCAAGCGAAACAGGAAGCCTTCGATGTGGTTCCGCTCGTCCTCACCGCCGAACGAAATGTTCCACCTATCCACCCTTGTGCCATGAGAACTGAATCCTGCATCCCAGTTTGCGTACGTCCGTTCGTCACGGAATCCGCCGGCGCGTCGGTCCTCTACACGCCAGTTTCGACCGACGCTGTCATCCCGACGTGTCTCCTCAACCTCGGTGAAACCGTCGGGGCTGAATGAGTAGATCTCGGCTGGATCTGGCGCCCTCCTGGGCGGCTTCGGCGGATCTCGTGGCGTAGGCCTCGTTGCATGACCGACGGACGTCTGTCCATGCCTGGGTACCGCTCCGCGGGCGTCGTGCACGGGCTCCCTCGCTCGTCCAAACGGAGGTGGTGGCTGCTGTGGGCGCTGTTGTTGTCCTGTTGCTGTCGACTGCTGCTGCTGACTCTCGATCCTTCCAGGTAAGTGCTGCTGCTTTGTGGCGGGTCTCAAAACTTCATTAATCAGCTTCATCATTTCCAGAAACCCGGCCCGCATCTCGTCCCGCAAGCTCTGGCTGATCCCCTCTTCTTGGGTCTTGCGATATGTTTCCGCCACCTGAGCCAGGGCGAGGTTCACCGCCGACTTGGCTGTGGAATCTACGGGCGGATCTTGAAAATGTACTGCCCGCTGAGCGGAATCCATTCCCATCAGATGGTCAGCTGTGGCCCCGATCGATTCGAAGTCTAGCAATTTAGTCCTTGCTTGCCCTTCCGGCTCCTCCAGCTGTTGGTCTTGTCGCCGAGAAGGGGGTGTCCTCGGCAACCCCATAGAGGCCCGCGGCGGCGCGTGACCGACAGCACCCTCCCCATCTGTGGACCACAACTCCTCTTCCCGGGCTGAAGGACCCTTCGACCTGAGCTGGTAATTATTTCCCCTGTCCCTGTCCATAATCCAATTCTTTAATTCCTAACCGCTACCGACTTTATTCACAAAATAAATAAATATGTAAACATAAATAAACTAACATAAATAAATGCACATGCAACAAATATGTAATTAAATAACGCAATAAATAAATAAATCAATAAATAAATAAATAAATAAATAAATGGAGAAATAAATATTCGAATAAATAGATAATGAAATCTTCTTCTACCTGCGTACTCAACCAAAAAATTCACTAACTTTTCTTTTCCTTTCTAAATTCAGGGGAGATGGAGCCGATCAACCGTCGGTGGCTCCGTGCCAGATTCCCGCGTCATCAATTCGTCCCAGTAGTTTCGACTCCGGCCGCTCGTCAACTGGGCTAACTTTCAGCGGTGCTGAAAGTCGCCAGTTAAGGACATCGGCTTTCAGCAGTATCCCGTAGGATTTTCCTTGATGCCTGGGACTTCAAGGATCAGACTGCGGTGGTCGCGCAGCGCGCAGTGAGACCTGCGGGTCGCGACTTCACCAACAGACTGATCCCAGGAAGCCTCATCCACCAGGAAAACCCAAGGATCTGCACAACATTTACTCTAACCAAAACATTTACATTGAAAACAACCAAACTTTACGTTAATATAAATAAACACTTGTTTCCCTATCTACTATATATCACAGTTTATATCACAGTGGTTCTTGACTCGTGCTTTATGCACAGTCTGTGGCTAAGGGATGCGAATCCGTCGTTCCCACGCCCGGATGCCACCACCCTGCCACCGCAGCACCCTCTGTGAACTGTGGCCGGGAGCAATTGTCCATCTTTTTGCGGACGAAGCCTCCCGTCCTGACTGGGAAACTAATTAAAAATAAAAACGAATGTCCTACGCCTTGGTCACCAGTCCCCGGTCCTCGGTGCAGTTGCAGACCGTAACATAGACCTCGCAAGCCACCGATTGCGAGGGCTGGATGACCTAGGACGTGGCCTTTCGAGACGTCGTCATCCCGCTATTCTTTTATTTTTTTAGATTTGGGCGCCATATTGTAACGGAACTGCCTTTCTTTGGGCAACGCCGGGCTAGCTCAGGGTGCCCAGGGCTGGGTCCGACCCAATGCCCGCAGTCCGCACAATTAGAATATACCGAATTATTCGGACGTCTCAGACTAAACTACAAGTGTAATCACTAACAATACAAAAAGGTAAACAAACACGACAATTAAGCTGCTAGGTTGAATTTGTGGCTTGGCTGGCTCCGCCACGACGCGCCCACCCATCCAGTGATGCCTCCTCCACCTTTCGGGGCATCACCCATCACCATCACCATCATCACTAACAATAACACTAATGTCTTACACCTAACAACTTAAATTTATTTATTTTCTTCTTTTATATCTCCCAGCTCGCCCTGGTTTGGCGCCGGGTGGTAAGGGCTGCCCGCAGGTCGGCGGCAGCTGCCTGGGCAGAAATTGATGCGCAATTCGCCCTTTGTATCGTCCCATGCGGAACGGACTTACCAGATCTGGAGTCTTCTTTGGACTGCGGCGGCGGTAAAGGCTCCGAAGTGGGCTCCGGCCGGCGGACTTGGCTGCGCCGGTCACTCTGGCCGGTGGTTGTTGGATGCGGGAGGGGCGGCGACGGCTCCGAAGCTGGCTCCGGCCGGCGGACTTGGCTTGCGGCGGCGGCGACGGTTGTTGGTTGCGTGGGCCGTCGGACTTGGCTTGCGGCGGCGGCGACGCGGTGCCCAGCAGCTCGGGCGACGGCTCAGGGAAAAACTGCTCTGACGCTTGCGTGGGCCGGCGGACTTGGCTTGCGGCGGCGACGACGCGGTGCCCAGCAGCTCGGGCGACGGCTCTGGAAAAACGCTCAGGAAACGGCACTGGGAAAACGGCTCAAGAAACGGCACTGGGAAAACGGCTCAAGAAACGGCACTGGGAAAACGATCGGTCACGTCTCCACTTTTTTCCGGGATCACGTTTTTTTTCCTTTCCGAAGTTAACCGCACCACGCACCACGTTATCCATCCAGTTTTTTTCTCCTCGTTTTTTCTGCTCCCACCTCCCTTTATAGCCCGGTTCCTTTTCCTCTGTTCCGCACTCCAGCCGTTACTTTATCATCGCCGTTGCTGAGAGAAAGGGCACTTTGAACTTCCCGGTTCGCTCATTTTTCCTCGCCCCCTCCTGGTCCTACCAATCCCACCTATCCCTATCGAAATATCGATAGTCCTTCAGCCCGTTCCCACCCGAAATGCAACAAAATGAATGTACATACTTATAATGTTTGTTTAATTTTAATTAAGTTAAATACATATGTAAACATGATGTGAAATGTAAAAACCCCGTTTATTCGACTCTTTCATTTTTGAGCCCCGTTAAACAGAAATCTCGATAAATCGAATTCCCGTCCAATTCGTATAAAAAAGTTATACACTCACCATTTCGAATTATCGGAACTCGACTGTAGCTGCTATAGAAATGATCGGAAATTTACCTGAAAACCAATTTTAAAAAGTTCAGATTTACACCCATTTTATGAAAATCGGGAGACTATATGATAAGCTGCAATAGGAACGTTCAAGAAATTAATAAGAAGAAGGAAGCTAACTTCGGCACGCCGAAGTTTATATATACATATACCCTTACAGATACATAGAACTGTGATGACTAGGAATTCATACAATATAAAATATATATATTAATATTAAAAAACAATGAAGTAATACCTGCTTTCATTTCACCTATGGCACCATGGCACCTATGTGATTTAATCATCCGATTTTCATAAAATTTGACGCAAAATTTTAAATTGTAATATAAAATGGCTATGTATCAAATTTGATGAAAATCTATTGAAAACTAAAAATGTTATTCTTTTTAATTGAATTAATTTCTCGATCGTTCCTATGGGAGCTATATGATATAGTCGTCCAATTTTCATAAAATTTTACACAAAATTGTAGAATAATATAAATGGCTATATCTTAAATTTGATTAAATTCTGCTGAAAACTAAAAATGTTATCGCCACCGCGATTGTCAGTCTTCCGACAACAGACACCGCCATTCTCAATCCTCTCAAATTTCTCGATCGTTCCTATGGGAGCTATATGATATATTAGTCCGATTTTCATTTATATCTCAAATTTGATCAAATTCTGTTAAAAACTAAAATGTTATAATTTTTCTTGTAAACATTTTCCGATCATTCCTATGGCAGCTATATGATATTGTCGCTCGATCCGGCCCGTTCAGACATATATTCGAGTAAGAGTATATAGAAAACTATCAACAAAGTTTCATTCAGATAGCTTCAAAACTGAGAGACTAGTTTGCGTAAGTTGTCGGAGGTGCCTCCTTCACTGCGTTACAAACTTCTGACAAAAATTATAATACCCTGCAAGGGTATAAAAATTATAACTTCGATGCTTTTCAAAATATTTGCATCTACTCAGAGATGTAAGTTTTTTTTCCAACAGTTGAGAATTTCGGATTTATATTAATGAAAATCGGACTACTATGTTATACAGCTGCCATATAAACAATCGCATATGAACAACTTTTAATGTAAGGTTGTTACTGTAAAACTGTAAATATAAGACGTCTAAGTGAATATAATTAAAGTAGGCAGCATAACTAATATATTTTTAACAGGCTTTTATTAGTTCTGGATTTATGTATGTAGTTCGATTTAACAATAATCAATTTTTGCGAACATGTAATTATAAATTATCTTACGAACTATTTCGTATTCTCATTATTTCTTGATGCGCAGATCGCGCAATAGCTCTGTCTCCCTTACTCCTTTACGGAGGGTCTATAAAAGAATTTATCAATCCTGACGATCCTAATAAGGATAATGAATTTTTTAGATATCATATTCAGTAATTAGCGTATATAGGATTCGATTGTACTAATTGCATGTATAAGGAAGGAATGGCATCATTACAGATCATCTTCATATTTCTCTGCTATCAAAAGGGTGCATCATCTTTATTCTGACATCTATATTCAAAAAAGTTTGGAAAATCATAATAAGCATACCCTAAGCGTTCATATCATTTACGAATTATTTAGATTACATGCGCAGATCGCGCGCTATCTCTGTCTCTCTTACTCCTTTACGGACGCTCTATAAAAAAATAATTTATCAATCCTGACGATCCTAATCAGGATAATGAAAATTTTTTTATCAAATTATTGCATTGTCATCGGTCCTTGAGAAGTATGCAAAGTTTCAAGTTGATCAGATATTTGAAAATAGTGTTTAAAGATTCCGTTACATACATATGTATATACATACATCCCGAACAAATAAAAGCGTATTAAAAAGGATGCTAACTTTGGCACGAGAATTTTGTATACCCTTGCAGATCAATGAAGTATGCACATATATTGAGAGTACACTGTACTAAGAACTTGGCATAAACATAACAGCAATACTTTGTGGCTGAACATAAGCAAAACCAAGTCCAGTAAGTGTAAAATATGACCGCCAGCGTTCCCACGCTGACCGCTTATAAGTTATGCACATATACATGCATATTGTTCGCTCCCTTTTTATTCTAACGAAAACCGCCAGATTCGAAGAGTCCGCGATATTTATAGCCGTTGGCAATGCGAGAAACCGCGAAATCCCTTATAGGCACAATTATGAGAGCTTTTGACAGCCAGGATGCCTGGTCTCTCTAAGCGCTCTGATTTCCTTCTCTTCTTCTTACGGACGTGTCCGGAAAAGCACGCGTCTCTTATCACCAATAAAGAAAAGCTAAGAAATAACCACCTTTCCACATGGGGCCAAGTGTAGATTTGGACGAGTGAGTGGGTCAACCGGGTTCTAGGCAGCCACACCTAATAAAAAGTTCCGCTCGGCTCTCCGTAGTGAATATAATATATATACAATATAAACCTATATAGTAAGCCGCTCAGCTGTTGGCATACCCGGTAGCGCAGCTAAACGGCCTTAGTAAATAAGAATATGTATAGGCTAGGAACAAAAACTTAACATTTCAATAAAACATTCCCTTCAGTACCATTCCTTAGGATTCAGGTCTAAATCAGGTTGGATTGGAGAGGCCTCCATCCTGAATCATTAGGGAGCTTTCATACACGCCATCCAGGAACTTCCATACGGTAGGCGTTATAAAACCTGAATTCGGACTACCCGAGAAATTTTCCGGGAATTATTAAGGAATCCTACTAGGAATTGTCGTAAATTTCGACACGAATTCCCCTCTGAATCAGAAGGGAATTTCGGAAGGGATTCTGAACAGAATCATCCAGGAATATGAGACGGAATCAGGCAGTAATCTTAGGAGAAATTACAGTAGAATCAGATAGGACTCTCAGAGGAATAGCAGGTGGAATCACTAAAGAATCGTAGGGGAATTTGGAATAGAATCAGATAGGAATCCGAAAGGAAACGAAAAGATCCCCGGAACACCCCGCCCCATAGTAAATATCTGACGCAATTTATAATACATTTTTTTTTTATTTATTCATTTTTAAATCTTTTTAATTTGTTCAATGATTACCACAATTTTTCTTACCATAACTTCTTGCGGGTCTTTCCTTCGGCTGTTGCCTCGTCAATCTATAATTAAAATACATATGTATATACATATGGATATTAGAATCAAATGGACAATATTTTCGATAATTATAAACACCAATTAAGAAGTAAAAAAATACTGGATATTTAATGGCCTTCCGTTCACACCGTCTAGGTTAAAAAAGAGTCCAGGTTCAAAAGCAATTCTGGAAATTAATTTATTAACTGAATACAAATAAATCACTTACCTTTTAACAATATTTAATAAATTACATAGCAAAACACTTGTTGCTTCAGCTGTCATTAAAGCTGCGAAAAAAAAAGATTTCAAGAACGAGGCTATCGCTTTTTTTCGTTAAATAATATTTTTCATCATCTCACTTTAATTTCGGAACCGCTGCTCCGAATCCCTTCGAAAACAACAATTAATTGTTTGGCAGTATCCGAACAGAGGTAGAATTTTCCTTGCCTACTTTGTTTCGGAGTTCTCTTACCGAAACCCATGAGATTTGTTTTTGTTTTAAGAACATGACACCAGGAATCGGACAGGAAAGGAAGGGTTATTAAAGGGTTATTATTATTTTAAATTATATTTTATTAATATTAAAAAAAAATGAAGTAATACCTGTTTTCATTTCATTCAGCTATACATAATATATTTTCAGTTTTAAATTCACAGATTTGCATTTTTGCTCCACATCTAACGATCGCTTGTATGCCACTTATGTGATACAGTCGTCCGATTTTCATAAAATTTGACACAAAATTTAAGACTGATATAAAATGGCTATATCTCAAATTTAATGAAAATCTGCTGAAAACTGAAAACGTTATAATTTTTAATTGTATTCATTTTTTTATCATAGGAACTATGGCAGCTATGTGATATTGTAGTCCGGTTTTTTTTATAACTTTACACAAAATTGTAGATTAAAATAAAATGGCTATCTCATATTTGATGAAAATCTGGTGAAAACTGAAGAAGTTATAATCTTTAATTTTATTAATTTCTTTTATTTCTTATAAAATGGCTATGTATCAAATTTGATGAAAATCTGTTGAAAACTGAAAATGTTATACTTTTTAATTGAATTAATTTCTCGATCGTTCCTATGGGAGCTATATGATATAGTAGTCCGATTTTCACAAAATTTAACAAAAAAAATTGTAGAATAATATGAAATGCCTATATCTCAAATTTGATCAAATTCTGTTGAAAACTAAAAATGTTATAATTTTTCTTGTAAAAATTTTCCGATCAATCCTATGGCAGCTATATAGTCGTCCGATCCGGCCCGTTCCGACATATATACGAGTGAGAGTATATAGAAGACTAACTGCAAAGTTTCATTCAGATAGCTTTAAAACTGAGAGACTAGTTTACGTAGAAACGGACAGACGGACATGGCTAGATCGACTCGGCTGTTGATCCTGATCAAGAATATATATACTTTATATAGTCGGAGGTAGGCACCTCACAGCGTTGCAAACTTCTGACTGAAATTATAATACCCTGCAAGGGTATAAAAAGATACAAGAAAAATACATTCATACATATACGCTTGAATACGAAAAAAAAAAAATCGGAAACTATATTAGCCAAACAATAATACAACAAGAACAGAATAAATAATAAAAACATGTGGGCAATTCTCCAGAAAGGTCCACCGCGGCCAAAAACTTAAAATTTCTTACAAACGAATATTCTTAACATGGTTACATAAAAAATTCGTCTGGTTGATCAAGATTAGAAGTAATTTTCATTTTCTACAATAAATTTCAAAATATTCTATGTCGATTTTTATAAAAAAAAGCTTTTTTTGCTTTCTAATATCACACAGAGAATGCAAGGAGTCTATATAAAATTAAAAGACTATTATTTGTACAGTTTTAATTTGAATTGTCGCTTTCTAAAATGTCGCGTGCGACCGGGATTAAAATTTAAAAGATTCAATTGTCAACTGGATTGCACGCCAAAAGAAGATTGACTCATGATTAGACCCTCAAATCTAAAATACAAATTTCTTCAAATGAAGACAGTGTATTAATTAATGATCAAGAGATTCAAAATTGAATTTATGTTGCAAACACCATAGCAATAACCAAAAATACATTCATCCGTTTAGTGAACACAACCAGGACAGACCAAGTAAAAAATACAAAACAAATTTTTAATTTGAGTAACTTTTGAACTATGATCTATGTTCAAACAAATTCCGAATCAAAATCCAAGGCTGAATGGTCTCGACTGAAGAAACATTTTCCACCTCAATTTGAGAAACAGCTCACGGAGTTATGCACACAGCAAAGCGATGTATTTGGTCTTGATACCGAACCAATAACAGCGAATAATTTTAACAAACATATATTGAGATTGGTGGACGATGAACCGGTCTACACCAAGAAGTACATTCAAGTACAGGTACAGAAATTAATTGATGATAAAATAGTAGAGCCATCTTTGTCTCCGTATAATAGCCCACTTTTGTTAGTTCCGAATAAGTCTCTTCGCGGATCTGATTAGAAAAACTGGGGATTAGTGATTGACTATCGTCAAATTAATAAAAACAAAACTTTTTTCCGATAAGTTTCCACTTCTAAGAATTGATGATATTTTAGATCAACTAGGACGAGCAAAGTATTTTTCATGCTTGACTTTCACTAGACATTACATCTTTTTCGACAAGCAATGTTTCATATTTCTCAGGATTGCCACTTGGCTTAAAAATAAATAATTAACTCATTCCAAAGAATAATGAAAATAGAGTTCTCCGGATTGGAGCCAACACAAGCTTTCCTTTATATGGACGATTTGATAGTGATCGGTTATTCTGAAAAACACATGATCAAGAACTTAACTGACGTTTTTGTGAAATATAGAAAATACAACCTAAGACTACATTCTCAAATTTTTTCATTTTTGCATAAAGTCAAATTTTTGGGACACAGATGCACAGATAAGGGAATCTTACCAGATGAAAAAAATAAGACGTCATCAAAAATTATCCAATCCTGAATGATGCAGACAGCGCTAGGCGATTCATTGCATTTTGCAATTACTACAGACGTTTTATCCAAAACTTTGCCGAATATTCCCATCACATAACTAGATTATGTAAAAAGAATGTTGAGTTTAGTGGAGAACTAAATGTCAGAATGTCTTCGATCATCTTAAATCGGCTTTGATGAATCCAACCTTATTGCAATACCCAGATTTAAGCAAAGAATTTTGCATTATAACGGAACCGAGCAAGTTTACCAAGGATGAAATCAATATGAGCATAAAAGAACAAGAATTGGAAGCAATTCATTGGGCTATAACATATTTAGTTTTTTTCTTCAAACATGGTAAGAAAATCTTTGCAAGATATGATGTTATGATATACCAATGGAGTTCTTGACTTAGGTCAATTTAAAGGCTTGAGATGCAAGCCGGTATAAATAAAATCAGCCAACTTAAAGCGACACCGGGGGAAAAAATCTTGGAACAAGTTTCAATAGATGATTTCCAATAAATGGGCAATAAAATATTCAATTCGTTATGAGTAGCGCTACTCAACCCGGTGACCCTAATTGAAAAAATTAAAAGAAAAAGAAGCTATAATGTCTACATTCCATGATGATCCAAAACAAGGAGGTCACACTGGCGTTGCTAAAAGAAGCTCTTGGAAAAAGTTCTGCTCCAACATAGGGCCGGTCCCAGAAACGACAAGATTCCGAAATTTACTTTCGAAGCAACCCACCATACAGAGTCAGCTTAAACGCGACGACAGACATTAGATTGAGCTCAATTCCCAGTATGCACAAAGATAACCAATGCCAACAAGCACCAAGACCTAGAAACTGGAGAAGATTATCTCCCAACAGATCTCATATCCTCTAGAAGGATCCTCTGGGCTATAGACTCCTTTCAGGGGATAAAAGCTTCAGGAATAGGTGGAATATATTCAGTAATGCTACAGGTGACCAAAGCAGGGATTTTCCCATGGCTCTAAGCAAAATACACATCTTGCCAAAGAACTTGCAATATCCCTATCCAATGGAGGGCCTCTCGGATTGTTTTCCTGCTTAAAGAAGGAAAGCGCAGCCATGAGAGCCCCAATGATTATAGGCCGATAACTTCTGGATTAGATATCTTCTAAGTTGTATGCAGGTACAATCCGATAGAAACACGCCACACGGTCCCGCCGCTCCTGCGGGTAAGGGACCAGTATCAACTCTGACAAGGCGAACCTCATTGTCTTCACCAGGAGACACAAGGTGCAAGTGCCCAGCCCTAACGCAGGCAAGAACAAAATATTTGGGCACCGCAGTACTGGCATTACCGGTAGATGCCTCCAAGAGAACGCCTTATTGCATTCAAAAAACATGTCGATTCTCAAAGACTTTGAATCCGCGTGAACGAACAATTCCAATGTCCAAACATCCGGAAAACTAAGGGCCCCGAGGGCGGTCGAGTCCAACCTACCCTTGTGCTATCGGAATATCTGTAATCTCCCCTATCGCGCTTAAAATATTATGATGCCCAAATTGTTGTGTCTAGAGTTACGACATAACAATTTTCATCTCATGTTAGCTAGCTAAGCTACGACTAATATAAGGTGAAATCGGTTTAATATATATCAATGTAGAACATATTTTACGGAATTTATCAAGGCGTTCGACTTAGTTAACCGCCCTTATCTCGACAAACTTTCACCCATATCACACCCAGCAGACCCGAACTGTTAATCATGCAGTTCTTGAAGTATCATGAAAATAGACAGAAACAACTGACTACAAGCAAACCATTCATCAGTTATTCCAAATAAAACAACCTTAAGTACAGACTCTATTAAATATGCTAACCTTGTAGACCTTGCGGTCCCACGCTTAAAACATTTTGAAGTCCGTTCCAATGAAGTTCGCTCATACGAAGCTCACTACCTCAAATTCTCAATCGCAGAAAACCTTCATCCTCTTAACAAAAGTCTTGCAAAAGCACGTAATATTACGTGTTTTATTAGTTCTTAACTAACGCCCATAAATATTACACAACAAAAGCTTTGGCCAAAATACAATATTTTATTTTAAAGTATTAAAGAATGTTCCCCTTATTCTAAAGATACTCACAGGTTTTTGTACCCTTGCGGGGTGTTATTATTATTATTATTATTATTATTATTATTATTATTATTATTATTTAGGTAAAAAATAAACAGGAAAACGATGGTTTTCAGACGGTCACATATAAGAAGGGGAAAAAAGAAAGCAAAAATAAAGAAGGACATGTCAGACAAAGTGAAGCTGAGGGAACAAAAGGAAAGACTAGCACAAGAATGCGAACTCGCCCAGCAGCCGTCTTAGTCAGACCGGCAGAGGGAAAAAGCTATGCCGAGGTGCTGCGCAACCTGCGAAAAAACCTTAAACCAGAGGAATCCGATAGCAATATACTGTCGGTCAGAAAAACGAAGGCAGGTGATATGCTCCTGGAACTTGCAAAAGGAAGTGAAACGGTCAAGTTATGTGAAAACATTAAGGATACCCTTAAAGAGTGCGGAACAGTGAAGACCATGAGGCAATTGGTCAAACTGGAAATCAGAGACATCGACAGCATCACACAAGAAGACGAAATAATTTCAGCAATCAGAGAAGGTATAGGCGACACGCACCAGGAAATCATAATCCACTTGACAGGAGTAAACAGCTCAGAACAAAGGAGAGCGTTTGTTACGTTACCAACGGAAGACGCTCTGAAGATACTGACGGAAAAACGAATAAAAATAGGATGGACCCGATGCCGCGTTAAGCGTTGTCTCGATATAAAGAGATGCTTCAAATGTTTCGGGGTGGGACATTTGCAAAAGGATTGCAAAGGACCGGATAGGAGAGACCTCTGCATTAGATGTGGTGAAAGTGGTCATAAAATGAAGACCTGCACTAAAGCTCCGAGATGCTGTATCTGTACATCAGAGAACAGGAGCGACGTCGGACACCTCCCTGGGACGGCGCATTGCCCCAGTGTGGCCAGGAAAGGAAAGCCATGAAGGTTCTGCAAGCAAATATGCATAGAAGCAGAACGGCAAATGACCTGCTGCACCAAATTGGGCTGGAAAACAAAATTGACGTTGTTATCATAAGCGAACAATATAAGAAACGGGACGAAGGCGTCTGGCTAGAAGACGACACAAAGACGGCGGCGATCTGGATCCCCGACCTTACCACTCTTTCACACAGGGGCGACAAAATAGGAAGATGCCATGTCCTAACACAAATAAGAAACTGGACAATATTCAGCTGCTATTTGACCCCAAGTGACGACATTCAAACTTTCCAGACGAAACTTGAATGTATTGAAGACAACGCCAGGCGAATAGGAGGAAACCTTATAATAGCAGGAGACTTTAACTCAAGGGCTCAAGAATGGGGCATGGCATCAACTGACTCTCGAGGCCGTAGAGTCCTAAATATGGCAGCAAGTATCGGAATGCTATCAGCAAATGTAGGAGCAATACCGACATTCCATCGAGTGGGGAACGAGGGCACAATCCCCGACATAACCCTAGTGACAGAAAACTGTGCGCACAAGATCTCCGATTGGAAAATCCTCGACACCTACAACGGAAGCGACCATAACTATATAACGTTTAACATAGCAGAAAACGAAGTGACTACAGTGAGACCAACGAGAAAAGGATGGAACGTTAACCGACTAGACAAGGCAAGGCTGATACAAGAAATTGACGCAAGGCAGAACCGACAGAGCGGTGGTAACGCAGTTAGCAACAACCTGGCAATCATAAAACAGGCCTGCAACGCTGCAATGCCAAAAAAGGGCAATCCTCGAAGACAAGGTCAAGAAGCGTATTGGTGGACAGAAGAGATAAAAGCTCTTAGAGAAGCGTGTATTAAAAACAGACGCCGCCTCACGAGGGCTAGAGGAAGGGGGATTCTTACAGAACTTAATGACGAATTTAAGAAATCCAAGAAGGACTTAAATGCTGCCATCCGGAAGAGCAAAACGGAAAAATGGCAACGCCTTTGCAACGATGTCAACTCTGACCCATGGGGGCTAGGGTATAAAATCGTGATGAAGAAGCTGAGAACAAGAAGCACAACACCAGAACTGGAGGAAGAACAAATGGACCATATAGTCAAAACGTTATTCCCCACTCATACAAACAGTAAAGCGAGAACTTCTCCACCAATAGCAGAACAGATTGAACTCTTCACAGTGGACGAGCTACTGAAAGCGGCAAAATCCTTAAAAGGGAAGAAGGCTCCAGGGCCCGACAACATCCCAGCAGAGGTCCTCAAAGTGATCGCGGAGAGCAGACCCCAAATCCTGCTGGATATGTATAACGATTGCATTACCAGCGGGAAATTCCCCGACATCTGGAAGAGGCAACGATTAGTTCTCATAAGTAAGGGCAAAGGAGATCCCCTAACCCCATCAGCTTATCGACCACTATGTATGCTTGACACTACCGGGAAGCTACTAGAGAAAATGATTAAGCCACGCCTATCAGCAGCGATCGAAAGAGGTGGGGGTCTTTCACCGATGCAGTATGGCTTTAGGCCAGGCAGGTCGACCATTGGAGCAATCCAAGAAGTCGTCAACCAAGCGCTCAGCAGCCAACAAGGCAACCATTTCTCGAGGCCGGTAGTTCTCCTAGCAACACTGGATGTTAAAAACGCATTCAACAGCGTTAAATGGGACAACATAATTGATGCCTTGAAAAGACGATACCAAATCTCAGGATACCTGATGCGGATAATACAGAGCTATCTTGAGAACCGACGACTACTGTACCAAACAAAAGCAGGAGAGAAATGTATAGAGATAACTTCAGGAGCGGCACAAGGATCAATACTTGGACCGGAGCTTTGGAACATCAGCTACGATGAAATTTTTCACCTAGACATCCCTGAGGGCACGACTATTGTGGGGTACGCGGACGACATAGTCGCAGTCATTACAGCTCGAAATACCGAGTACGCACAACGTATGTTGACGCAAGTAATGACACGCGTAAAAAGCTGGCTGAACTCACACGACCTGAAGCTGGCGGACGAAAAAACAGAGCTACTTTTAGTCAGCAGAAAAAGGATCCCTCTAGAAATAGACATGAGAGTTGGAGAGACTTTAATAAGGACGCAGAAGGTTATAAAGTACCTAGGAGTTAGACTGGACTCAAAATTGACATTCAATGCACACATACAAGAGACGAAGAAGCGGGCGACCGAGACTACAAAGGCGCTTAGCAGACTCATGGCAAACGTGGGCGGCCCCTTACAATCAAGGCGGAAACTCTTAATGGAGATAAATCACGCAATCATGCTGTACGGGTGTGAGGTCTGGGCAGGCACCCTTGAGGCAACCTGCAGGTCAAAACCTCTACTTGAGGTACAAAGAACCATGGCTCTACGAATAGCGAGTGCATATCGAACGGTATCCGGCCCTGCTGTACTAGTAATTGCAGGCGCCATACCAATCGACCTATTGGCCAAAGCGCGAAAACAAATATATATGAGGAGACAGGAAGGAGAGACGACAAGAGGCTTTATTGAGCGGACCAGAGAAGTAATTCTCCAACAATGGCAGGAAAGATGGGCAGCCGAAGCAAGGGGAAGATGGACAGCTAGACTGTTACCAAACCTGGTAGCTTGGTACGGAAGGAAACACGGAGATGTGGATTACTACGTCACGCAGATGCTGACAGGCCATGGCTACTTTGCCGCCTTTCTGCACTCTATAGGGAAAAGAACCAACGGCAGATGCGTATATGGAGATGCGGAGATGGACAGTGCTGAACACACCATTTTCCACTGTAAGAAATTCGGACCTGCGCGGAACTGCCTGGAACAAGCTGTTGGGGCAATAAACCCAGAAAATATGGTCACGAAGATGATAGGCAGCGAAGACACGTGGAAACACATCGCAGGATTCGTGCAGAACATTCTCAGATCTAAGAAGCAAGATCTGGATGAATTAACTGGGTAATCTGGACGCAGAAAGAAGATGAGAGCGCATTGCGCTGAATTGGCGCCACCTTGAAGTAATGCGAAAGCTGTTCCGAGGTGGGAACACGGCCAAATGCGAGGGGGGGGTTTAGTGGGTGCGAGCCCCACATACCTTTTTTTTGCGACGGCAATAGGGAAGATGCGTTAGGCATTCCCCCTCCTCAACCCAAAAATTATTATTATTATTATTATTATTATTATTATTATTATTATTATTATTATTATTATTCATATTATTATTATTCTTATTGATCTTATTATTATTATTATTATTATTATTATTATTATTATTATTTTATTATTATTATTATTTATTATTATTATTATTATTATTATTATTATTATTATTATTATTATTATTATTATTATTATTATTATTATTATTATTATTATTATTATTATTATTATTATTATTATTATTATTATTATTATTATTATTATTATTATTATTATTATTATTATTATTATTCCCGCAAGGGCACCCCAACCGGGGTGACGGGCCTGACACACCCGCGATCCCTAGTCACGGCACGACCATGGATTCCTCAAGGACCAATTCTTCGATAAAACTGTTTGAATTCGACGATTGTGGGCTGACGAATGCGGCATTCTGTTACCTTAGTAAGCAAGAGTGACATCTCGCAGAAACGGCTTTCAGGAAAATGCCTCCTTCGCCTCCGTCCAATTAAAACTTGGCAAGTCTCTTAGTACGTTCGAACCACACACCGATGGCTCGGTGGTGCAGGTGCAGTTGAATGCATTCCTGCTTAGAGTCTGTCCTGGCTCTGAACACAGATGCCCATGAAGCTCTGTGTCAACCCTCGCATGAACCTCACTGCTTGCATAGGGACCCATGGGGACATTTTGGACAACTGCACATATGCGGGGAGATAGCGGCTTAGAGTTTGGACCCACTTAAACAAGATGACTAGCGCACAACGAAAAATGGACAATGAAGGAGACGCATTCAGGAGGAGCAGCTTGATGACAAGATCACCGGACAACACCGTGGGGATGATAACCCATCCAAATCCAAATCTCGCTGACAAGGACAACCCAGAGAATGAATACGGATCAACCCCCCTACCAACGCAACAGACCCCACTGCTTACACAGACTACAAAGATAAGCTCCCCGCGACAGGAGCTGATATACAAGATGCAGGCACTAGAAGAGAAGGCCTTATCAGAGTGCAAGGCAATTCTCAAGAAAATGAAGATCGCAATGCAAAAGCAAAGGAATATCAGCATGGACGTAAAGGATGGCACCTCAGAACTCAGTGAGCTCTTTGATGTCATGGAAAACTACCGATCTAGCTGGAAAACCGCAGAAAGGGAGCGGTCAAAGGAAAAGAGAAAAACCAATGAATACGCACTTGGCAATACAGTGAGCGAAACCCCCACTTCGACACTTCAGAAGAGGACGGCCACTAGCCCGGCGGCGCAGGAGAGGAGTAAGAAGGTAAAAAATAAACAGGAAAACGATGGTTTTCAGACGGTCACATATAAGAAGGGGAAAAAAGAAAGCAAAACTAAAGAAGGACATGTCAGACAAAGTGAAGCTGAGGGAACAAAAGGAAAGACTAGCAAAAGAATGCGAACTCGCCCAGCAGCCGTCTTAGTCAGACCGGCAGAGGGAAAAAGCTATGCCGAGGTGCTGCGCAACCTGCGAAAAAACCTTAAACCAGAGGAATCCGATAGCAATATACTGTCGGTCAGAAAAACGAAGGCAGGTGATATGCTCCTGGAACTTGCAAAAGGAAGTGAAACGGTCAAGTTATGTGAAAACATTAAGGATACTCTTAAAGAGTGCGGAACAGTGAAGACCATGAGGCAATTGGTCAAACTGGAAATCAGAGACATCGACAGCATCACACAAGAAGACGAAATAATTTCAGCAATCAGAGAAGGTATAGGCGACACGCACCAGGAAATCATAATCCACTTGACAGGAGTAAACAGCTCAGAACAAAGGAGAGCGTTTGTTACGTTACCAACGGAAGACGCTCTGAAGATACTGACGGAAAAACGAATAAAAATAGGATGGACCCGATGCCGCGTTAAGCGTTGTCTCGATATAAAGAGATGCTTCAAATGTTTCGGGGTGGGACATTTGCAAAAGGATTGCAAAGGACCGGATAGGAGAGACCTCTGCATTAGATGTGGTGAAAGTGGTCATAAAATGAAGACCTGCACTAAAGCTCCGAGATGCTGTATCTGTACATCAGAGAACAGGAGCGACGTCGGACACCTCCCTGGGACGGCGCATTGCCCCAGTGTGGCCAGGAAAGGAAAGCCATGAAGGTTCTGCAAGCAAATATGCATAGAAGCAGAACGGCAAATGACCTGCTGCACCAAATTGTGCTGGAAAACAAAATTGACGTTGTTATCATAAGCGAACAATATAAGAAACGGGACGAAGGCGTCTGGCTAGAAGACGACACAAAGACGGCGGCGATCTGGATCCCCGACCTTACCACTCTTTCACACAGGGGCGACAAAATAGGAAGATGCCATGTCCTAACACAAATAAGAAACTGGACAATATTCAGCTGCTATTTGACCCCAAGTGACGACATTAAAACTTTCCAGACGAAACTTGAATGTATTGAAGACAACGCCAGGCGAATAGGAGGAAACCTTATAATAGCAGGAGACTTTAACTCAAGGGCTCAAGAATGGGGCATGGCATCAACTGACTCTCGAGGCCGTAGAGTCCTAAATATGGCAGCAAGTATCGGAATGTTATCAGCAAATGTAGGAGCAATACCGACATTCCATCGAGTGGGGAACGAGGGCACAATCCCCGACATAACCCTAGTGACAGAAAACTGTGCGCACAAGATCTCCGATTGGAAAATCCTCGACACCTACAACGGAAGCGACCATAACTATATAACGTTTAACATAGCAGAAAACGAAGTGACTACAGTGAGACCAACGAGAAAAGGATGGAACGTTAACCGACTAGACAAGGCAAGGCTGATACAAGAAATTGACGCAAGGCAGAACCGACAGAGCGGTGGTAACGCAGTTAGCAACAACCTGGCAATCATAAAACAGGCCTGCAACGCTGCTATGCCAAAAAAGGGCAATCCTCGAAGACAAGGACAAGAAGCGTATTGGTGGACAGAAGAGATAAAAGCTCTTAGAGAAGCGTGTATTAAAAACAGACGCCGCCTCACGAGGGCTAGAGGAAGGGGGATTCTTACAGAACTTAATGACGAATTTAAGAAATCCAAGAAGGACTTAAATGCTGCCATCCGGAAGAGCAAAACGGAAAAATGGCAACGCCTTTGCAACGATGTCAACTCTGACCCATGGGGGCTAGGGTATAAAATCGTGATGAAGAAGCTGAGAACAAGAAGCACAACACCAGAACTGGAGGAAGAACAAATGGACCATATAGTCAAAACGTTATTCCCCACTCATACAAACAGTAAAGCGAGAACTTCTCCACCAATAGCAGAACAGATTGAACTCTTCACAGTGGACGAGCTACTGAAAGCGGCAAAAACCTTAAAAGGGAAGAAGGCTCCAGGGCCCGACAACATCCCAGCAGAGGTCCTCAAAGTGATTGCGGAGAGCAGACCCCAAATCCTGCTGGATATGTATAACGATTGCATTACCAGCGGGAAATTCCCCGACATCTGGAAGAGGCAACGATTAGTTCTCATAAGTAAGGGCAAAGGAGATCCCCTAACCCCATCAGCTTATCGACCACTATGTATGCTTGACACTACCGGGAAGCTACTAGAGAAAATGATTAAGCCACGCCTATCAGCAGCGATCGAAAGAGGTGGGGGTCTTTCACCGATGCAGTATGGCTTTAGGCCAGGCAGGTCGACCATTGGAGCAATCCAAGAAGTCGTCAACCAAGCGCTCAGCAGCCAACAAGGCAACCATTTCTCGAGGCCGGTAGTTCTCCTAGCAACACTGGATGTTAAAAACGCATTCAACAGCGTTAAATGGGACAACATAATTGATGCCTTGAAAAGACGATTCCAAATCTCAGGATACCTGATGCGGATAATACAGAGCTATCTTGAGAACCGACGACTACTGTACCAAACAAAAGCAGGAGAGAAATGTATAGAGATAACTTCAGGAGCGGCACAAGGATCAATACTTGGACCGGAGCTTTGGAACATCAGCTACGATGAAATTTTTCACCTAGACATCCCTGAGGGCACGACTATTGTGGGGTACGCGGACGACATAGTCGCAGTCATTACAGCTCGAAATACCGAGTACGCACAACGTATGTTGACGCAAGTAATGACACGCGTAAAAAGCTGGCTGAACTCACACGACCTGAAGCTGGCGGACGAAAAAACAGAGCTACTTTTAGTCAGCAGAAAAAGGATCCCTCTAGAAATAGACATGAGAGTTGGAGAGACTTTAATAAGGACGCAGAAGGTTATAAAGTACCTAGGAGTTAGACTGGACTCAAAATTGACATTCAATGCACACATACAAGAGACGAAGAAGCGGGCGACCGAGACTACAAAGGCGCTTAGCAGACTCATGGCAAACGTGGGCGGCCCCTTACAATCAAGGCGGAAACTCTTAATGGAGATAAATCACGCAATCATGCTGTACGGGTGTGAGGTCTGGGCAGGCACCCTTGAGGCAACCTGCAGGTCAAAACCTCTACTTGAGGTACAAAGAACCATGGCTCTACGAATAGCGAGTGCATATCGAACGGTATCCGGCCCTGCTGTACTAGTAATTGCAGGCGCCATACCAATCGACCTATTGGCCAAAGCGCGAAAACAAATATATATGAGGAGACAGGAAGGAGAGACGACAAGAGGCTTTATTGAGCGGACCAGAGAAGTAATTCTCCAACAATGGCAGGAAAGATGGGCAGCCGAAGCAAGGGGAAGATGGACAGCTAGACTGTTACCAAACCTGGTAGCTTGGTACGGAAGGAAACACGGAGATGTGGATTACTACGTCACGCAGATGCTGACAGGCCATGGCTACTTTGCCGCCTTTCTGCACTCTATAGGGAAAAGAACCAACGGCAGATGCGTATATGGAGATGCGGAGATGGACAGTGCTGAACACACCATTTTCCACTGTAAGAAATTCGGACCTGCGCGGAACTGCCTGGAACAAGCTGTTGGGGCAATAAACCCAGAAAATATGGTCACGAAGATGATAGGCAGCGAAGACACGTGGAAACACATCGCAGGATTCGTGCAGAACATTCTCAGATCTAAGAAGCAAGATCTGGATGAATTAACTGGGTAATCTGGACGCAGAAAGAAGATGAGAGCGCATTGCGCTGAATTGGCGCCACCTTGAAGTAATGCGAAAGCTGTTCCGAGGTGGGAACACGGCCAAATGCGAGGGGGGGGTTTAGTGGGTGCGAGCCCCACATACCTTTTTTTTGCGACGGCAATAGGGAAGATGCGTTAGGCATTCCCCCTCCTCAACCCAAAAAAAAAAAAAAAAAAAAAAAATTATTATTATTATTATTATTATTATTATTATTATTATTATTATTATTATTATTATTATTATTATTATTATTATTCCCGCAAGGGCACCCCAACCGGGGTGACGGGCCTGACACACCCGCGATCCCTAGTCACGGCACGACCATGGATTCCTCAAGGACCAATTCTTCGATAAAACTGTTTGAATTCGACGATTGTGGGCTGACGAATGCGGCATTCTGTTACCTTAGTAAGCAAGAGTGACATCTCGCAGAAACGGCTTTCAGGAAAATGCCTCCTTCGCCTCCGTCCAATTAAAACTTGGCAAGTCTCTTAGTACGTTCGAACCACACACCGATGGCTCGGTGGTGCAGGTGCAGTTGAATGCATTCCTGCTTAGAGTCTGTCCTGGCTCTGAACACAGATGCCCATGAAGCTCTGTGTCAACCCTCGCATGAACCTCACTGCTTGCATAGGGACCCATGGGGACATTTTGGACAACTGCACATATGCGGGGAGATAGCGGCTTAGAGTTTGGACCCACTTAAACAAGATGACTAGCGCACAACGAAAAATGGACAATGAAGGAGACGCATTCAGGAGGAGCAGCTTGATGACAAGATCACCGGACAACACCGTGGGGATGATAACCCATCCAAATCCAAATCTCGCTGACAAGGACAACCCAGAGAATGAATACGGATCAACCCCCCTACCAACGCAACAGACCCCACTGCTTACACAGACTACAAAGATAAGCTCCCCGCGACAGGAGCTGATATACAAGATGCAGGCACTAGAAGAGAAGGCCTTATCAGAGTGCAAGGCAATTCTCAAGAAAATGAAGATCGCAATGCAAAAGCAAAGGAATATCAGCATGGACGTAAAGGATGGCACCTCAGAACTCAGTGAGCTCTTTGATGTCATGGAAAACTACCGATCTAGCTGGAAAACCGCAGAAAGGGAGCGGTCAAAGGAAAAGAGAAAAACCAATGAATACGCACTTGGCAATACAGTGAGCGAAACCCCCACTTCGACACTTCAGAAGAGGACGGCCACTAGCCCGGCGGCGCAGGAGAGGAGTAAGAAGGTAAAAAATAAACAGGAAAACGATGGTTTTCAGACGGTCACATATAAGAAGGGGAAAAAAGAAAGCAAAACTAAAGAAGGACATGTCAGACAAAGTGAAGCTGAGGGAACAAAAGGAAAGACTAGCAAAAGAATGCGAACTCGCCCAGCAGCCGTCTTAGTCAGACCGGCAGAGGGAAAAAGCTATGCCGAGGTGCTGCGCAACCTGCGAAAAAACCTTAAACCAGAGGAATCCGATAGCAATATACTGTCGGTCAGAAAAACGAAGGCAGGTGATATGCTCCTGGAACTTGCAAAAGGAAGTGAAACGGTCAAGTTATGTGAAAACATTAAGGATACTCTTAAAGAGTGCGGAACAGTGAAGACCATGAGGCAATTGGTCAAACTGGAAATCAGAGACATCGACAGCATCACACAAGAAGACGAAATAATTTCAGCAATCAGAGAAGGTATAGGCGACACGCACCAGGAAATCATAATCCACTTGACAGGAGTAAACAGCTCAGAACAAAGGAGAGCGTTTGTTACGTTACCAACGGAAGACGCTCTGAAGATACTGACGGAAAAACGAATAAAAATAGGATGGACCCGATGCCGCGTTAAGCGTTGTCTCGATATAAAGAGATGCTTCAAATGTTTCGGGGTGGGACATTTGCAAAAGGATTGCAAAGGACCGGATAGGAGAGACCTCTGCATTAGATGTGGTGAAAGTGGTCATAAAATGAAGACCTGCACTAAAGCTCCGAGATGCTGTATCTGTACATCAGAGAACAGGAGCGACGTCGGACACCTCCCTGGGACGGCGCATTGCCCCAGTGTGGCCAGGAAAGGAAAGCCATGAAGGTTCTGCAAGCAAATATGCATAGAAGCAGAACGGCAAATGACCTGCTGCACCAAATTGTGCTGGAAAACAAAATTGACGTTGTTATCATAAGCGAACAATATAAGAAACGGGACGAAGGCGTCTGGCTAGAAGACGACACAAAGACGGCGGCGATCTGGATCCCCGACCTTACCACTCTTTCACACAGGGGCGACAAAATAGGAAGATGCCATGTCCTAACACAAATAAGAAACTGGACAATATTCAGCTGCTATTTGACCCCAAGTGACGACATTCAAACTTTCCAGACGAAACTTGAATGTATTGAAGACAACGCCAGGCGAATAGGAGGAAACCTTATAATAGCAGGAGACTTTAACTCAAGGGCTCAAGAATGGGGCATGGCATCAACTGACTCTCGAGGCCGTAGAGTCCTAAATATGGCAGCAAGTATCGGAATGTTATCAGCAAATGTAGGAGCAATACCGACATTCCATCGAGTGGGGAACGAGGGCACAATCCCCGACATAACCCTAGTGACAGAAAACTGTGCGCACAAGATCTCCGATTGGAAAATCCTCGACACCTACAACGGAAGCGACCATAACTATATAACGTTTAACATAGCAGAAAACGAAGTGACTACAGTGAGACCAACGAGAAAAGGATGGAACGTTAACCGACTAGACAAGGCAAGGCTGATACAAGAAATTGACGCAAGGCAGAACCGACAGAGCGGTGGTAACGCAGTTAGCAACAACCTGGCAATCATAAAACAGGCCTGCAACGCTGCTATGCCAAAAAAGGGCAATCCTCGAAGACAAGGACAAGAAGCGTATTGGTGGACAGAAGAGATAAAAGCTCTTAGAGAAGCGTGTATTAAAAACAGACGCCGCCTCACGAGGGCTAGAGGAAGGGGGATTCTTACAGAACTTAATGACGAATTTAAGAAATCCAAGAAGGACTTAAATGCTGCCATCCGGAAGAGCAAAACGGAAAAATGGCAACGCCTTTGCAACGATGTCAACTCTGACCCATGGGGGCTAGGGTATAAAATCGTGATGAAGAAGCTGAGAACAAGAAGCACAACACCAGAACTGGAGGAAGAACAAATGGACCATATAGTCAAAACGTTATTCCCCACTCATACAAACAGTAAAGCGAGAACTTCTCCACCAATAGCAGAACAGATTGAACTCTTCACAGTGGACGAGCTACTGAAAGCGGCAAAAACCTTAAAAGGGAAGAAGGCTCCAGGGCCCGACAACATCCCAGCAGAGGTCCTCAAAGTGATTGCGGAGAGCAGACCCCAAATCCTGCTGGATATGTATAACGATTGCATTACCAGCGGGAAATTCCCCGACATCTGGAAGAGGCAACGATTAGTTCTCATAAGTAAGGGCAAAGGAGATCCCCTAACCCCATCAGCTTATCGACCACTATGTATGCTTGACACTACCGGGAAGCTACTAGAGAAAATGATTAAGCCACGCCTATCAGCAGCGATCGAAAGAGGTGGGGGTCTTTCACCGATGCAGTATGGCTTTAGGCCAGGCAGGTCGACCATTGGAGCAATCCAAGAAGTCGTCAACCAAGCGCTCAGCAGCCAACAAGGCAACCATTTCTCGAGGCCGGTAGTTCTCCTAGCAACACTGGATGTTAAAAACGCATTCAACAGCGTTAAATGGGACAACATAATTGATGCCTTGAAAAGACGATTCCAAATCTCAGGATACCTGATGCGGATAATACAGAGCTATCTTGAGAACCGACGACTACTGTACCAAACAAAAGCAGGAGAGAAATGTATAGAGATAACTTCAGGAGCGGCACAAGGATCAATACTTGGACCGGAGCTTTGGAACATCAGCTACGATGAAATTTTTCACCTAGACATCCCTGAGGGCACGACTATTGTGGGGTACGCGGACGACATAGTCGCAGTCATTACAGCTCGAAATACCGAGTACGCACAACGTATGTTGACGCAAGTAATGACACGCGTAAAAAGCTGGCTGAACTCACACGACCTGAAGCTGGCGGACGAAAAAACAGAGCTACTTTTAGTCAGCAGAAAAAGGATCCCTCTAGAAATAGACATGAGAGTTGGAGAGACTTTAATAAGGACGCAGAAGGTTATAAAGTACCTAGGAGTTAGACTGGACTCAAAATTGACATTCAATGCACACATACAAGAGACGAAGAAGCGGGCGACCGAGACTACAAAGGCGCTTAGCAGACTCATGGCAAACGTGGGCGGCCCCTTACAATCAAGGCGGAAACTCTTAATGGAGATAAATCACGCAATCATGCTGTACGGGTGTGAGGTCTGGGCAGGCACCCTTGAGGCAACCTGCAGGTCAAAACCTCTACTTGAGGTACAAAGAACCATGGCTCTACGAATAGCGAGTGCATATCGAACGGTATCCGGCCCTGCTGTACTAGTAATTGCAGGCGCCATACCAATCGACCTATTGGCCAAAGCGCGAAAACAAATATATATGAGGAGACAGGAAGGAGAGACGACAAGAGGCTTTATTGAGCGGACCAGAGAAGTAATTCTCCAACAATGGCAGGAAAGATGGGCAGCCGAAGCAAGGGGAAGATGGACAGCTAGACTGTTACCAAACCTGGTAGCTTGGTACGGAAGGAAACACGGAGATGTGGATTACTACGTCACGCAGATGCTGACAGGCCATGGCTACTTTGCCGCCTTTCTGCACTCTATAGGGAAAAGAACCAACGGCAGATGCGTATATGGAGATGCGGAGATGGACAGTGCTGAACACACCATTTTCCACTGTAAGAAATTCGGACCTGCGCGGAACTGCCTGGAACAAGCTGTTGGGGCAATAAACCCAGAAAATATGGTCACGAAGATGATAGGCAGCGAAGACACGTGGAAACACATCGCAGGATTCGTGCAGAACATTCTCAGATCTAAGAAGCAAGATCTGGATGAATTAACTGGGTAATCTGGACGCAGAAAGAAGATGAGAGCGCATTGCGCTGAATTGGCGCCACCTTGAAGTAATGCGAAAGCTGTTCCGAGGTGGGAACACGGCCAAATGCGAGGGGGGGGTTTAGTGGGTGCGAGCCCCACATACCTTTTTTTTGCGACGGCAATAGGGAAGATGCGTTAGGCATTCCCCCTCCTCAACCCAAAAAAAAAAAAAAAAAAAAAAAAATTATTATTATTATTATTATTATTATTATTATTATTCCCGCAAGGGCACCCCAACCTGGGTGACGGGCCTGATACACCCGCGATCCCTAGTCACGGCACGGCCATGGATTCCTCAAGGACCAATGCTTGGATAAAACTGTTTGAATCGACGATTGTGGGCTGACGAATGCGGCATTCTGTTACCTTAGTAAGCAAGAGTGACATCTCGCAGAAACGGCTTTCAGGAAAATGCCTCCTTCGCCTCCGTCCAATTAAAACTTGGCAAGTCTCTTAGTACGTTCGAGCCACACACCGATGGATCGGTGGCGCAGGTGCAGTTGAATGGATTCCTGCTTAGAGTCTGTCCTGGCTCTGAACAGAGAAGCTCTGTGTCAACCCTCGCATGAACCTCACTGCTTGCATAGGGACCCATGGGGACATTTTGAACTACTGCACATATGCGCATAAGCCGCTATCTCCGGCTTAGAGTTTGGACCCACTTAAACAAGATGACTAGCGCACAACGAAAAATGGACAATGAAGGAGACGCATTCAGGCGGAGCAGCTTGATGACAAGATCACCGGACAACACCGTGGGGATGATAACCCATCCAAATCCAAATCTCGCTGACAAGGATAACCCAGAGAATGAATACGGATCAACCCCCCTACCAGACCCCACTGCTTACACAGACTGCAAAGATAAGCTCCCCGCGACAGGAGCTGATATACAAGATGCAGGCACTAGAAGAGAAGGCCTTATCAGAGTGCAAGGCAATTCTCAAGAAAATGAAGTTCGCAATGCAAAAGCAAAGGAATATCAGAATGGACGTAAAGGATGGCACCTCAGAACTCAGTGAGCTCTTTGATGTCATGGGAATCTACCGATCTAGCTGGAAAACCGCAGAAAGGGAGCGGTCAAAGGAAAATAGAAAAGCCAATGAATACGCACCTGGCAATACAGTGAGCGAAACCCCCACTTCGACACTTCAGAAGACGACGGACACTAGCCCGGCGGCGCAGGAGAGGAGCAAGAAGGTGAAAAATAAACAGGAAAACGATGGTTTTCAGATGGTCACATATAAGAAGGGGAAAAAAGAAAGCAAAACTAAAGAAGGGAACAAAAGGAAAGACTAGCACAAGAATGCGTACTCGCCCAGCAGCCGTCTTAGTCAGACCGGCAGAGGGAAAAAGCTATGCCGAGGTGCTGCGCAACCTGCGAAAAAACCTTAAACCAGAGGAATCCGATAGCAATATACTGTCGGTCAGAAAAACGAAGGCAGGTGATATGCTCCTGGAACTTGCAAAAGGAAGTGAAACGGTCAAGTTATGTGAAAACATTAAGGATACTCTTAAAGAGTGCGGAACAGTGAAGACCATGAGGCAATTGGTCAAACTGGAAATCAGAGACATCGACAGCATCACACAAGAAGATGAAATAATCTCAGCAATCAGAGAAGGTATAGGCGACACGCACCAGAAAATCATAATCCACTTGACAGGAGTAATCAGCTCAGAACAAAGGCGAGCGTTTGTTACGTTACCAACGGAAGACGCTCTGAAGATAATGACGGAAAAACGAATAAAAATAGGATGGACCCGATGCCGCGTTAAGCGAAGATGAAGATTCTTCAAGCAAATGTGCATAGAAGCAGAACGGCAAATGACCTGCTGCACCAAATTGTGCTGGAAAACCAAATTGACGTTGTTATCATAAGCGAACAATATAAGAAACGGACGAAGGCGTCTGAAGACGACACAAAGAAGGCGGCAATCTGGACCCCGACCCTACCACTCTTTCACACAGAGGCGACAAAAAAGAAAGATGCCATGTTCTAACACAAATAAGAAACTGGACAATATTCAGCTGCTATTTGACCCCAAGTGACGACATTCAGACTTTCCAGACGAAACTTGAATGTATTGAAGACAACGCCAGGCAAATAGGAGGAAACCTTATAATAGCAGGAGACTTTAACTCAAGAATGGGGCATGGCATCAACTGACTCTCGAGGCCGTAGAGTCCTAAATATGGCAGCAAGTATCGGAACGCTAACAGCAAATGTAGGAGCAATACCGACATTCCATCGAGTAGGGAACGAGGGCACAATCCCCGACATAACCCTAGTGACAGAAAACTGCGCGCACAAGATCGCCGATTGGAAAGTCCTCAACACCTACAACGGAAGTGACCATAGCTATATAACGTTTAACAAAGCAGAAAACGAAGTGACTAGTGGCTGCAACGCTGCAATGCCAAAAAAGGGCAATCCTCGAAGACAAGGACAAGAAGCGTATTGGTGGACAGAAGAGATAAAAGCTCTTAAAGAAGCGTGTATTAAAAACAGACGCCGCCTCACGGAGCTAGAGGAAGGGGATTCTCACAGAACTTAATGACGAATTTAAGAAATCCAAGAAGGACTTAAATGCTGCCATCCGGAAGAGCAAAACGGAAAAATGGCAACGCCTTTGCAACGATGTCAACTCTGACCCATGGGGGCTAGGGTATAAAATCGTGATGAAGAAGCTGAGAACAAGAAGCACAACACCAGAACTGGAGGAAGAACAAATGGACCATATAGTCAAAACGTTATTCCCCACTCATACAAACAGTAAAGCGAGAACTTCTCCACCAATAGCAGAACAGATTGAACTCTTCACAGTGGACGAGCTACTGAAAGCGGCAAAAACCTTAAAAGGGAAGAAGGCTCCAGGGCCCGACAACATCCCAGCAGAGGTCCTCAAAGTGATTGCGGAGAGCAGACCCCAAATCCTGCTTGATATGTATAACGATTGCATTACCAGCGGGAAATTCCCCGACATCTAGAAGAGGCAACGATTAATTCTCATAAGTAATTAATTCTCAATCAAGCGCTCAGCAGCCAACAAGGAAACCACTTCTCGAGGCCGGTAGAAACGCATTCAACACCGTTAAATGGGACAACATAATTGATGCCTTGAAAAGACGATTCCAAATCTCAGGATACCTGATGCGGATAATACAGAGCTATCTTAAGAACCGACGACTACTGTACTAAACAAAAGCAGGAGAGAAATGTATAGAGATAACTTCAGGAGCGGCACAAGGATCAATACTTGGACCGGAGCTTTGGAACATCAGCTACGATGAAATTTTTCACCTAGACATCCCTGAGGGCACGACTATTGTGGAGTACGCAGACGACATAGTCGCAGTCATTACAGCTCGAAATACCGAGTAAGCACAACGTATGTTGACGCAAGTAATGACACGTGTAAAAAGCTGGCTGAACTCACACGACCTGAAACTGGCGGACGAAAAAACAGAGCTACTTTTAGCCAGCAGAAAAAGGATCCCTCTAGAAATAGACATGAGAGTTGGAGAGACTTTAATAAGGACGCAGAAGGTTATAAAGTACCTAGGAGTTAGACTGGACTCAAAATTGACATTCAATGCACACATACAAGAGACGAAGAAGCGGGCGACCGAGACTACAAAAGCGCTTAGTAGACTCATGGCAAACGTGGGCGGCCCCTTACAATCAAGGCGGAAACTCTTAATGAAGATAAATCACGCAATCATGCTGTACGGGTGTGAGGTCTGGGCAGGCACCCTTGAGACAACCTGCAGGTCAAAACCTCTACTGGAGGTGCAAAGAACCATGTCTCTACGAATCGCGAGTGCATATTGAACGGTATCCGGCCTTGCTGCACTAGTAATTGCAGGCGCCATACCAATCGACCTATTGGCCAAAGCGCGAAAACAAATATATGAGAGGAGACAGGAAGGAGAGACGACAAGAGGCTTTATTGAGTGGACCAGAGAAGTAATCTTCCAACAATGGCAGGAAAGATGGGCAGCCGAAGCAAGGGGAAGATGGACAGCTAGACTGTTACCAAACCTGGTAGCTTGGTACGGAAGGAAACACGGAGATGTGGATTACTACGTCACGCAGATGCTGACAGGCCATGGCTACTTTGCCGGCTTTCTGCACTCTATATGGAAAAGAACCAACGCCAGATGTGTATATGGAGATGCGGAGATGGACAGTGCTGAACACACCATTTTCCACTGTAAGAAATTCGGACCTGCGCGGAACTGCCTGGAACAAGCTGTTGGGGCAATAAACCCAGAAAATATTGTCACGAAGATGATAGGCAGCGAAGACACGTGGAAACACATTGCAGGATTCGTGCAGAACATTCTCAGATCTAAGAAGCAAGATCTAACTGGGTAATATGGACGCAGAAAGAAGATGAGAGCGCATTGCGCTGAATTGGCGCCACCTTGAAGTAATGCGAAAGCTGTTCCAAGGTGGGAACACGGCCAAATGCGAAGGGGGGGTTTAGTGGGTGCGAGCCCCACATGCCTTTTTTGCGGCGGAAATAGAGAAGATGCGTTAGGCATTCCCTCTCCTCAACCAAAAAAAAAAAAAAAGTATTATTATTATTATAATAGGTAGAGTATGCAGCATACAAATCTAAGCGCTGGCTGCAGAGCCTTTGGCAATGGCTATGGTTTACAGCGGTACTGTGTCTTAATCTAATATTGAGTAAATGGCTAAATGATTGTTGTGTTTCTTATGTACATTATTATTTTTTTTTTGTGGTATAATTAAATTTTGTTAAGGAAATGTAATATTTTTGGTACGTTGTCTGTGCCAGGGTTGCTAAGGAGGTTTAGCGGGTTAGTGTTTCTAAATATGGCTTGTTTGGTTTGTAGGAGGGATGGGCATGAGTTCAGTATATGGCTTATTGAAACGTCACCTTGATAAAATAGACAAATTAGTATTGAATTTGTCTTTAAATAGTCTTGGTGGGTTATGTTTGTGTGTCCTTGTCGAAGTTGTAATATTTTTATTTGGTCTGCTACAATTTTGGTGGGACTGTTTAAAGTAATCCTAGGGGTTCTTCGTGTAAATTGATTGGTACCATTAACTGAAGTGTATAATGTTTTCCTTTTGATTTATCGCAGATTCTGATTAGAGATGTCTTTATTAGTTTGAGATTTATGTATGTAACGGAATCTTTGAACACTATTTTCATGGGTTTCCAAATATCTGATAAGCTTGAAAGTTTGCATACTTCTGAAGGACCGATTACAATGCAATAATTTGATAAAAATGTTTCATTATTCAGATTAGGATCGTCAGGATTGATAAATTCTTTTTTTTATAGAGCGTCCTTATAGGAGACAGAGCTAGCGCGCGATCTGCGCGTGCCTGCTGGACAAGCAGAACTTGATTGCTCAAAGTTAACAGGAAAAACCCCATTCATCAAAAAGGCCTTAAATGAAATAATGAGAATACGAAATAGTTCGTAAGATATTTCATAATTACATGTTCGCAAAAATTGATTATTGATAATTCGAACTAAAATACGAAAAATAACTGAAAGCTTAGAAAATTAAAAAAACACGCATTTATAGGGACCCACACTAAAAAATAGAAAATATATAATAGTTTAGTAGTAGTGGAGAACGAGGTGTCCCTCTACACCGATGGCTCAAAAATGAGCTGCGGCGTAGGGGCTGGGATCTTCGCTGAAAATTGGAGAATTGAACAGGCTTTCAATCTCTCTAACTCAGCGACGGTCTTTCAGGCTGAGTTACTAGCCATAAGGGAAGCAGTCGAACTTTCCTTAAGGCAGGACCTCAGGCGCAAAAGAGTTCGAATCTACTCGGATAGCCAAGCGGCTATAAAATCCCTATCTGCCGTGTAAACGAACTCACGACTAGTGGCAGAATGCAAGAAGGCCCTTAATAGACTTGCCGACAAAAATAAGGTACAAGTAACTTGGGTACCGGGACACAACGAGATCCCAGGAAATGAGAAGGCAGACGAACTAGCCCGTGCAGGCTCGGCAGGGCTAAGCTCTGACTTCGAATTACCGATCTCCCTAAACGCGATCCAGACAAGGATTCATGACCACTTTAGGCAGATAGCTAATAAAGAATGGCAAGGCAAGAGTGATCACAGAAGTTCAAGGGAATGCTGGCCGAGGTACGACGAAAAACGAACCAGGGAACTGCTATCCAACAGCAAACGGGATATCAGCAGGTTCACGGCACTCACCACGGGACATTGGGCGATCGGTTCGCACGCAATGAAGCTGGGACTGCCATACAACGCAATCTGTAGAAGCTGTAAGCAACCTACAGAGCAAGAGACACCGGAACATCTGCTCTGCTTCTGCCCAGCGCTAAACTATATCAGATTTCGCCACTTCGGTGCCTACCAGTTGGAGTCACTGGGAAACATAGGAAAGCTGAAAGTTTCGGCAATCCTAGGTTTCCTGGCTGACTCTGGATGGTACTGATAGTGTATAACAACAACAAACAGAGGGTGTGGAGCAAAAAGGAGCTTAGCTCTAATTGGAGGCCCCAGAAATGGGCCTCACCACTGCAACCTACCTACCTACCATAATAGTTAAAAAAAAAAAACTAAAAAACACGCTTTTATAAATAACCGAACTAAAAAGAAGAAAATAATTTATAATTACAAACAAAATTATTAAATTCAGAGCAATAGAATATAATTATAAACAAATTCTAATTCTAAATTCTGAGTTAATCAATGTTACAATTATTCTAAGGGCAACTATCTGTAAGGGGAGAATTATGAAAATATAGAAAAATCCTACAAATAACACTGTGCAATGCTTTGCAAAGTACATGTTTAACTATTGTTAAAAAAAATGTATTTATGTGAACATAAAATATAAAAGAAAATGTCTTATATTTACAAAATTATTAGATTATCAAAAACAGTGCAGCTGTAGAATATTTCGTCACGTATGTATTTAAACGTTGTGCTTAGTGACAGCATTATGTATATGTCAAATGACAAATTCACAGCAATAGTCGATAATTAATTACAGAAAAAAAGGTACTTGGCGCGAGATACTACCGTGTCTCCGGATGCACACTACGCTTTTAACTCTGAATTTAGTGATCTTGTTTATAGTTATATACTATTGCTCTGAATTTAATTTTGTTTGTAATCATAAATTCTTTCCTTTCCTACTACCGTGTCTCCGGATGCACACTACGCTTTTAACTCTGAATTTAGTGATCTTGTTTATAGTTATATACTATTGCTCTGAATTTAATTTTGTTTGTAATCATAAATTCTTTCCTTCTTTTTAGTTCGGTTATTTATAAAAGCGGGTTTTTTTTAACTATTACTTATTGTCTTTGTTATTTATGTTTGGGATGAAGATAAGTGGCATATTGTTGGTTGATTTTGTGGCTTGAACAGCTAGATCGTTTCCTTTTATTTCTACATGACCAGGAATCCACATTATTGATTATTGATTTTAGGGGAATGTTGTGTTAATAGTGATCTGATTCTGTTTGGGTAAATGTTATTGTTATATGAATTTTTTTGCTGCTAGGGAGTCGGAACAGATAATGAAATTACCTGTTCGGCTTTTAATAATTTCGATGGCTTCTAGGATGGCGATTGTTTCGGAGCTAAGTACGGATAAATATTGTGGCAGTATTGTGTGTTGAAATATGTGTGGGAGATTTGTCGTTCCCCTACAGTACCGCGTGTCACCAATAGGCCACTGTCATCAACGCGCGGACTGCGACTTCTATTGAGACGACCTTCTGCCGACTGCGACTTCTACTACGACGCTCTGCCCACGATACAGTTACGGCTGTAGTCTAGACGGCAGTCGTCGGCAGTACCATGGCCCGGCCGTTGAGAAATTTGTTGATGAAACATCGATGAATTGTTCATGAATCATGGATGAATTGATGATTAATTTGTTCATGAATTGTTGATCAATCATCGATTAATTATTGATGAATTTTTATTGATGACAGCCTAGGACATGCCCATGTTAAATAAATCAAAAGTTCGTATGGCCTGTCATGGATGAAAAATCAACAGCACCCCGTTGACTGTTGATGAAACTTTGATGAATTGCTGATGACAGGTACTGCAGGGAACAAACTCTCAATCACCGAATACTCACACAAATACACACATAAACAACATAATTACTCCAGGTGGCAGCCACAAAAGTGGAAATCCACCCGTGGGGAAACCCACGGCTAGGGCAAGGATTCTGGAGGCCCTACCCAACATTCCATCACACCCCGTCGAGGCGGTGGCTGACTTGGCCGCCTCGGTAGGTACTGCACCAAGCCAGGAGACGGAAATGGACAAGGGGGATCCTGCGGCATTCAGGAAGAGCAGCTTGATGGCCCGATCCCCACCCCTCGCGGCGTCCCCGGCGCCAGCGAGGAGTAAAACCGGTGATCCCGCCGACTCGGCCAAGAGAGGCAGGGACCCGGCCAGCCCTGTGAGCGGGCCCAGGGGCACGCGTCCCAAAAGGAGCAAAGCTACCGTCGTCGAGCCCCCATCCGACACCGAGGAGGTCAAGGAGCGGGCGCTTACGCGCACGGAGAGCGCTTGCAGGCTCGGAAAGCTGCTGGACGAGCTTCATAGCCTGGTCCATGAGAAGCAGGTTCGCCACATCAACAACGCCATAAGGTCAATGATTGACGAGATGCGGAACCTAAACTCTTGCATAGAGCTGGCGGCCGAAGGACCTGAGGAGCCCAGGGAGCCGTACGCTCGGGAGAGCGTTTGCTCCAAGTGCTCCCAGGCAGCACCTGGCGGCAAGCCTGGCGTAAGCAAGGCCCAGCAAACGGTGGCCGCAGGGAGGAAGGACCGGGCAGTCCAAACGGAGCCGTGGCGAAGGTTCAGCCAGCCAACAGACGCGGGGACGAGTAGCGAAGTCCCAGGGCGGACGCGAGCCCCACAAGCCCAGGCTACAGCCCCCGCAGCGACGGCGAGTGGTATCCGGAATGCCCAACGAGCTCCCCAAGCAAAGTCTCGGGCAACAGGGTACGGGACAGGGAACGCAACAGGACCAGCAAGACCTCCAGATCCCGTGCCAGCGAACGGCGGGGACTCGTGGAGCACCGTGGTCAGGAGGAAGAAGCAAACCCGCAAAGCTCGCCCCGACGCGGTGATAGTAGAGGCACTAGGAAAAAGTTACAACGAGATCCTGGCGCTGGTCACCAGAAGGGAGGACAGCAAGCTGACCAACCTCGGAGGGTCAGTCAGCAAGGTGCGTCGGACGGCCAGGGGCAACTTGCTCCTGGAGGTAGCCAGAGGGAGCAACGAGAGTGCCGAGTCCATGAGGGTCAGCATCTCTCAGGTCCTCGGCGACGCGGCTGAAGTGCGAGCGCTGACGGAGGAGTCGAAGGTCTGCGTCTTCGAGATTCGTAACCTCGACGCGATCACGACAGAGAGCGAGATCCGTACAGCCTTCTCAAAACAATACCAGCTGAGTGAAGGTGCAGTGAGGATCCGAAGCCTCCGCCCCGGGTATGGGGAAACAAAAACGGCGGTCCTCAGCCTGCCTAGCTCTATGGCGTCGGAGGTTAGGCGGCGAGGCGAGGTCCGCATAGGATGGACCCGGTGTAGAGTCCGTGAACGCGAGGGCCCCCCGCGCTGCTTTAGATGCCTGGAACTCGGGCACGTCGCCATCAGGTGTAAGAGCCTGGTGGACAAAAGCGGTTGCTGCATCAAGTGTGGCGAAGCAGGCCACAAGGCTGCTACCTGCAGTTCCGGCAGAGGAGCCGGCCCTGGAGAGTCGAACCACCAGCCGGACAAAAAAAGGACTCCGGGCACAAATGGCGGGCTCGTCCGCTCAAGACCCGAATGCAGCTGATCCAACTCAACCTGAATCACTGCAGGGCTGCGCAGGACCTGCTGACGCAGACGGTGCGCGAGGTAGGGGCGGATGTAGCCATAATCAGCGAGCCCTACAGGGTTAGAGAGGGAGGAGTGTGGGCCAAGGACCGCTCTGGCAAGGCGGCCCTGTGGCTCTGTGGCGACGGCCTGCGGCAAATGTCCAACATCCTGGCTGCAGATGGATTCGTGAGGGCGGAAGTTGGCGGCTACCATATCTATAGCTGCTATCTGGCGCCTAGCCTCCCGCTGGAGGCATTCAGCAGGATCCTTGAGGACCTCAGCAGCGACCTGCGTGGAAGGGCCAACGTCATAGTCGGAGGCGACTTCAACGCTTGGGCCCAGGAGTGGGGTTCGGTCCTGACCAACGCAAGAGGACGGAAGAGCTCCGGTGACCGTGGAGCCGAGCGCGGACCGCCACCCTGATGTCGACTGCGAAGTCTCAGAAGAGGAGGTGATTTGGCTGGGAAGGAGCGTGCACCACAAGAAGGCGCCGGGGCCGGATGCCATACCCAACAGGGCCCTGAAAATAGCTATAGCACTTCACCCGAGGGAGTTCGCCGCATTGTACTCCAAGTGCCTGGAGGAGGGAATCTTTCCGGAGAGGTGGAAAAGGCAGAAGCTGCTGCTGCTCTCCAAGCCGGGCAAGCCACCGGGGGAGCCATCCTCCTACAGGCCAATCTGCCTGACCGACACCGCTGGCAAGGTGTTCGAGAAGATCGTGGCAGCCAGACTAGCTGCGGCCATCGAGGAGTCCGGAGGTCTCTCCCCGAGCCAGTTCGGTTTCCGGAAAGGGAGGTCCACGCTCGATGCCATTGAGTTGGTCAAGGACATAGGTGGTTCGGCCATCGCGGGTACGAGGTGGAAAGGCGGCTCCAAGAGCTACTGTCTCGTGGTTACGCTGGACATAAGGAACGCCTTCAACACCGCGGACTGGAACCGTACCTTGGAGTCCATCGTCGCCCTGAATATCCCAGGATACTTACTAAAAGTAGTAAGGAGCAACTTTAGTGAGAGAGTGCTCGTAGTGGCGTCAGCTATGGGTTCCAGAGCATACGAAGTCTCTGCCGGAGTCCCCCAGGGCTCCGTGTTGGGACCCCTGCTCTGGAACACCATGTACGACGGGGTTCTGCGACTGCCTATGCCCAGTGGCACTACGGTTGTCGGGTTCGCCGACGACGTGGCAGTGGTCGTAACCGCCAAGGAGCGTACCGCTGCGGAAGACCTGGCGAACGAAGCGATCGGAACGATCGAGGCATGGCTTTCGAGCGCCGGCCTGGAACTAGCGGCGCACAAAACGGAGGCAGTCCTGATCTCGAGCAGGAAAGCGGTGGAAACGGCCGAGATCCGGGTCGGTGGAACCGTGATCAGATCGCAGAGGGCGATCAAATACCTCGGCGTCCTAATCGACACACAGCTGTCATTCAGGGAGCACCTGGAGTATGCCCAGAAGAAGGCCAGCGGGACGGCAGGAAGTCTCGCCCGCATACTGCTCAACACCAGAGGGCCCAAACAGATCACCAGGAAGCTGCTGACGAGCGTCGTAACATCCCAAATATTGTATGCGGCGCCGGTGTGGGCAAAAGCAGCCGAGACGAAATCGTATATGCGGGGTGTTGAGGCCACCTACAGACTGTGCGCTGTTAGGGTGGCGAGCGCGTTCAGGACGAAAGGACCAGGAGGCGGCGCTAAGGCCGAGGCGAAGAGCGCGGCTAGAGGAAGGAGCTACGAGAGCTGGCAGGCGAAGTGGGACGCCTCGTCCAAAGGGCGCTGGACGCACAGGCTGATCCCCAACCTAGTGGCATGGATGGAGCGGAAGCATGGTCAGGTGGATTTCTACCTGACCCAGGTTTTGAGCGGGCATGGTTGCTTCCGTAGCTACCTCAAGAGGTTCGGTCATGACGAAGAGGATGGTTGCCCGGAGTGTGGTTCTGGAGTTGCGGAGGATGCGTACCACATAGTTTTCGAATGCCGCAGATTCGACGAGGAGAGGGCCGCCCTGGAGGAGGTAGCAGGAGCGGAGATCAGGGTGGACACGCTGGTGCCGATGATGTTGGAGACTCCCAGGTTGTGGGAAGCGACAGCAGCATTCTCTGCCAAGGTGCTGAAGGCTCTCAGAGTGCTGGAGAGGGCTAGAAGGGAGCGGACGGGCTAAGAGGCCTACTATTGTGCGAAGCATTGCTTTGCGGCCGTACCGCACAATAAGGGCCCTTGCCTCGTTCCTAGTCTCTAAGTATTTATGTTACGTTAGGTGTTGTTCTATTAATAAAGACGAATATAAAAAAAAAACATAAACATCAAAACAACACAAACACCCACATCAGAAACACATATCACTTTATTGAGGACAACAACCACTGGACCAGCCAAAACAATTTTACCATCAAACCAACTTTTTGCATCGGAGTGGAAATTTTATATACTCGCGTACACAAACTGTTTCGTAACCGATTCGTAATATTTCTGGTAGTTTGTGCGATTCAAATTGAATACTAATCAAGCCTGTTTTAATTAAAGTGGTGTTGTTGCTATCAAAATTAGTGTTGGTGTTTTTTCGTTTCATTATTTCTTTTACTTCGCAAATTTTTTGTGGTTTGAACTCTTGTAGAATTTTCTCTTCGTCAATATATCTAACTTCTTTGCAATAAATAACTCCCTTAGAGAAGTTTAATGTTTTATGTTCATTTGTAGTTACTTCGATTCCTGCGATTGCAAACTAGTTCCTAAGTAAGGACTTAGGAGATAGCCTCAATTATATTTTCACTTGTAACATATATAAGTTGAAAAGGGTCGGATCGGACCACATTATATAGTTGCCATAGGAGCAATTAAAAAATGTATAGGAAGAAAATACGTAGTTTTCAACATATTTATACCCTTGCAGGGTATTATAATTTCAGTCAGAAGTTTGCAACGCAGTGAAGGAGGCACCTCCGACTATATAAAGTATATATATTCTTGATCAGGATCAACAGCCGAGTCGATCTAACCATGTCCGTCTGTCCGTCTGTCCGTCTGTCCGTCTGTCCGTTTCTACGCAAACTAGTCTCTCAGTTTTGGAGCTATCTGAATGAAACTTTGCAGTTAGTCTTCTATATACTCTCACTCGTATATATGTCGGAACGGGCCGGATCGGACGACTATATCATATAGCTGTCATAGGAATGATCGGAAAAGTTTTACAAAAAAAATTATAAAATTTTTAGTTTTCAACAGAATTTGATCAAATTTGAGATATAGCCATTTCATATTATTCTACAATTTTGTGTAAAATTTTATAAAAATCGGACGACTATATCATATAGCTCCCATAGGAACGATCGAGAAATTAATTCAATTAAAAAGTATAACATTTTCAGTTTTCAACAGATTTTCATCAAATTTGAGATATAGCCGTTTCATATTATTCTACAATTTTGTGTAAAATTTTATGAAAATCGGACTAATATATCATATAGCTCCCATAGGAACGATCGAGAAATTTGAGAGGAATGAGAATGGCGGTGGCTGTTGTCGGAAGACTGACAATCGCGGTGGCGATAACAATTTTAGTTTTAAACAGAATTTAATCAAATTTGAAATATAGCCATTTCATATTATTCTAAAATTTTGTGTAAAATTTTATGAAAATTGGACGACTATATCATATAGCTCCCATAGGAACGATCGAGAAATTAATACAATTAAATTTATAACTTTTTTAGTTTTCAGCTGATTTTCATCAAATTTGAGGTATAGCCATTTTATATAAGTCTAAAATTTTGTGGCAAATTTCATAAAAATCGGACGACTATATCATATAGGTGCCATACAAACGATCGTTTGATGTAGAGGAAAAATGCAAATCTGTGAATGTAAAACTGCAAATATAATATGTATATGTATATATGAATGAAATGAAAGCAGGTATTACTTCATTGTTTTTTAACACAAATATATATAATTTATATTGTATGGATTCCTATTCATAGAAGTTCTATCTGCAAGGGTATATAAACTTCGGCGTGCCGAAGTTAGCTTCCTTTCTTGTTTTATCTTAATATTAAAATAATTTAAACAAAAATTCAATTTTTTTATGAAAATCTTACGATTTGATAATTAAAACATATAGCTACCATTAAAACGAGGGGTAAATGTAGAGGAAAATGCAAAACTTTAAATCAAAGCCGTAAATGTAAAACTAAAAATATAATATTTATAGGTCAATGTAATGAACGTTAACATTATTTTGTTTTTTTCTAACATATATTATTTTTAATATATTAGACATTTCAACCTAAGATAAAGTTTTACCCGATTTTCAAATTATGTTGTTCAAAGCAGAACTATTATGATATGTATTAATGTTCTAAATGTGTCATATTAATTTTTTTTTTTTTCATTTTATGAAAATTGATCCATTCTAAATGATCAAATTGCAAACTGTATGGGTAAACAAACTTCGGTGCGTCGAAATCAGCTTCCCTTTTTCATACCCTTGGGTATTCTAATTTAGTCAGAAGTTTGCAACGCAGTGAAGAAGTCATCTCCGACCATAAAAAGTATATATATTCTTGATCAGTATCAACAGCCGAGTCGATCTAGCCATGTCCGTCTGTCCGTCTGTATTATCGTATTATCGCAAACTAGTCTACCAGTTTTAAGCTATCTGACTGAAACTGTGCAGTTAGTCTTCTATGTACTCTCATATATATTTCGGAACCGGCCGGATCGGACGATTATATTAAATAGCTGCCATATGAACGAATAAAAATTATAACATTTTCAGTTTTGAGCCGAATTAAATCAAATTTGAGATATAGCCATTTTATATTATTCTACAATTTTGTGTTAAAATCGGACTTTAATATAATTAAAAATTATAACATTTCAGTTTTCAACAGATTATCAAAAAATTTAAGATATAGCCATTTTATATTATTCTACCATACAAACGATCGTTAGACATAGAGGAAAATGCAAAACTGTGAATGTAAAACTGTAAATATGTATAGGTGAATGATATGAAAGCAGGCATTACTTTATTGTTTTTTAACATAAATATATACAATTAATGTTGTATTAATTCCTGGTGATCAAAGTTCAATCTGCAAGGGTATATAAACTTCGGCGTGCCAAATTGAGCTTCCTTTCTTGTTTTATTATAATTTTATCGTGTTATTGCGTTCTAAATTTCATTAAAAATCAGAGAAACATTAAAGAAACACGACGTGGGTACTTCGGAACAGTTCCCCAGATTATGAATTTTTTTGTATCTCATAAAAAGAATTTACACCGCAAACCAAACTTTTTGGAGGACCTTTAGGGGATTCGTTATTACTCGTACACCTATATACAGACTTTGGCATCAAACGCCGTTTACATTAATAAGCAATTTTTATCAGTTGTTATACCATATTTGTTTAAAGTGTCTCATTTTGCAATGAATTAACTTTACTTTGCAGTGTACACATTGTTAAAAAGTTGGGAAGGTCGCCAAAGCCCTCTATACCAAAAATATATTATATACTTTTGCATTTTAGACTTACCTGTATGCTTCCGCCAGTACCGGGTTTTGTTTTATTGCCAAAGTAGAAAACTGTGCTGACTTATCAAGCCTTCTGCATTGAAAATGAATAGATGACAGTAGTAATAAAACTCCCGTGTTTGTACTGTCCTGACGCCATAGTTGCATACAATGCTTTTCTGCACTTTCGTAGTCCACTGCTTGGTACTCTCTATGAGCCAATTCTAGTAAGCCTAAAATGGAAAATATGTATGCTCATTTTCAGGGCAGAACTCCTAACTTATTATGGGAAAATACATATGTACTCTTATCTGTTATATTCATAATAACGAATACCACTTTTAATTGAAGAACTCAAGATCGACCCAATCCAAATTTTTAGATTCCGTTCGAACTATTTATCGGTGAATTGGTTTTCTCATTTTTCACTACTTTTTTAATAAATGGCGGACCATTTTGTTAAAAGAGATTTTGATTTCAAATTTAATAATTTAACCTTGAATTACAGATGGAATGTTTTCTCAAAAGATTCAAAGATTTAAACAAGGAATATTGTCAAGCGTATTTAAGGCAGATGCAATTCTGAAAATTTATACAGTACATGCAAGCAACGCTGAGTGATTTTGCTTGCCGTTTTTATAAGTCAACCAAATTCATTTCAATAACAGTTAACGGCCATTGGAATCAAACATACCGTAAAGTTTGTCACTTCTTTTATTTGTTAAAGGATGTTGCACATTGGGATTCAGAACTTCACGATAATTATACTTTAAAGCATTCACAACAAATACGAATGCTATTTGCCATTATATTTTTAACATGTAAGCCATCGTCATTCTGTGGACGGAGATAACTTTAACTTAAACTGCGAACCGCAGATCTAACAAGATCTAATTTATATTAATAAATATTTTTATAGAGGGGATATTTCAAATAATACAGCTTGGATTGTTTTCTCTATTTCTTGTATTTTAAATTACACTTAAATACCACTTGGCTTTTGTAAGTCAGTTGTATCCTAGGGCTTTATTATTAAACATAGTAATAACCAGTTGGGCGGTTCGCTAGAAAGGGAATTAATCATTCATAATTGTAAATTACCCAAAAGCATCCCCGCATATCCGGACCTTATTTGGCGAAAATTAACCGGGTGTGCAAGGTGACCCCCAAGTACTTATAATCTCTGGAGAGAAAGCTCCTAACCATTTCGAATAGTTTCGGGTTTATCAACGGCTTGGTTTTGCAATATAGCCTTGCATGCCACACCTTATCAAATGCCTGCTGCATGTCCTGATAGGCAGACACCACGTATTGCTTGGAGTGAAACCCTTTGAGAATATACTTAACCACACGCAATGTAGCCTTGCATGCCACACCTTATCAAATGCCTGCTGCATGTCCTGATAGGCAGACACCACGTATTGCTTGGAGTGAAACCCTTTGAGAATATACTTAACCACACGGTATAGCTGCTCAAGGGTGCCGTGCCTGAGTATAACCTGAAATCAATGGAAAGCACGTAGGGCTTCCATTTGCTAGAATTTGAGCGGAAGAATTTGTTATAGCATCATGTAGAGCGCTCCCTCTACCGTCGGGTCTGTAGCTAGCCCACAGTCGACGGTTTGTATTGAAGTCCCCGCCTAAGAGGAACTTAAAACCCAAATCTAAAAGGAGTTGATCGAATTCGAACTAAAAACTAGAACTTTTTATTTACAAATGACGGAGATATAGCCAATCAAATAAGGCATTTTTTTAGCGAACGGTCATAAGCTGCTCGACAGGACATTTTTTTATCCGAAACCCGAAAATTATTGTTTTTTTAACCATATAAATATAGCTATAGCATGAAAAATATATAACTTAAAAAAATCATATAGAAGAAATAATACGTCATGCCGTAGAGAATTTTAAAGAGAAGCTGTGTAAAATTTTTGAAGAGAATCGGTCGAGTATTTTTTGAGAAATGATGTACCCCGCTCCAAAATGTAGCTTTAAGAAAAAGGCAAAAGAAGATAAATAAGAAAGGAAGCAAACTTCGGCACGCCGAATGGATGTATGGTACCTATATGATATAGTCGACCGATTTTCATAAAATTTTACAAAAAATGTAAGACTCATATAAAATGGCTATATCACAAATTTGACGAAAATTTGTTGAAAACTGAAAAAGTGATTTTTAATTGTATTAATTTCTTGATCGTTCCTATGGGAGCTATTTGTTATTATAGTTCGATTTTCAAATCTTACACAAAATTGTAGAATATAATAAAATGGCTTTATCTCAAATTTAATCTGTTGAAAACTGATAATAATAATTTTTTTTTGTAAAAATTTTCCAATCATTCTATGGCAGCTATATGATACAGTCGTTCGATCCGGACTGTTCCGACATATATACGAGTGAGAGTACATAGAAGGCTAACTACAAAGTTTCATTCAGACTAGACTAGACTAGACTGGGAGACTAGTTTGCGTAGAAACGGCCAGACAGACAGAAGGACAGACGGACATGGCTAGATCGACTCGGCTGTTGATTCTGATCAAGAATATGTATACTTTATATGGTCGGAGGTGGCTCCTTCACTGCGTTGCAAACTTTTAATTGAAATTATAATACCCTGCAAGGGTATAAAAATACAGCGAACAAAATAGAACTAGGTGTGTCCTTAAAAGTTCACCACTTAATAGCTTTTAAGCAACAAATCAACCGGAAGACAGAGGTGTCTTGTTTGACCATATTATGTGTTTTGATTGTCACGTATGTATAACATTAGGAACAATCGAGAAATTAATTCAATTAAAAATTATAAAATTTTCAGTTTTCAACAGATTTTCATCAAATTTGAGGTATAGCCATTTTATATTAGTCTTAAATTTTGAGTAAAATTTTATGAAAATCGGAGTACTATATCATATAGCTCCCATAGGAACGATCGAGAAATTAATACAATTAAAAATTATAACGTTTTCAGTTTTCAGCAGATTTTTATCAAATTTGATATATATCCATTTTATATCTGTCTTAAATTTTTTTTGTCAAATTTTATGAAAATCGGACGACTATATCATATATGTGCCATACAAACGATCGTTAGATGTGGAGCAAAAATGCAAATCTGTGAATGTAAAACTGCAAATATAATATGTATAGGTTAATGAAATGAAAGCAGGTATTATTTCATTGTTTTTTAACATAAATATATATTATTTATATTGTATGCATTCCTAGTCATCGAAGTTCTATCTGCAAGGTATATAAACTTCGGCGTGCCGAAGTTAGCTTCCTTTCTTGTTTTTATTTCATTTTGTTGTGTCGTTTATTTACTCATGAAATGACAGCTAGCAACTATAATAATAGAGGTCGTGGAAGTTATATAGGAAATAACCGTGGTGGAAATAATAATAACAATAACAGTAATAATAACAGAAATAATAATAATAATAATGCCCCAAAAAAAAAAACCAATAAAGACCGTTAAGATACAAAACCCAGTAAAAAATACGGTTCACACTATCAACCTTAACTTTAATCTCTTTGTTTCATTAAAAAACGAACAAACAAATAAATAATATACATTACTAGTTGATACAGGTGCAGACATCTCTTTAATGAAAGAAACTTCAGACTCATTTAACAAAGTTGAAAATAAAAATATTACCCAAATACCAGGTGTTGGTGAAGGGACAACCAATTCAAAAGGATTAGTATCAATAGAAATAAAAATTGAACCATTAGAAGACTACGAAATAGTTAGTAAAAACAAATAAACATGAAAACAATACAGATATTTTAAATAAATTGAATAAAAATGATCTTTCACAATTTAAAGCAATACTTAATGAATTATGTACAAAATATATGGATATATTCGGAATAGAAACAGAATCCATATTAACAAATAATTCTTACAAACAAAAAATAAGGATGAAAAATGATAAACCAGTTTATATTAAAAATTGTAGAATTCCTCACAGTCAAAAAGAAGTAGATAAACAAGTCGAAGAACTGATTAAAGATTAGGTAATAGAACCATCAGTCTCAGAATATAACAGCCCATTATTAATCGTACCAAAAAATCACCACCCAATTCATCCGATAAAAAATGGCGTTTAGTAATTGACTACCGCCAAATTAATAAGAACTTCTTATCCGATAAATTTCCATTACCAAGAATAGACGATATTCTAGATCAACTATGCAGAGCAAAATACTTTTCATGCTTAGATCTGATGTCAGGATTTCATCAAATTGAACTCGAAGAAAACTCTCGGAATATAACGTCATTTTCCACGAGCAATGGCTCTTATCGTTTCACGCGATTACCTTATGGCTTAAAAATAGCGCCAAATTCCTTCTAAAGAATTATGTTGATTGCCGGACCTAGGTCTTTCTCCACCTCTCCTGCCTTCACGGTGTTAGCATCCAACAGCCATTCCTATATATGGATGAACTAATTGCCATCGGTTGTTCAGAAAAGCATATGATTAAAAACCTTACAAACGTTTTTGATTTATACAGAAAACAGAACCTTAAATTGCACCCAAAAAAGTGATCTTTTTTCAAACACAAAGTAACATTCCTTGGACACGAGTGTACTGACAAAGGTATTTTACCAGACAACAAATATGATGTCATAGAAAAATACCCAGTCCCAACGGACGCAGACAGTTCTAGATTTATAACAAATTTTTCCGATTTTTCACGACATATAACGCGATTATGGAAAAAGAACGTGAAATTCGAATGGACAGATCAATGTCAAAAAGCCTTCGAGTACTTAAAAACACAACTGATGAAACCAACATTACAACAGGACCTCGATAGTAATAAAGAATTTTGAATAACAACGGTTGCAAGTAAACAAGCATGCGGAGCAGTCCTAACGCAGGAACATAATGGAACGCATCTACTAGTAGCATACGCATCACTTTCATTCACAAAGGGAGAAAGTAATAAAAACACGACAGAACAGGATCTAGCAGCTATACATTAAACACTTTAGACCATATATCTACGGAAAACACCTTACAGTAAAAACACACCACAGACTACTAACATATCTATTTTCTATGACTAACCCAAGTTCAAAGTTAACCAGAATGAGACTTGACTTAGAGGAATATGATTTTACCGTGGAATATCTTAAGGGAAAGGATAACCAAATCGCTGATGCATTATCGCGAATAACAATACAAGACTTACAAAATATCCAAAAGGATTATAAGATTCTGAAAGTCACTACCAGAAATCAAAGTAGAAAAAAATCCTGCGTAGGAAGAAAACAAATAGAGTTGCCGAAGCAATCTATAGAGAACGCTTCAAGGCCCAACGTATATGAAGTCATTCAAAATGATGAAGTACTCAAAGTAGTGACCTTGCATGCAAATAATAATTTGTCGTTATTTAAACACGGCAAGAAAATTAAATCAAGATATGATATTAAAGATTTGTATACTAATGGAACCATTGATTAAGGTCAATTCTTTCAACTGCTTGAAAAGCAGACCGGTATTAACAAAATCAGCCAACTCAAAGTGGCACCGTGGGAAAATATCTTTGAACATGTTTCAATTGATAATCAAAAAAAAAAATGGGCAATAGAATATTAAAATCATTGAGAGTAGCGCTACTCAACCCGGTGTTCCTAATAAAAAAGACAAAAGAAAAAGAAGCTATATTGTCTACATTCCATGATGATCCAACACAAAGAGGTCATACTGACAATACAAAAACCTTGGCAAAGGTCCAGCGACACTATTACTGGAAAAATATGTCTAAAGACATAAAAGAGTACATAAGAAATTGTCCTAAATGCCAAAAGTCTAAAACGACTAAACATACTCAGACTACATTAACCATAATCGAAACTCCACAAAGAGCTTGCGTTAGGGTAATTGTGGATACAATTGGCTCACTACCAAAATCGATTTGAAATATTTACTATAGTAGCCATACCATTACCAAATAAAAATGCCAAAACAGTAGATAAAGCTATTTTTGAAGAATTTGTTATGAATTACGGTCCATTAAAGACTTTCATTACGGACATGGTAACAGAATATAAAAACTCAATTATTACAGACTTGAGCAAATTTTAAATATTGACAATTTAACATCTACTGCACACCACCACTAAACAGTTGCAGCAGTCCAAAGAAGACATAGAACTTTTAATGAATTCATTCGATCCTATATTTCAGTAAATAAAAATGAGTCTCCTAGGCGCAAAAAAACTGCTACTGGTGGGCAGCATGTAGACGGTCCCCAACTACCTGCAACGGGCTCTCAGCAGCAGCCTCCCTCGGCACAGCCCTTAATTCCAAGAGTGCTGAGATCGAGCGCTAGAAAAGATTCGGTACCCGAATGTACAGCGGGAGTGGCCGTACCGCCGGTGATTTCTGTTTTGTCCCCGGGGGGGTCGCAAATATTGACCCCTCAAAGTCCCGATCCAAAGATATATCTGCCCAGGGTGTCAGGCCCGGAATACCGGCCGACAATGGCACGGCAGATAACCAATCTGCCTTGCCAAAAACCCTTATAGCGGTTCCACCAACGAGACATATTTTTGTCTCGCGGCTCTCCCCTGACCAAACATCGGAAGATGTTCTCGCCTTTATACAAGGCAAAACCAGAGCCGAAAAAATTAAGATAAAGGTGGAAAAGTTCAAATTTTCTTACACAAGGGAAATTTCGATTGCATCTCAGGTTATTGTGCTCACAGAAACCTGGTTAAAGCCGGAGATTCTGAGCTCCGAAGTTTTTCCAGCTGTGTTCACAGTATATCGGCTAGATCGCCCTATCAGACGCGGGGGTGGAGTTCTTATAGCGGTGGACTCCTCACTCACGTCAGAATTATTAACCTTCGAGGAATGCAACGATGTTGAATTTTTATTACCTGTTCCTACATACCTCCACTGTCGGAACTTCCTATTTATTGGAATCACCTTTCCGCTATTCAGATGGTTTCCAGTAGACTTTTGGATAGAGACCTGTTGGTAGTTCTAGGGGATTTTAATATCCCTGGTGCTATTTGGTGCTCAAATAATTCCACCAATACGCTCCATACACCTACACAAGATGACTTTATCGCTGGCTTGTTTGACATTTCGCTGTCTCAAGTCAACTATGTGCGAAATTCCTTACAGCGCTTGCTTGATCTTTGCTTCGTCTCTGATCCTGCGAGAGTCAGTTTAGCAAGGGTGGCGCCTCTGACGCAGCCCAAAGATCCTTATCATCCAACTTTCGATGTGACTCTTGATATTGGGTGTGACGTACAGAATATTTCTGACCGTCCAGCCAATAAAGTCCTATGTTTTCGCAAAACGGACTTTAAACGGCTGAATAATTTTATAAACGAGTTCAATTGGTCCGATCTATAGATGTGCACTGACATGGCAGTTGCCGTGGATATTTTTTACAGTGCCATGAATTCATTTTTTACTGAATGTGTTCCGTTATATTGTCCGCCAAGCTCGAATAAACCGCCGTGGTTTACTAAAGAGTTGAGCCGACTTAAAAATAAAAAATCTAGACTGTATGCTAAATTTAAAATCACCTGTTCTCAATCTGCCCTTTCATCTTATTTATCAGCTCGGTCAAACTTTACCGTGCTGAACGCGCAGTGTTATAAAAACTATTTAACTCGTTGTAGGGCTCAGTTCTCTCAGGACCCAAAACAGTTTTATAATTTCGTTAACACAAAACGTAAGCCTAAAACAAATCCTTCCTCGCTTTCATTTGAAAATACTACCGCAAATAATGATCAGGCAATAGCCAATCTATTTTCGCAGTTTTTTCAAACAACCTATTCTAGCTCTTCGTATCTACACCAGACCTATTCCTACGACATACCCAAATCAAACTTAATTTTCTGTCCTAGCCTAAACGAAAGCTCTCCCCTTTTAGATCTTCATCGTATCAAGCCAGTTTATTCGCCAGGTCCCACGGAATTCCTGGCTGTGTGATCAGGTATTGTGCCGACGCCCTGTGCTATCCCCTTCTGAAATTGTTTACATTGTCCTTGGAAACCTCCCACTTTCCCATTATTTGGAAGGAATCGTTTATTATTCCTCTCCACAAAAAAGGTAGCAAATTGGATGCCAGCAATTATAGAGGAATCTCTAAGTTGTCGGCCCTAAATCCCTAAATTATTTGAAAACATTATCACCCCTCACTTACAGCACCTTTGTAGATCGGCATTTTCTCCATGTCAACATGGTTTTATTAAGCGAAGATCAACAACAACTAATCTTTTGGAGCTCTCTTCCTATATTATAAAGGGCTTCCATAATAATTGTCAGACAGATGTAATCTATACTGATTTCAGTAAAGCATTTGACTCTGTTAACCATTCTCTCCTCGTTAGAAAACTCGATTCAATGGGTTTTCCAAGTGATCTTCTTAATTGGATCTCAAGTTATTTGAATGGCAGGACGCAAAATGTCCTCTTTAAGAATAATTATCCAATGTTCTAAGAGTTACATCTGGCGTCCCGCAAGGAAGCCATTTGGGACCCTTATTGTTTATATTATTTATAAATGACCTGCCCAAAGTCTTGACTAACTCCAGAGTACTTATGTACGCGGATGACGTCAAGCTTTGCGTGCAATACAATGACGTTGCCTGCCAGTCGGATTTACAAACAGATCTTAATAATTTTCAAACTTGGTGCCGTGTAAACTTATTAAACTTAAATGGCTCGAAATGCAAGCTAATGACATTCTCTCGTGTCGTTCCTAAGCTTGCTACTTACACGTTGAACTGCTGCTCTTTGGAAAGAATTAATACTGTTGACGATTTGGGCGTCCGCTTGGACCCAAAACTTGACTTTATTGATCATATTTCGTCTATGGTGAATAGAGCCAGGGCTGTGCTTGGATTTATTAAACGGTGGTCGAAGGAATTCAATGACCCCTATGTTACTATATCCTTATATACTTTCTTAGTTCGTCCTATCCTAGAATATGGATGCTGTGTTTGGAGCCCTCAGTACGGCGTCCATAGTAAACGCATCCATTTGGTTCAAAATAACTTTTTACTTTTCGCTCTACACGGTTTAAATTGGGATGCAAACCAAAGATTACCTTCCTACTTTAGTATACTCCTATTAATAAACTTGCCGTCTTTAGCCAATCGTAGAACGATAACCTTTATTTTTAACCTTATACATGGTGATGTGGAAAAAGCTGACTTGTTGAGTCAGCTTAATTTTCATGTACCATGTAGAACTACTAGATCCTATATCCCATTAGTGTTGCGCCACTGTAGAACCTCCTTTGAACTTCATGAACCTTTTAGAGTGCTATGTGCAAATTATAATGATTTGTACACACTAATCTCTAACGTAGATACCCTTCCCAAATTAAAATCTTTAATACTAACACACTTAGTAAGCATGCAAGCTAACAATCTGGCAGCACGCCGGTAGTCAATTTCCTCGTATTCTGTCCTATATTTTCCATCGCGCTTACTAACACCTAACCCAAACAGGCACGTGCCTGGTGTCATACGGGCCACTTGAATGTACTGACCTTAGTGCATCAACGTCCAAGAGGTTATGGGTAAAATACAAAATATTTACCCTACATATTTTAAATAATATAAAATCAGATTTACACAAAATGAAGTAGGAGACGTAAGTTCAGAACTACAGCAAAATTAAATTATCACTATAGAACATAAAAGAGCACGAAGTAATGCAAAAGAAAACAAAACACAAATTTAGAAGAACTATTTTTTTCCGCAGGCCCAAAAGAAAATTCAAGCCATAGTTCAGTTCTGTCAAACTTGTAAAGATTCAAAGTAGCACAGAAACCCCCAAAAGGAGAAATCCACCCAACCCCCGTCCTTAATTACCCAGGTGAAATTATTCACGAGGATAAATTCATTACAGGAAAACCAAGCGTACTAACAGGTATCGATAAATTCTCCAAATATGCAGAAGTAAAAATTTTAGAGTCAAGAGCAGATAGAACTTCGATGACTAAGTTATACATATTTACGTTAACAAACAGTGAAATAATACCTGATTTCATTTCATTCACCTATACATATTATATTTAAAATTTTACATTCACAGATTCCCAGATTTGCATTTTTCCTCTATATCTAACGATCGTTTGTATGGCACTTATGTGATATAGTAGTCCGATTTTCACAACAGAACAATGTAGAACAATGTGAAATGGCTATAACTTAAATTTGATGAAAATCTGTTAAAAACTGAAAAAGTTAATTTTATTAATTGTTATCTTTCCAAGTGAACGGGACGTGTTTTTTTCTTGCGCTCTCATTTTGTCTTAAAGTTTGAAAATAACCACCGGGTTTAACTTAAATTTTCTATTTTGTGTTAATAACTTCCCGTTTACTTTGCGTGTGCATGCAGCTATTCTGATTTGTGTTTATAATAGAAAAATACCCAGTCCCAACGGACGCAGACAGTTCTAGATTTATAACAAATTTTTCCGATTTTTCACGACATATAACGCGATTATGGAAAAAGAACGTGAAATTCGAATGGACAGATCAATGTCAAAAAGCCTTCGAGTACTTAAAAACACAACTGATGAAACCAACATTACTACAGGACCTCGATAGTAATAAAGAATTTTGAATAACAACGGTTGCAAGTAAACAAGCATGCGGAGCAGTCCTAACGCAGGAACATAATGGAACGCATCTACTAGTAGCATACGCATCACTTTCATTTACAAAGGGAGAAAGTAATAAAAACACGACAGAACAGGATCTAGCAGCTATACATTAAACACTTTAGACCATATATCTACGGAAAACACCTTACAGTAAAAACACACCACAGACTACTAACATATCTATTTTCTATGACTAACCCAAGTTCAAAGTTAACCAGAATGAGACTTGACTTAGAGGAATATGATTTTACCGTGGAATATCTTAAGGGAAAGGACAACCAAATCGCTGATGCATTATCGCGAATAACAATACAAGACTTACAAAATATCCAAAAGGATTATAAGATTCTGAAAGTCACTACCAGAAATCAAAGTAGAAAAAAATCCTGCGTAGGAAGAAAACAAATAGAGTTGCCGAAGCAATCTATAGAGAACGCTTCAAGGCCCAACGTATATGAAGTCATTAAAAATGATGAAGTACTCAAAGTAGTGACCTTGCATGCAAATAATAATTTGTCGTTATTTAAACACGGCAAGAAAATTAAATCAAGATATGATATTAAAGACTTGTATACTAATGGAACCATTGATTAAGGTCAATTCTTTCAACTGCTTGAAAAGCAGACCGGTATTAACAAAATCAGCCAACTCAAAGTGGCACCGTGGGAAAATATCTTTGAACATGTTTCAATTGATAATCAAAAAAAAAAATGGGCAATAGAATATTAAAATCATTGAGAGTAGCGCTACTCAACCCGGTGTTCCTAATAAAAAAGACAAAAGAAAAAGAAGCTATATTGTCTACATTCCATGATGATCCAACACAAAGAGGTCATACTGACAATACAAAAACCTTGGCAAAGGTCCAGCGACACTATTACTGGAAAAATATGTCTAAAGACATAAAAGAGTACATAAGAAATTGTCCTAAATGCCAAAAGTCTAAAAGGACTAAACATACTCAGACTACATTAACCATAATCGAAACTCCACAAAGAGCTTGCGTTAGGGTAATTGTGGATACAATTGGCTCACTACCAAAATCGATTTGAAATATTTACTATAGTAGCCATACCATTACCAAATAAAAATGCCAAAACAGTAGATAAAGCTATTTTTGAAGAATTTGTTATGAATTACGGTCCATTAAAGACTTTCATTACGGACATGGTAACAGAATATAAAAACTCAATTATTACAGACTTGAGCAAATTTTAAATATTGACAATTTAACATCTACTGCACACCACCACCAAACAGTTGCAGCAGTCCAAAGAAGCCATAGAACTTTTAATGAATTCATTCGATCCTATATTTCAGTAAATAAAAATGAGTCTCCTAGGCGCAAAAAAACTGCTACTGGTGGGCAGCATGTAGACGGACCCCAACTACCTGCAACGGGCTCTCAGCAGCAGCCTCCCTCGGCACAGCCCTTAATTCCAAGAGTTCTGAGTTCGAGCGCTAGAAAAGATTCGGTACCCGAATGTGCAGCGGGAGTGGCCGTACCGCCGGTGATTTCTGTTTTGTCCCCTGGGGGGTCGCAAATATTGACCCCTCAAAGTCCCGAGTTTAAAGATATATCTGCCCAGGGTGTCAGGCCCGGAATACCGGCCGACAATGGCACGGCAGATAACCAATCTGCCTTGCCAAAAACCCTTATAGCGGTTCCACCAACGAGACATATTTTTGTCTCGCGGCTCTCCCCTGACCAAACATCGGAAGATGTTCTCGGCAAGGTGGAAAAGTTCAAATTTTCTTACGCAAGGGACATTTCATCTTTCAAAATAAATGTCCCTAACGAGCTCTTTAACACTATTTGCTCTCCCAACTTCTGGCCAGAGTACATCGTTGTTAAGGAGTTCGAGGCGAAGAAAAAGAAAAAGCGGCCTGATGATACCACTGCGCCTTCTACGTCTTCCAATCCCGACCCAAAAAACTAACCTACTCCTTGGGTATTTCCTATCAGAATGCAAGAGGCTTACGTAGTAAGCTTCCTAACTTGTATTCTGATAGCCTTTCGTTTGCATCTCAGGTTATTGTGCTTACAGAAGCCGGAGATTCCGAAGTTTTTCCAGCTGTGTTCACAGTATATCGGCTAGATCGCCCTATCAGACGCGGGGGTGGAGTTCTTATAGCGGTGGACTCCTCACTCACGTCAGAATTATTAACCTTCGAGGAATGCAACGATGTTGAATTTTTATTACCTGTTCCTACATACCTCCACTGTCGGAACTTCCTATTTATTGGAATCACCTTTCCGCTATTCAGATGGTTTCCAGTAGGCTTTTGGATAGAGACCAGTTGGTAGTTCTAGGGGATTTTAATATCCCTGGTGCTATTTGGTGCTCAAATAATTCCACCAATACTCTCCATACACCTACACAACATGACTTTTTCGCTGGCTTGTTTGACATTTCGCTGTCTCAAGTCAACTATGTGCGAAATTCCTTACAGCGCTTGCTTGATCTTTGCTTCGTCTCTGATCCTGCGAGAGTCAGTTTAGCAAGGGTGGCGCCTCTGACGCAGCCCAAAGATCCTTATCATCCAACTTTCGATGTGACTCTTGATATTGGGTGTGACGTACAGAATATTTCTGACCATCCAGCCAATAAAGTCCTATGTTTTCGCAAAACGGACTTTAAACGGCTGAATAATTTTATAAACGAGTTCAATTGGTCCGATCTATAGATGTGCACTGACATGGCAGTTGCCGTGGATATTTTTTACAGTGCCATGAATTCATTTTTTACTGAATGTGTTCCGTTATATTGTCCGCCAAGCTCGAATAAACCGCCGTGGTTTACTAAAGAGTTGAGCCGACTTAAAAATAAAAAATCTATACTGTATGCTAAATTTAAAATCACCTGTTCTCAATCTGCCCTTTCATCTTATTTATCAGCTCGGTCAAACTTTACCGTGCTGAACGCGCAGTGTTATAAAAACTATTTAACTCGTTGTAGGGCTCAGTTCTCTCAGGACCCAAAACAGTTTTATAATTTCGTTAACACAAAACGTAAGCCTAAAACAAATCCTTCCTCGCTTTCATTTGAAAATACTACCGCAAATAATGATCAGGCAATAGCCGATCTATTTTCGCAGTTTTTTCAAACAACCTATTCTAGCTCTTCGTATCTACACCAGACCTATTCCTACGACATACCCAAATCAAACTTAATTTTCTGTCCTAGCCTAAACGAAAGCTCTCTCCTTTTAGATCTTCATCGTATCAAGCCAGTTTATTCGCCAGGTCCCACGGAATTCCTGGCTGTGTGATCAGGTATTGTGCCGACGCCCTGTGCTATCCCCTTCTGAAATTGTTTACCTTGTCCTTGGAAACCTCCCACTTTCCCATTATTTGGAAGGAATCGTTTATTATTCCTCTCCACAAAAAAGGTAGCAAATTGGATGCCAGCAATTATAGAGGAATCTCTAAGTTGTCGGCCCTAAATCCCTAAATTATTTGAAAACATTATCACCCCTCACTTACAGCACCTTTGTAGATCGGCATTTTCTCCATGTCAACATGGTTTTATTAAGCGAAGATCAACAACAACTAATCTTTTGGAGCTCTCTTCCTATATTATAAAGGGCTTCCATAATAATTGTCAGACAGATGTAATCTATACTGATTTCAGTAAAGCATTTGACTCTGTTAACCATTCTCTCCTCGTTAGAAAACTCGATTCAATGGGTTTTCCAAGTGATCTTCTTAATTGGATCTCAAGTTATTTGAATGGCAGGACGCAAAATGTCCTCTTTAAGAATAATTATCCAATGTTCTAAGAGTTACATCTGGCGTCCCGCAAGGAAGCCATTTGGAACCCTTACTGTTTACATTATTTAAAAATGACCTGCCCAAAGTCTTGACTAACTCCAGAGTACTTATGTACGCGGATGACGTCAAGCTTTGCGTGCAATACAATGACGTTGCCTGCCAGTCGGATTTACAAACAGATCTTAATAATTTTCAAACTTGGTGCCGTGTAAACTTATTAAACTTAAATGGCTCGAAATGCAAGCTAATGACATTCTCTCGTGTCGTTCCTAAGCTTGCTACTTACACGTTGAACTGCTGCTCTTTGGAAAGAATTAATACTGTTGACGATTTGGGCGTCCGCTTTGACCCAAAACTTGACTTTATTGATCATATTTCGTCTATGGTGAATAGAGCCAGGGGTGTGCTTGGATTTATTAAACGGTGGTCGAAGGAATTCAATGACCCCTATGTTACTATATCCTTATATACTTCCTTAGTTCGTCCTATCCTAGAAAATGGATGCTGTGTTTGGAGCCCTCAGTACGGCGTCCATAGTAAACGCATCCATTTGGTTCAAAATAACTTTTTACTTTTTGCTCTACACGGTTTAAATTGGGATGCAAACCAAAGATTACCTTCCTACTTTAGTATACTCCTATTAATAAACTTGCCGTCTTTAGCCAATCGTAGAACGATAACCTTTATTTTTAACCTTATACATGGTGATGTGGAAAAAGCTGACTTGTTGAGTCAGCTTAATTTTCATGTACCATGTAGAACTACTAGATCCTATATCCCATTAGTGTTGCGCCACTGTAGAACCTCCTTTGAACTTCATGAACCTTTTAGAGTGCTATGTGCAAATTATAATGATTTGTACACACTAATCTCTAACGTAGATACCCTTCCCAAATTAAAATCTTTACTACTAACACACTTAGTAAGCATGCAAGCTAACAATCTGGCAGCACGCCGGTAGTCAATTTCCTCGTATTCTGTCCTATATTTTCCATCGCGCTTACTAACACCTAACCCAAACAGGCACGTGCCTGGTGTCATACGGGCCACTTGAATGTACTGACCTTAGTGCATCAACGTCCAAGAGGTTATGGGTAAAATACAAAATATTTACCCTACATATTTTAAATCATATAAAATCAGATTTACACAAAATGAAGTAGGAGACGTAAGTTCAGAACTACAGCAAAATTAAATTATCACTATAGAACATAAAAGAGCACGAAGTAATGCAAAAGAAAACAAAACACAAATTTAGAAGAACTATTTTTTTCCGCAGGCCCAAAAGAAAATTCAAGCCATAGTTCAGTTCTGTCAAACTTGTAAAGATTCAAAGTAGCACAGAAACCCCCAAAAGGAGAAATCCACCCAACCCCCGTCCTTAATTACCCAGGTGAAATTATTCACGAGGATAAATTCATTACAGGAAAACCAAGCGTACTAACAGGTATCGATAAATTCTCCAAATATGCAGAAGTAAAAATTTTAGAGTCAAGAGCAGATAGAACTTCGATGACTAAGTTATACATATTTACGTTAACAAACAGTGAAATAATACCTGATTTCATTTCATTCACCTATACATATTATATTTACAATTTTACATTCACAGATTCCCAGATTTGCATTTTTCCTCTATATCTAACGATCGTTTGTATGACACTTATGTGATATAGTAGTCCGATTTTCACAACAGAACAATGTAGAACAATGTGAAATGGCTATAACTTAAATTTGATGAAAATCTGTTAAAAACTGAAAAAGTTAATTTTATTAATTGTTATCTTTCCAAGTGAACGGGACGTATTTTTTTCTTGCGCTCTCATTTTGTCTTAAAGTTTGAAAATAACCACCGGGTTTAACTTAAATTTTCTATTTTGTGTTAATAACTTCCCGTTTACTTTGCGTGTGCATGCAGCTATTCTGATTTGTGTTTATAATAGAAAAATACCCAGTCCCAACGGACGCAGACAGTTCTAGATTTATAACAAATTTTTCCGATTTTTCACGACATATAACGCGATTATGGAAAAAGAACGTGAAATTCGAATGGACAGATCAATGTCAAAAAGCCTTCGAGTACTTAAAAACACAACTGATGAAACCAACATTACTACAGGACCTCGATAGTAATAAAGAATTTTGAATAACAACGGTTGCAAGTAAACAAGCATGCGGAGCAGTCCTAACGCAGGAACATAATGGAACGCATCTACTAGTAGCATACGCATCACTTTCATTTACAAAGGGAGAAAGTAATAAAAACACGACAGAACAGGATCTAGCAGCTATACATTAAACACTTTAGACCATATATCTACGGAAAACACCTTACAGTAAAAACACACCACAGACTACTAACATATCTATTTTCTATGACTAACCCAAGTTCAAAGTTAACCAGAATGAGACTTGACTTAGAGGAATATGATTTTACCGTGGAATATCTTAAGGGAAAGGACAACCAAATCGCTGATGCATTATCGCGAATAACAATACAAGACTTACAAAATATCCAAAAGGATTATAAGATTCTGAAAGTCACTACCAGAAATCAAAGTAGAAAAAAATCCTGCGTAGGAAGAAAACAAATAGAGTTGCCGAAGCAATCTATAGAGAACGCTTCAAGGCCCAACGTATATGAAGTCATTCAAAATGATGAAGTACTCAAAGTAGTGACCTTGCATGCAAATAATAATTTGTCGTTATTTAAACACGGCAAGAAAATTAAATCAAGATATGATATTAAAGACTTGTATACTAATGGAACCATTGATTAAGGTCAATTCTTTCAACTGCTTGAAAAGCAGACCGGTATTAACAAAATCAGCCAACTCAAAGTGGCACCGTGGGAAAATATCTTTGAACATGTTTCAATTGATAATCAAAAAAAAAATGGGCAATAGAATATTAAAATCATTGAGAGTAGCGCTACTCAACCCGGTGTTCCTAATAAAAAAGACAAAAGAAAAAGAAGCTATATTGTCTACATTCCATGATGATCCAACACAAAGAGGTCATACTGACAATACAAAAACCTTGGCAAAGGTCCAGCGACACTATTACTGGAAAAATATGTCTAAAGACATAAAAGAGTACATAAGAAATTGTCCTAAATGCCAAAAGTCTAAAACGACTAAACATACTCAGACTACATTAACCATAATCGAAACTCCACAAAGAGCTTGCGTTAGGGTAATTGTGGATACAATTGGCTCACTACCAAAATCGATTTGAAATATTTACTATAGTAGCCATACCATTACCAAATAAAAATGCCAAAACAGTAGATAAAGCTATTTTTGAAGAATTTGTTATGAATTACGGTCCATTAAAGACTTTCATTACGGACATGGTAACAGAATATAAAAACTCAATTATTACAGACTTGAGCAAATTTTAAATATTGACAATTTAACATCTACTGCACACCACCACCAAACAGTTGCAGCAGTCCAAAGAAGCTATAGAACTTTTAATGAATTCATTCGATCCTATATTTCAGTAAATAAAAATGAGTCTCCTAGGCGCAAAAAAACTGCTACTGGTGGGCAGCATGTAGACGGACCCCAACTACCTGCAACGGGCTCTCAGCAGCAGCCTCCCTCGGCACAGCCCTTAATTCCAAGAGTGCTGAGATCGAGCGCTAGAAAAGATTCGGTACCCGAATGTGCAGCGGGAGTGGCCGTACCGCCGGTGATTTCTCTTTTGTCCCCTGGGGGGTCGCAAATATTGACCCCTCAAAGTCCCGAGTTTAAAGATATATCTGCCCAGGGTGTCAGGCCCGGAATACCGGCCGACAATGGCACGGCAGATAACCAATCTGCCTTGCCAAAAACCCTTATAGCGGTTCCACCAACGAGACATATTTTTGTCTCGCGGCTCTCCCCTGACCAAACATCGGAAGATGTTCTCGGCAAGGTGGAAAAGTTCAAATTTTCTTACGCAAGGGACATTTCATCTTTCAAAATAAATGTCCCTAACGAGCTCTTTAACACTATTTGCTCTCCCAACTTCTGGCCAGAGTACATCGTTGTTAAGGAGTTCGAGGCGAAGAAAAAGAAAAAGCGGCCTGATGATACCACTGCGCCTTCTACGTCTTCCAATCCCGACCCAAAAAACTAACCTACTCCTTGGGTATTTCCTATCAGAATGCAAGAGGCTTACGTAGTAAGCTTCCTAACTTGTATTCTGATAGCCTTTCGTTTGCATCTCAGGTTATTGTGCTTACAGAAGCCGGAGATTCCGAAGTTTTTCCAGCTGTGTTCACAGTATATCGGCTAGATCGCCCTATCAGACGCGGGGGTGTTCTTATAGCGGTAGACTCCTCACTCACGTCAGAATTATTAACCTTCGAGGAATGCAACGATGTTGAATTTTTATTACCTTTTCCTACATACCTCCACTGTCGGAACTTACTATTTATTGGAATCACCTTTCCGCTATTCAGATGGTTTCCAGTAGGCTTTTGGATAGAGACCAGTTGGTAGTTCTAGGGGATTTTAATATCCCTGGTGCTATTTGGTGCTCAAATAATTCCACCAATACTCTCCATACACCTACACAACATGACTTTTTCGCTGGCTTGTTTGACATTTCGCTGTCTCAAGTCAACTATGTGCGAAATTCCTTACAGCGCTTGCTTGATCTTTGCTTCGTCTCTGATCCTGCGAGAGTCAGTTTAGCAAGGGTGGCGCCTCTGACGCAGCCCAAAGATCCTTATCATCCAACTTTCGATGTGACTCTTGATATTGGGTGTGACGTACAGAATATTTCTGACCATCCAGCCAATAAAGTCCTATGTTTTCTCAAAACGGACTTTAAACGGCTGAATAATTTTATAAACGAGTTCAATTGGTCCGATCTATAGATGTGCACTGACATGGCAGTTGCCGTGGATATTTTTTACAGTGCCATGAATTCATTTTTTACTGAATGTGTTCCGTTATATTGTCCGCCAAGCTCGAATAAACCGCCGTGGTTTACTAAAGAGTTGAGCCGACTTAAAAATAAAAAATCTATACTGTATGCTAAATTTAAAATCACCTGTTCTCAATCTGCCCTTTCATCTTATTTATCAGCTCGGTCAAACTTTACCGTGCTGAACGCGCAGTGTTATAAAAACTATTTAACTCGTTGTAGGGCTCAGTTCTCTCAGGACCCAAAACAGTTTTATAATTTCGTTAACACAAAACGTAAGCCTAAAACAAATCCTTCCTCGCTTTCATTTGAAAATACTACCGCAAATAATGATCAGGCAATAGCCGATCTATTTTCGCAGTTTTTTCAAACAACCTATTCTAGCTCTTCGTATCTACACCAGACCTATTCCTACGACATACCCAAATCAAACTTAATTTTCTGTCCTAGCCTAAACGAAAGCTCTCTCCTTTTAGATCTTCATCGTATCAAGCCAGTTTATTCGCCAGGTCCCACGGAATTCCTGGCTGTGTGATCAGGTATTGTGCCGACGCCCTGTGCTATCCCCTTCTGAAATTGTTTACCTTGTCCTTGGAAACCTCCCACTTTCCCATTATTTGGAAGGAATCGTTTATTATTCCTCTCCACAAAAAAGGTAGCAAATTGGATGCCAGCAATTATAGAGGAATCTCTAAGTTGTCGGCCATCCCTAAATTATTTGAAAACATTATCACCCCTCACTTACAGCACCTTTGTAGATCGGTTATTTCTCCATGTCAACATGGTTTTATGAAGCGAAGATCAACAACAACAAATCTTTTGGAGCTCTCTTCCTATATTATAAAGGGCTTCCATAATAATTGTCAGACAGATGTAATCTATACTGATTTCAGTAAAGCATTTGACTCTGTTAACCATTCTCTCCTCGTTAGAAAACTCGATTCAATGGGTTTTCCAAGTGATCTTCTTAATTGGATCTCAAGTTATTTGAATGGCAGGACGCAAAATGTCCTCTTTAAGAATAATTATCCAATGTTCTAAGAGTTACATCTGGCGTCCCGCAAGGAAGCCATTTGGGACCCTTATTGTTTACATTATTTAAAAATGACCTGCCCAAAGTCTTGACTAACTCCAGAGTACTTATGTACGCGGATGACGTCAAGCTTTGCGTGCAATACAATGACGTTGCCTGCCAGTCGGATTTACAAACAGATCTTAATAATTTTCAAACTTGGTGCCGTGTAAACTTATTAAACTTAAATGGCTCGAAATGCAAGCTAATGACATTCTCTCGTGTCGTTCCTAAGCTTGCTACTTACACGTTGAACTGCTGCTCTTTGGAAAGAATTAATACTGTTGACGATTTGGGCGTCCGCTTGGACCCAAAACTTGACTTTATTGATCATATTTCGTCTATGGTGAATAGAGCCAGGGCTGTGCTTGGATTTATTAAACGGTGGTCGAAGGAATTCAATGACCCCTATGTTACTATATCCTTATATACTTTCTTAGTTCGTCCTATCCTAGAATATGGATGCTGTGTTTGGAGCCCTCAGTACGGCGTCCATAGTAAACGCATCCATTTGGTTCAAAATAACTTTTTACTTTTCGCTCTACACGGTTTAAATTGGGATGCAAACCAAAGATTACCTTCCTACTTTAGTATACTCCTATTAATAAACTTGCCGTCTTTAGCCAATCGTAGAACGATAACCTTTATTTTTAACCTTATACATGGTGATGTGGAAAAAGCTGACTTGTTGAGTCAGCTTAATTTTCATGTACCATGTAGAACTACTAGATCCTATATCCCATTAGTGTTGCGCCACTGTAGAACCTCCTTTGAACTTCATGAACCTTTTAGAGTGCTATGTGCAAATTATAATGATTTGTACACACTAATCTCTAACGTAGATACCCTTCCCAAATTAAAATCTTTAATATTAACACACTTAGTAAGCATGCAAGCTAACAATCTGGCAGCACGCCGGTAGTCAATTTCCTCGTATTCTGTCCTATATTTTCCATCGCGCTTACTAACACCTAACCCAAACAGGCACGTGCCTGGTGTCATACGGGCCACTTGAATGTACTGACCTTAGTGCATCAACGTCCAAGAGGTTATGGGTAAAATACAAAATATTTACCCTACATATTTTAAATCATATAAAATCAGATTTACACAAAATGAAGTAGGAGACGTAAGTTCAGAACTACAGCAAAATTAAATTATCACTATAGAACATAAAAGAGCACGAAGTAATGCAAAATAAAACAAAACACAAATTTAGAAGAACTATTTTTTTCCGCAGGCCCAAAAGAAAATTCAAGCCATAGTTCAGTTCTGTCAAACTTGTAAAGATTCAAAGTAGCACAGAAACCCCCAAAAGGAGAAATCCACCCAACCCCCGTCCTTAATTACCCAGGTGAAATTATTCACGAGGATAAATTCATTACAGGAAAACCAAGCGTACTAACAGGTATCGATAAATTCTCCAAATATGCAGAAGTAAAAATTTTAGAGTCAAGAGCAGATAGAATTTCGATGACTAAGTTATACATATTTACGTTAACAAACAGTGAAATAATACCTGATTTCATTTCATTCACCTATACATATTATATTTAAAATTTTACATTCACAGATTCCCAGATTTGCATTTTTCCTCTATATCTAACGATCGTTTGTATGGCACTTATGTGATATAGTAGTCCGATTTTCACAACAGAACAATGTAGAACAATGTGAAATGGCTATAACTTAAATTTGATGAAAATCTGTTAAAAACTGAAAAAGTTAATTTTATTAATTGTTATCTTTCCAAGTGAACGGGACGTGTTTTTTTCTTGCGCTCTCATTTTGTCTTAAAGTTTGAAAATAACCACCGGGTTTAACTTAAATTTTCTATTTTGTGTTAATAACTTCCCGTTTACTTTGCGTGTGCATGCAGCTATTCTGATTTGTGTTTATAATAGAAAAATACCCAGTCCCAACGGACGCAGACAGTTCTAGATTTATAACAAATTTTTCCGATTTTTCACGACATATAACGCGATTATGGAAAAAGAACGTGAAATTCGAATGGACAGATCAATGTCAAAAAGCCTTCGAGTACTTAAAAACACAACTGATGAAACCAACATTACTACAGGACCTCGATAGTAATAAAGAATTTTGAATAACAACGGTTGCAAGTAAACAAGCATGCGGAGCAGTCCTAACGCAGGAACATAATGGAACGCATCTACTAGTAGCATACGCATCACTTTCATTTACAAAGGGAGAAAGTAATAAAAACACGACAGAACAGGATCTAGCAGCTATACATTAAACACTTTAGACCATATATCTACGGAAAACACCTTACAGTAAAAACACACCACAGACTACTAACATATCTATTTTCTATGACTAACCCAAGTTCAAAGTTAACCAGAATGAGACTTGACTTAGAGGAATATGATTTTACCGTGGAATATCTTAAGGGAAAGGACAACCAAATCGCTGATGCATTATCGCGAATAACAATACAAGACTTACAAAATATCCAAAAGGATTATAAGATTCTGAAAGTCACTACCAGAAATCAAAGTAGAAAAAAATCCTGCGTAGGAAGAAAACAAATAGAGTTGCCGAAGCAATCTATAGAGAACGCTTCAAGGCCCAACGTATATGAAGTCATTCAAAATGATGAAGTACTCAAAGTAGTGACCTTGCATGCAAATAATAATTTGTCGTTATTTAAACACGGCAAGAAAATTAAATCAAGATATGATATTAAAGACTTGTATACTAATGGAACCATTGATTAAGGTCAATTCTTTCAACTGCTTGAAAAGCAGACCGGTATTAACAAAATCAGCCAACTCAAAGTGGCACCGTGGGAAAATATCTTTGAACATGTTTCAATTGATAATCAAAAAAAAAAATGGGCAATAGAATATTAAAATCATTGAGAGTAGCGCTACTCAACCCGGTGTTCCTAATAAAAAAGACAAAAGAAAAAGAAGCTATATTGTCTACATTCCATGATGATCCAACACAAAGAGGTCATACTGACAATACAAAAACCTTGGCAAAGGTCCAGCGACACTATTACTGGAAAAATATGTCTAAAGACATAAAAGAGTACATAAGAAATTGTCCTAAATGCCAAAAGTCTAAAACGACTAAACATACTCAGACTACATTAACCATAATCGAAACTCCACAAAGAGCTTGCGTTAGGGTAATTGTGGATACAATTGGCTCACTACCAAAATCGATTTGAAATATTTACTATAGTAGCCATACCATTACCAAATAAAAATGCCAAAACAGTAGATAAAGCTATTTTTGAAGAATTTGTTATGAATTACGGTCCATTAAAGACTTTCATTACGGACATGGTAACAGAATATAAAAACTCAATTATTACAGACTTGAGCAAATTTTAAATATTGACAATTTAACATCTACTGCACACCACCACCAAACAGTTGCAGCAGTCCAAAGAAGCTATAGAACTTTTAATGAATTCATTCGATCCTATATTTCAGTAAATAAAAATGAGTCTCCTAGGCGCAAAAAAACTGCTACTGGTGGGCAGCATGTAGACGGACCCCAACTACCTGCAACGGGCTCTCAGCAGCAGCCTCCCTCGGCACAGCCCTTAATTTCAAGAGTGCTGAGATCGAGCGCTAGAAAATATTCGGTACCCGAATGTGCAGCGGGAGTGGCCGTACCGCCGGTGATTTCTGTTTTGTCCCCTGGGGGGTCGCAAATATTGACCCCTCAAAGACCCGAGTTTGAAGATATATCTGCCCGGGGTGTCAGGCCCGGAATACCGGCCGACAATGGCACGGCAGATAACCAATCTGCCTTGCCAAAAACCCTTATAGCGGTTCCACCAACGAGACATATTTTTGTCTCGCGGCTCTCCCCTGACCAAACATCGGAAGATGTTCTCGGCAAGGTGGAAAAGTTCAAATTTTCTTACGCAAGGGACATTTCATCTTTCAAAATAAATGTCCCTAACGAGCTCTTTAACACTATTTGCTCTCCCAACTTCTGGCCAGAGTACATCGTTGTTAAGGAGTTCGAGGCGAAGAAAAAGAAAAAGCGGCCTGATGATACCACTGCGCCTTCTACGTCTTCCAATCCCGACCCAAAAAACTAACCTACTCCTTGGGTATTTCCTATCAGAATGCAAGAGGCTTACGTAGTAAGCTTCCTAACTTGTATTCTGATAGCCTTTCGTTTGCATCTCAGGTTATTGTGCTTACAGAAGCCGGAGATTCCGAAGTTTTTCCAGCTGTGTTCACAGTATATCGGCTAGATCGCCCTATCAGACGCGGGGGTGTTCTTATAGCGGTAGACTCCTCACTCACGTCAGAATTATTAACCTTCGAGGAATGCAACGATGTTGAATTTTTATTACCTTTTCCTACATACCTCCACTGTCGGAACTTACTATTTATTGGAATCACCTTTCCGCTATTCAGATGGTTTCCAGTAGGCTTTTGGATAGAGACCAGTTGGTAGTTCTAGGGGATTTTAATATCCCTGGTGCTATTTGGTGCTCAAATAATTCCACCAATACTCTCCATACACCTACACAACATGACTTTTTCGCTGGCTTGTTTGACATTTCGCTGTCTCAAGTCAACTATGTGCGAAATTCCTTACAGCGCTTGCTTGATCTTTGCTTCGTCTCTGATCCTGCGAGAGTCAGTTTAGCAAGGGTGGCGCCTCTGACGCAGCCCAAAGATCCTTATCATCCAACTTTCGATGTGACTCTTGATATTGGGTGTGACGTACAGAATATTTCTGACCATCCAGCCAATAAAGTCCTATGTTTTCTCAAAACGGACTTTAAACGGCTGAATAATTTTATAAACGAGTTCAATTGGTCCGATCTATAGATGTGCACTGACATGGCAGTTGCCGTGGATATTTTTTACAGTGCCATGAATTCATTTTTTACTGAATGTGTTCCGTTATATTGTCCGCCAAGCTCGAATAAACCGCCGTGGTTTACTAAAGAGTTGAGCCGACTTAAAAATAAAAAATCTATACTGTATGCTAAATTTAAAATCACCTGTTCTCAATCTGCCCTTTCATCTTATTTATCAGCTCGGTCAAACTTTACCGTGCTGAACGCGCAGTGTTATAAAAACTATTTAACTCGTTGTAGGGCTCAGTTCTCTCAGGACCCAAAACAGTTTTATAATTTCGTTAACACAAAACGTAAGCCTAAAACAAATCCTTCCTCGCTTTCATTTGAAAATACTACCGCAAATAATGATCAGGCAATAGCCGATCTATTTTCGCAGTTTTTTCAAACAACCTATTCTAGCTCTTCGTATCTACACCAGACCTATTCCTACGACATACCCAAATCAAACTTAATTTTCTGTCCTAGCCTAAACGAAAGCTCTCTCCTTTTAGATCTTCATCGTATCAAGCCAGTTTATTCGCCAGGTCCCACGGAATTCCTGGCTGTGTGATCAGGTATTGTGCCGACGCCCTGTGCTATCCCCTTCTGAAATTGTTTACCTTGTCCTTGGAAACCTCCCACTTTCCCATTATTTGGAAGGAATCGTTTATTATTCCTCTCCACAAAAAAGGTAGCAAATTGGATGCCAGCAATTATAGAGGAATCTCTAAGTTGTCGGCCATCCCTAAATTATTTGAAAACATTATCACCCCTCACTTACAGCACCTTTGTAGATCGGTTATTTCTCCATGTCAACATGGTTTTATGAAGCGAAGATCAACAACAACAAATCTTTTGGAGCTCTCTTCCTATATTATAAAGGGCTTCCATAATAATTGTCAGACAGATGTAATCTATACTGATTTCAGTAAAGCATTTGACTCTGTTAACCATTCTCTCCTCGTTAGAAAACTCGATTCAATGGGTTTTCCAAGTGATCTTCTTAATTGGATCTCAAGTTATTTGAATGGCAGGACGCAAAATGTCCTCTTTAAGAATAATTATCCAATGTTCTAAGAGTTACATCTGGCGTCCCGCAAGGAAGCCATTTGGGACCCTTATTGTTTACATTATTTAAAAATGACCTGCCCAAAGTCTTGACTAACTCCAGAGTACTTATGTACGCGGATGACGTCAAGCTTTGCGTGCAATACAATGACGTTGCCTGCCAGTCGGATTTACAAACAGATCTTAATAATTTTCAAACTTGGTGCCGTGTAAACTTATTAAACTTAAATGGCTCGAAATGCAAGCTAATGACATTCTCTCGTGTCGTTCCTAAGCTTGCTACTTACACGTTGAACTGCTGCTCTTTGGAAAGAATTAATACTGTTGACGATTTGGGCGTCCGCTTGGACCCAAAACTTGACTTTATTGATCATATTTCGTCTATGGTGAATAGAGCCAGGGGTGTGCTTGGATTTATTAAACGGTGGTCGAAGGAATTCAATGACCCCTATGTTACTATATCCTTATATACTTCCTTAGTTCGTCCTATCCTAGAAAATGGATGCTGTGTTTGGAGCCCTCAGTACGGCGTCCATAGTAAACGCATCCATTTGGTTCAAAATAACTTTTTACTTTTCGCTCTACACGGTTTAAATTGGGATGCAAACCAAAGATTACCTTCCTACTTTAGTATACTCCTATTAATAAACTTGCCGTCTTTAGCCAATCGTAGAACGATAACCTTTATTTTTAACCTTATACATGGTGATGTGGAAAAAGCTGACTTGTTGAGTCAGCTTAATTTTCATGTACCATGTAGAACTACTAGATCCTATATCCCATTAGTGTTGCGCCACTGTAGAACCTCCTTTGAACTTCATGAACCTTTTAGAGTGCTATGTGCAAATTATAATGATTTGTACACACTAATCTCTAACGTAGATACCCTTCCCAAATTAAAATCTTTAATATTAACACACTTAGTAAGCATGCAAGCTAACAATCTGGCAGCACGCCGGTAGTCAATTTCCTCGTATTCTGTCCTATATTTTCCATCGCGCTTACTAACACCTAACCCAAACAGGCACGTGCCTGGTGTCATACGGGCCACTTGAATGTACTGACCTTAGTGCATCAACGTCCAAGAGGTTATGGGTAAAATACAAAATATTTACCCTACATATTTTAAATCATATAAAATCAGATTTACACAAAATGAAGTAGGAGACGTAAGTTCAGAACTACAGCAAAATTAAATTATCACTATAGAACATAAAAGAGCACGAAGTAATGCAAAATAAAACAAAACACAAATTTAGAAGAACTATTTTTTTCCGCAGGCCCAAAAGAAAATTCAAGCCATAGTTCAGTTCTGTCAAACTTGTAAAGATTCAAAGTAGCACAGAAACCCCCAAAAGGAGAAATCCACCCAACCCCCGTCCTTAATTACCCAGGTGAAATTATTCACGAGGATAAATTCATTACAGGAAAACCAAGCGTACTAACAGGTATCGATAAATTCTCCAAATATGCAGAAGTAAAAATTTTAGAGTCAAGAGCAGATAGAATTTCGATGACTAAGTTATACATATTTACGTTAACAAACAGTGAAATAATACCTGATTTCATTTCATTCACCTATACATATTATATTTACAATTTTACATTCACAGATTCCCAGATTTGCATTTTTCCTCTATATCTAACGATCGTTTGTATGGCACTTATGTGATATAGTAGTCCGATTTTCACAACAGAACAATGTAGAACAATGTGAAATGGCTATAACTTAAATTTGATGAAAATCTGTTAAAAACTGAAAAAGTTAATTTTATTAATTGTTATCTTTCCAAGTGAACGGGACGTATTTTTTTCTTGCGCTCTCATTTTGTCTTAAAGTTTGAAAATAACCACCGGGTTTAACTTAAATTTTCTATTTTGTGTTAATAACTTCCCGTTTACTTTGCGTGTGCATGCAGCTATTCTGATTTGTGTTTATAATAGAAAAATACCCAGTCCCAACGGACGCAGACAGTTCTAGATTTATAACAAATTTTTCCGATTTTTCACGACATATAACGCGATTATGGAAAAAGAACGTGAAATTCGAATGGACAGATCAATGTCAAAAAGCCTTCGAGTACTTAAAAACACAACTGATGAAACCAACATTACTACAGGACCTCGATAGTAATAAAGAATTTTGAATAACAACGGTTGCAAGTAAACAAGCATGCGGAGCAGTCCTAACGCAGGAACATAATGGAACGCATCTACTAGTAGCATACGCATCACTTTCATTTACAAAGGGAGAAAGTAATAAAAACACGACAGAACAGGATCTAGCAGCTATACATTAAACACTTTAGACCATATATCTACGGAAAACACCTTACAGTAAAAACACACCACAGACTACTAACATATCTATTTTCTATGACTAACCCAAGTTCAAAGTTAACCAGAATGAGACTTGACTTAGAGGAATATGATTTTACCGTGGAATATCTTAAGGGAAAGGACAACCAAATCGCTGATGCATTATCGCGAATAACAATACAAGACTTACAAAATATCCAAAAGGATTATAAGATTCTGAAAGTCACTACCAGAAATCAAAGTAGAAAAAAATCCTGCGTAGGAAGAAAACAAATAGAGTTGCCGAAGCAATCTATAGAGAACGCTTCAAGGCCCAACGTATATGAAGTCATTCAAAATGATGAAGTACTCAAAGTAGTGACCTTGCATGCAAATAATAATTTGTCGTTATTTAAACACGGCAAGAAAATTAAATCAAGATATGATATTAAAGATTTGTATACTAATGGAACCATTGATTAAGGTCAATTCTTTCAACTGCTTGAAAAGCAGACCGGTATTAACAAAATCAGCCAACTCAAAGTGGCACCGTGGGAAAATATCTTTGAACATGTTTCAATTGATAATCAAAAAAAAAAAATGGGCAATAGAATATTAAAATCATTGAGAGTAGCGCTACTCAACCCGGTGTTCCTAATAAAAAAGACAAAAGAAAAAGAAGCTATATTGTCTACATTCCATGATGATCCAACACAAAGAGGTCATACTGACAATACAAAAACCTTGGCAAAGGTCCAGCGACACTATTACTGGAAAAATATGTCTAAAGACATAAAAGAGTACATAAGAAATTGTCCTAAATGCCAAAAGTCTAAAACGACTAAACATACTCAGACTACATTAACCATAATCGAAACTCCACAAAGAGCTTGCGTTAGGGTAATTGTGGATACAATTGGCTCACTACCAAAATCGATTTGAAATATTTACTATAGTAGCCATACCATTACCAAATAAAAATGCCAAAACAGTAGATATAGCTATTTTTGAAGAATTTGTTATGAATTACGGTCCATTAAAGACTTTCATTACGGACATGGTAACAGAATATAAAAACTCAATTATTACAGACTTGAGCAAATTTTAAATATTGACAATTTAACATCTACTGCACACCACCACCAAACAGTTGCAGCAGTCCAAAGAAGCCATAGAACTTTTAATGAATTCATTCGATCCTATATTTCAGTAAATAAAAATGAGTCTCCTAGGCGCAAAAAAACTGCTACTGGTGGGCAGCATGTAGACGGACCCCAACTACCTGCAACGGGCTCTCAGCAGCAGCCTCCCTCGGCACAGCCCTTAATTCCAAGAGTGCTGAGATCGAGCGCTAGAAAATATTCGGTACCCGAATGTGCAGCGGGAGTGGCCGTACCGCCGGTGATTTCTGTTTTGTCCCCTGGGGGGTCGCAAATATTGACCCCTCAAAGACCCGAGTTTGAAGATATATCTGCCCGGGGTGTCAGGCCCGGAATACCGGCCGACAATGGCACGGCAGATAACCAATCTGCCTTGCCAAAAACCCTTATAGCGGTTCCACCAACGAGACATATTTTTGTCTCGCGGCTCTCCCCTGACCAAACATCGGAAGATGTTCTCGGCAAGGTGGAAAAGTTCAAATTTTCTTACGCAAGGGACATTTCATCTTTCAAAATAAATGTCCCTAACGAGCTCTTTAACACTATTTGCTCTCCCAACTTCTGGCCAGAGTACATCGTTGTTAAGGAGTTCGAGGCGAAGAAAAAGAAAAAGCGGCCTGCTGATACCACTGCGCCTTCTACGTCTTCCAATCCCGACCCAAAAAACTAACCTACTCCTTGGGTATTTCCTATCAGAATGCAAGAGGCTTACGTAGTAAGCTTCCTAACTTGTATTCTGATAGCCTTTCGTTTGCATCTCAGGTTATTGTGCTTACAGAAGCCGGAGATTCCGAAGTTTTTCCAGCTGTGTTCACAGTATATCGGCTAGATCGCCCTATCAGACGCGGGGGTGTTCTTATAGCGGTAGACTCCTCACTCACGTCAGAATTATTAACCTTCGAGGAATGCAACGATGTTGAATTTTTATTACCTTTTCCTACATACCTCCACTGTCGGAACTTACTATTTATTGGAATCACCTTTCCGCTATTCAGATGGTTTCCAGTAGGCTTTTGGATAGAGACCAGTTGGAAGTTCTAGGGATTTTAATATCCCTGGTGCTATTTGGTGCTCAAATAATTCCACCAATACTCTCCATACACCTACACAACATGACTTTATCGCTGGCTTGTTTGACATTTCGCTGTCTCAAGTCAACTATGTGCGAAATTCCTTACAGCGCTTGCTTGATCTTTGCTTCGTCTCTGATCCTGCGAGAGTCAGTTTAGCAAGGTGGCGCCTCTGACGCAGCCCAAAGATCCTTATCATCCAACTTTCGATGTGACTCTTGATATTGGGTGTGACGTACAGAATATTTCTGACCGTCCAGCCAATAAAGTCCTATGTTTTCGCAAAACGGACTTTAAACGGCTGAATAATTTTATAAACGAGTTCAATTGGTCCGATCTATACATGTGCACTGACATGGCAGTTGCCGTGGATATTTTTTACAGTGCCATGAAATCATTTTTTACTGAATGTGTTCCGTTATATTATCCGCCAAGATCGAATAAACCGCCGTGGTTTACTAAAGAGTTGAGCCGACTTAAAAATAAAAAATCTATACTGTATGCTAAATTTAAAATCACCTGTTCTCAATCTGCCCTTTCATCTTATTTATCGGCTCGGTCAAACTTTACCGTGCTGAACGCGCAGTGTTATAAAAACTATTTAACTCGTTGTAGGGCTCAGTTCTCTCAGGACCCAAAAAAGTTTTATAATTTCGTTAACACTAAACGTAAGCCTAAAACAAATCCTTCCTCGCTTTCATTTGAAAATACTACCGCAAATAATGATCAGCCGATCTATTTTCGCAGTTTTTTCAAACAACCTATTCTAGCTCTTCGTATCTACACCAGACCTATTCCTACGACATACCGAAATCAAAATTAATTTTCTGTCCTAGCCTCAACGAAAGCTCTCTCCTTTTAGATCTTCATCGTATCAAGCCAGTTTATTCGCCAGGTCCCACGGAATTCCTGGCTGTGTGCTCAGGTATTGTGCCGACGCCCTGTGCTATCCCCTTCTGAAATTGTTTACCTTGTCCTTGGAAACCTCCCACTTTCCCATTATTTGGAAGGAATCGTTTATTATTCCTCTCCACAAAAAAGGTAGCAAATTGGATGCCAGCAATTATAGAGGAATCTCTAAGTTGTCGGCCCTAAATCCCTAAATTATTTGAAAACATTATCACCCCTCACTTACAGCACCTTTGTAGATCGGCATTTTCTCCATGTCAACATGGTTTTATTAAGCGAAGATCAACAACAACTAATCTTTTGGAGCTCTCTTCCTATATTATAAAGGGCTTCCATAATAATTGTCAGACAGATGTAATCTATACTGATTTCAGTAAAGCATTTGACTCTGTTAACCATTCTCTCCTCGTTAGAAAACTCGATTCAATGGGTTTTCCAAGTGATCTTCTTAATTGGATCTCAAGTTATTTGAATGGCAGGACGCAAAAGGTCCTCTTTAAGAATAATTTATCCAATGTTCTAAGAATTACATCTGGCGTCCCGCAAGGAAGCCATTTGGGACCCTTATTGTTTATATTATTTATAAATGACCTGCCCAAAGTCTTGACTAACTCCAGAGTACTTATGTACGCGGATGACGTCAAGCTTTGCGTGCAATACAATGACGTTGCCTGCCAGTCGGATTTACAAACAGATCTTAATAATTTTCAAACTTGGTGCCGTGTAAACTTATTAAACTTAAATGGCTCGAAATGCAAGCTAATGACATTCTCTCGTGTCGTTCCTAAGCTTGCTACTTACACGTTGAACTGCTGCTCTTTGGAAAGAATTAATACTGTTGACGATTTGGGCGTCCGCTTGGACCCAAAACTTGACTTTATTGATCATATTTCGTCTATGGTGAATAGAGCCAGGGCTGTGCTTGGATTTATTAAACGGTGGTCGAAGGAATTCAATGACCCCTATGTTACTATATCCTTATATACTTTCTTAGTTCGTCCTATCCTAGAATATGGATGCTGTGTTTGGAGCCCTCAGTACGGCGTCCATAGTAAACGCATCATATCGTAAATAACTTTTTACTTTTCGCTCTACACGGTTTAAATTGGGATGCAAACCAAAGATTACCTTCCTACTTTAGTATACTCCTATTAATAAACTTGCCGTCTTTAGCCAATCGTAGAACGATAACCTTTATTTTTAACCTTATACATGGTGATGTGGAAAAAGCTGACTTGTTGAGTCAGCTTAATTTTCATGTACCATGTAGAACTACTAGATCCTATATCCCATTAGTGTTGCGCCACTGTAGAACCTCCTTTGAACTTCATGAACCTTTTAGAGTGCTATGTGCAAATTATAATGATTTGTACACACTAATCTCTAACGTAGATACCCTTCCCAAATTAAAATCTTTAATACTAACACACTTAGTAAGCATGCAAGCTAACAATCTGGCAGCACGCCGGTAGTCAATTTCCTCGTATTCTGTCCTATATTTTCCATCGCGCTTACTAACACCTAACCCAAACAGGCACGTGCCTGGTGTCATACGGGCCACTTGAATGTACTGACCTTAGTGCATCAACGTCCAAGAGGTTATGGGTAAAATACAAAATATTTACCCTACATATTTTAAATCATATAAAATCAGATTTACACGAAATGAAGTACGAGACGTAAGTTCAGAACTACAGCAAAATTAAATTATCACTATAGAACATAAAAGAGCACAAAGTAATGCAAAAGAAAACAAAACACAAATTTAGAAGAACTATTTTTTTCCGCAGGCCCAAAAGAAAATTCAAGCCATAGTTCAGTTCTGTCAAACTTGTAAAGATTCAAAGTAGGACAGAAACCCCCAAAAGGAGAAATCCACCCAACCCCCGTCCCTAATTACCCAGGTGAAATTATTCACGAGGATAAATTCATTACAGGAAAACCAAGCGTACTAACAGGCATCGATAAATTCTCCAAATATGCACAAGTAAAAATTTTAGAGTCAAGAGCAGATAGAACTTCGATGACTAGGAGTCAATACAATATAAGTTATACATATTTACGTTAACAAACAGTGAAATAATACCTGATTTCATTTCATTCACCTATACATATTATATTTAAAATTGTACATTCACAGATTCCCATATTTGCATTTTTCCTCTATATCTAACGATCGTTTGTATGGCACTTATGTGATATAGTAGTCCGATTTTCACAACAGAACAATGTAGAACAATGTGAAATGGCTATAACTTAAATTTGATGAAAATCTGTTAAAAACTGAAAAAGTTAATTTTATTAATTGTTATCTTTCCAAGTGAACGGACGTGTTTTTTTCTTGCGCTCTCATTTTGTGTTAAAGTTTGAAAATAACCACCGGGTTTAACTTAAATTTTCTATTTTGTGTTAATAACTTCCCGTTTACTTTGCGTGTGCATGCAGCTATTCTGATTTGTGTTTATAATAGGTTTTATTTCCCAATTTCCAAGTCGGAATACCGGGCGACAATGGCACGGCAGATAACCAATCTGCCTTGCCAAGAGCCCTTATAGCGGCTCCACCGACGAGACATATATTTTTTTTCGCGGCTCTCCCCTGATCAAACATCTGAATATGTTCTCGCCTTTATACAAGGAAACACCAGAGCCGATAAAATTAAGATAAAGGTGGAAAAGTTCAAATTTTCTTACGCAAGGGACATTTCATCTTTCAAAATAATTGTCCCTAACGAGCTCTTTAACTATTTGCTCTCCCAACTTCTGGCCAGAGTACATTGTTGTTAAGGAGTTCGAAGCGAAGAAAAAGCAGTAGTTGATTTCCTCTTCGTCTTTTCTATTTTTCCTTTCGCGACTACTAACACTTAACCCAACAGGCATGTGCTTGGTTTCATACGGGCCACTTGTATGTACTGACCGTAGTGCATCAACGTCCAAGAAAAAACTGAGAGACTAGTTTGCGTAGAAACGGACAGAGGGATATGGCTAGATCGAATGGTCTGCTGATGTCGAACAAAATATATATACTTTATACAGTAGTCGTCCAATTCCTGCCGTTTTGATTTATATAATAGTGAGAATATTTAGAAGACTAACTGCAAAGTTTCATTCAGGTTTTTTTTTGTAGCGCTTGCACGGTAAAAGATACTTTTGTTTGCGCCATCTATCGTTCAGTCTAAAGTCGCGAGGCTGCCAGGCCACTATTTCAAGATAGGCTAGGTATGGCATGGAAGAATACGTGAGAGAGAGTAATAGCGGCCAATTTTCAACGGTCCCCATTTCACTCACTGTCACATGGGGGTTACAGTCAGTTTTCCGACAACATTTTCTGTCTTTTCATTTTTCGCGGCTGAGGAGTAAAGTTCCATTTTTTTAACAGTCCTAAGTTTAAAGTATTCTCGAGTGACAAAGGAAATGATTTTGTTGAATTGGCTTGGCCACCGAGCCGCAATGTAAAGAAAGCGGAACGAGAGCGTAACCCTGGCAGATTGTGATTTTTTTGGGGATTTTATAGGCAGCAGCTTGTACCGCTCGACGGTCCCATGGAGGAGAGGGGCAAGCTGGCGCAGCGAGCTTCATCCAAAAGCAACGCTTCTGGAGCTAGTTTCCCGAAAGAGCATCACTCCCACCATCCCCCGCAGCAGCGCATGAGGAGGGAGTAATACTTACATTTTCGTTATATAACCTTTGCCCCTCTTGAGAGCAGCAGGCCGGAAAGCATTAAAGGTAACCGAGCTCCCATTGGCAAAACGACTGGCAATAGAGTTTTTATGCTAGAGTCGTCGGCGTAGGCATAGATTTCGACATAGATTTTCGGAAGATCTGCACAGTTTCGCCCCTAATTGTACGCCCGTGGGTTTTTACAGCCGCGAACCACACTAGCCAATGCCTCGCTAATAGATTAAACCCTATTTTTGGCTGTTGAATGTGTCCAAAAAGGGAAATTTTCACGTCATAACTCTAATACGACCAAGCGATCGCAGTAAAAATTTGGAAAAAAAAAGAAACAAATTAGTGTAAGACTTAATATAAAAAAAATAAGTTAGGTTAATTTCGAGCAACAACAACAATAGAAGAGAAAGATATATTGTGCGTTAATCTTAATCTTAAATTTGTTTAGCGCTCCTAACAAGCTAACAAAAGTCATCAGATAGCGCAAGCCGAACGCAGTCGCCTTTGTCATTTTTCCCCCGGCTTTTTGAATGTGATTTTTTTTTCACCAGTTTTCAGCTAGAACTTTTAAGGAAAGCGTTTTCATCGGTGGATGTGTGGAATTTGTGTGTCGCAAATGCACATTAATTAAATGAAGTTTAAATAATTTGATAAAAAAAAGGGGGAAGGATAATCATCCGAAGGCCGTATAAAGTGCCCTGCCCAAAACCAACTTACATTGCCGTGCTGCTAGGCGATATCTGATATCAATAAAAAAGGCGTTTGGTCTATGCTAAAGGGTATCTAAGCAAGCCAATTGAATTTTGGGATCACATACTCCTTTCGGAAGAAACCAAATTGAATATTTATGGCTCTGATGGCGGCCAGCTCGTACAGAGGAAGCCGAACACTGAGCTGGATAAAAGTGACTTGGCGCAAAAGTGAAACACGGTGGCTGAGGCGTGACGGTATGGGGATGCATGTCATCCGCTGGTGTCCGTACCTATGTGTATATAAGTTATCTTGTAATAATTATAATGCCGCAATCAACATTTTAGTTAGTACTGGCCTTCAGCAGTAGTATGTACCCTTTAGACACTGAGTTGCATTTAAACGTTATTAATAAAAGAATATCAATAGGTTTACAGTAAATTATGGTAACGAAAAACACCCGCCTGTAATATATAACAGTGTTTCGCTATTTCTAAAAATATCAAAGCTTAATTTTTATTGTTTTTCTGAATTTCAAACTCGACAAAACTAAAAGCTGCTTTTGTAAGTTCTAACAATTTCACACAGAATATAATTACAGTATACATATATACTTATGTATGTATTTTGGACTAATTTTAATCTAACTTATTCACTTCTAAAAACTTTTCCATTAATAAAAATCAAAAACATAGAACCAAACACTAAAAACATCGATACTTATCATTTTGTATTCCATAAGCATTGGAAACGATAGTGGTAAACCTCTTTGCTTTTGCAGCATTTATGTCAATAAATTGTTGAGTACGAATTCTGTGTGTGTGTGTATATGCATACAATGTAATTTTTTTGTCGCCTTACCAATGGATGAATGAGATTGGGATTCACCCTGCTTTGCCACTACGTTGTTTCCTGTTGTATTTGTCTGTTGCAATAGTAGATGCGTTGAGGATTGCAGCTGGGATACTTGTGACTGTCCTTGAGATTGCATTTTTGTTTCGGAGGCTACAGAGCTCTACATACATTTAAATGCCACGATGAAAAAATTTCTAAAATCAATAAGTAAAGGAAAATTGTAAGACCTTTTTTTACCCCGAATAATAATAAAAATATTACACAGCTGTTTGATAACTCAATAACTGACTATCGAGATAGGTGGAAAGCGACGGAATACAGACACTATCGATACTAAGGCAAACATAGATTGGACTGTTATCTAGACAACTAATGACCGATTTCCACAACCGCATAATATGGTATTCATTTTTTCGAAGATGCGGATATTTTATGGCTTATCAAAAACAGTAGAGGGACTCCATCTGGAGAACAAAAATTCCGGCTGCCGCTATTCATAGTCATTTAGAAATTTTAGCGTTCAGAAAACTCCGAAACTATGCGCTTTTTAACTCAAACTTACGAAAATACAGATACAATATATAAAAATGAATTAATATAAATATCAGCGATATATTTATATCGAATTTAAAAAAAAGTCACCCGGTAATCTTTCAACCAAAACCCAGTCCCTGGACATGGATATACCTTTTATAATCCACTATATATTATTTTTAGTTTTATTTTACTAGATCTTTAATTACCAAACCAAAACGTTGTTTTATATGAACTCAGAAACCACAACTGTTTTTATTTATTTTATCAAAGCAAAAATGATTGTTTAATAGTTATTTTCACCTTTTTTTTAAATAAATTAAATTTAATTATTATAATACGAAAAAAATAAGCAAACGTCACAGCTGGAATTTCTCTTTAAAATTAGAATAAATTACTATTTACAAGAATTCCTATTCAATAACAGAAATACTATGGAATGCAGAAGATATTAAAAGATGGGTTCAGCTCATGATTTTTCATCATTGATGGATTTCTTACGATAATAATGGTAATATATTTATATATCAGTATCGTGGTGTGCGATAGAATACAAGTTTTAATAGAACTGGATTTCTTCGGCCATTTGCTCTCACTTGCAGTTCTTTCACATACTTTAAATTATGGATCTTGCCATGAACAATTATCAGATCTGCTCCGGTTTTCACTTAATTTTTTTCATTTTGATTTGTTAAAAAAGTTCGATTTCGTTTTTTTCTTAGCAAAGATGATCGGATTTGAAACATTCACTTTTCATTTCGGCCAGGCAAAGGTGGACGTATTTCAATTCCCATGAATTATGTGAAAGTAAAAGACGATATTCAATTTCAAAATCGATATCGGTTAATTTTTGCGAAAGTACATACCTATATATAAATTTGTATGACGGTGGGAACGAGAAATATAAATAAGAAAGTTGTAGGCCATAAAAAACCTAATGGGACAGCTCGCCTTGGTTATTGGTATATGGTATAGGTATAGACACTGGTCCTACAATGTTCTTTCTTTAAACGGTCACCAATTCATCCTTGCCCTTTAGATCCCATATCCAATCATCCGAGTTCCTTGTGCAGGTACTCAACAGTGTTATGTTAAAACGTCTGAGAGCTGCCCAAGAAGAGATGGCATGGCAATCGCTTTGGGACATATATTAATTAAAAAAAACTAAGCATCAAATATTAAATGAATGAATGTATTTAATCTCCGCTTGACTGTCTATCAACATGTTTACCGCCTCATGTGGGCGGTCTGATCTCTGCGCAAGCTCTGGAACGAGTTTATGGAGATGGGTATTCCTCTGTCAGTGTTTAGACCTGTATAGCATGCTCGGGTAAGTTTGTCTGCATTGTACTTTGAAGTTCGTCCTCGCCGTATTAAAAGTCTGGCTCTCCACGCCCCAATGAATAGGTTTATGTAGAAAGACGATGCCAAACATCGTTCTACTGTTAGCTAGGGAGGGGAAATTAATTAGGAGAAGTCTACTTAAGCAAGACGGCAATCTTTAGTCACCATCCCAGGTTAAGCCTCAGAGGGCAAACAGCATAAAGTTCTTTTGGACAGATTCAATGCGATTACGAGGAACTTCAAATTGAGGACTCGAAACACAAGAATCATACTCCAATAGAAGACGAACTAATGAAGTGAAAAGAGTCTTTGTTACAGAATCGAATTCCTTCGACCACTAGTCGATGTAGTCGGACACCTATGTTAGATCGTCAACAAGAGAGATTCTTTCCAAAAAGCAGTCGTTAAGCATAAAAGTGTCAAACAGGGGACTGACAGTTTGCATTTAGAGCCATTGAGATATAGAGAGTTATCAGATCCAATTGTAAGTCTGACTGGCAAGAACTATTCCTATACTGCACGCAAGGCTTAGGGTCATCAGCAAAAATAAGTTTTTTATATTTTGTTAGAACCTGCGGCAGGTTATTAATAAATAGTGTAAAATATAATGGACCAAAATGGCTACCTTGTGGAACGCCAGACGTGACTCTGAGGCTATTGGATAGCGAATTTTTAAGCAGAACCTTTTCAGTCCTGTCACTAGGATAACTCCACTTAAGAAGATCACCAGGAAGCCCTATAGAATCCAGTTTCGAAATGAGGTAAGGTCCAAAAGATTACTTTTGGTTGATCTTTGCCTCATAAAACCATGCTGACATGGCGAAATTACGGATCTGCATAAATGGAGGAATAACAAAAGATTTCTTCCAAATAAGGTGAAATTCTGTAATTCTAAAGATAAGGTAAACAACTTTAGAAAGGGGTGACACAGAGCCTTAGCCCAATACCTTAGCCTGGTATTCAATCGGGACACTGTGATTGTATTGGCTTAACATGTTGAAAATCTAAAATAAAAGAGCTTTCGTTAAAGATGGGACTGATGATTAAGTTCGAACTGGGCATAGCAAAGGAATATATCTGACTTGGAGGGAGAATATGTCGTTTTAAAAACTTCGCAACAAGATCGGCGATGGCCTGGTAGGAGTTTGCGGTAGTATTATTAAATGTAAATGAGGAAGGGTATAAATTGGGTTTATGATTAGTGTTTACAAAGTTATAAAACCGTTTTGGGTTCTGCAAAAACTAAAAACTACAACGCGTCAATTAATCTGTATAACACTGAGCGGTAAGCACGGTCAAATTCGACCGAGCGCTTAGATAACTATAGAGAACAGTGTGGGAACCGGTGAGTTTATGTTTATTTTAAGTCTGGACCTAGGCGTGTTAGCTCTTTGTTGAACCAAGGCGGTTTATTAAAGACCAACGGATGGGTTACCGGTACACTTAACGAAAAGAAGGAGTTCATGGCACTGTAAAAAATGTCCACTGCTATGTCCGAGCACACCTATAGATCGATATTCGGATATTTATGTACATAGCTTTTAGTATTCAGCCTTTCGAAAACAGCGGACTTTCTCAGCTTTTCGATAAGGTTTATTTCCTATAATATTCACTTCTATAATAGTCACTTCGAAAGTTGGATAGGATAATAATAAGATAAGATAAGATGGTAAGTATCTTTAAGTTGCGTCAATAGAGGAAGTCTAATGGGGTTTACGCCTACAGGATAAGAGACACGGCGCAGATCAAGTAAGCGGTTTAATAAATTATACACGTGGTTAACTTGAGACAAGGCTAAATCAAGGAAGCCATCTATGAGGTCATGTTGTGCCGCAGTCTGAAGGACATTTGACTCACCATCAGAAGACCAACGAGCTCTAGGTATATAAAAGCCCCCAGAGCCAATAATTGGTTTCTATCTGAAAGCCGTTTGGAAAGGGCCCGAATCGTCGAAATGTGTTTCCATTAATTTTGCTCTTCACACGATGTAGGAGTATAACCAGAAAATTATAGTTTCACACTGAAAAATTCCATAATCGTAAAATCTTCAGAACCCAACAGTTCCGAGACAAAGCAGGAGTCAGTGTCAATTAAAACTTTGTGCTTACCAGGAAGAAATTCCGAGCAGAGGATCTACGGCTTTAACCAGGTTTCAGTAAACACAATTAAGTGGGATGCAAAAGAGAAGCTATCAGAATACAGCTACAGTACAACGGTGGATACTGTAGCTTGTGCCGGCCTTGGTAGTTGTACTCACATAAGCCGTGTTTTCTTTTTTTTTTAGCCACGTACTCCTTATCTACTACGTTCTCGGGCCAGAAGTCACTTGAGCAAATAGTGTAAAAAACTTTGAAGGAGACTCTAATCTTAAAAAATGAAATGTCTCTGGCATATCGACTTGGGGTTTGACTTATATATAGGCTAGAACACCTTCCCATGCGAGATCTGGGCCAAGCCTCGAAACTACGCGCTGTGCGGCAATGTTCTTTATGAACAATTCTATCAGCGTTATGTTCAGGATATCAATTAGAATAGCCGTAGGACATGGGCACATTGCTTTGCGCACGCTGCTCGTTGTATCCTCGTAAGATTTGTTATGTTAGTGCCACCCACCATACTAGGGCCCCGTATGTTAACATAGGCGTTTCACCGCTGGGTTGAGCCATATAATAATCTTTGGGTGTAGCCCACAATTGTCTCAAAGCAGGATTAGAATGCAATGGTTTCATAGCGTGAGTTGAAGGACTTTCAGAATCTCATCCGGAGATCGCTCAGTTCTTATACCACCATGGTGGGTACTCCTTCTTCGAGAATGGAACGTTCCATGTCTCTGGGAAAGCGAAATTCAGAATGTTCGTAAGGTCCTCCACATCCTTGTCGAGTGCCTTTGAGGAGATTTATATCTTAATGCTGCTGTTGCTAACTAAATATGGGACAATTTCGCAGAATTTGTCCAGTTCACTGCTTTGATTTCCCCGTTACATTCTGTCACTAACATTAAAATCGAGTCGTGCAGCGCCACAGTACTTAGCCTTTGGAATTTTAATGATTATTGCAATATTAATACAGAGGGAACTCGTAATCTAGATTGGATTTCAGTTTCACTCGGCTCCTCTAAACATTTTCTTATTCTGTTGACGAACAGTTTTTGCAGTTCTTGCAGTTATTGCCGAGAAATCTACATTAGTTAAATTGACATCGGAACAGGTTTGATAGACTCAAATAAGGTCAAATCAAATAAAATTTGAAAAGTAGCCTTCAATTTGAATAATGACATGAACCTTGTCTTTGTGAGCATAGTAACATCATGAATTTAATTAATGGTAAAGACTCTACCTGATGGATGCCTTTCAATCCTTCTTATGGTCTGATGAAATTTTTGGTCTCGCCCGGGCAACAATGTAAGGAGAAGCGCTCCAATTTAACAATGCACTTCCGGTGGTCTAATTTTAAATGCCACCGATTAATGTAGATGTGCATCGGAATCACAAAGTAGGTGTTGTGTAATTTGGTTTTCATGTTATTACTTAAGGTTTGGTAAGTCATTCTCTTGTTTTAAATTTCTTCGATGGAGTACGAAATTTGGAGTGCGAAATGTGAAACATCATTTTTATAATTAATATACTATCTCAATAAAGTCGAGTACAAATGGGGTGCAATGTATAACAAACAAAATATATAAATCTAGGCACCACAAAATCAAAATTAAAATTTCGGGTATCTGAATCTGATTTTAAAAGCCGACATCACACTCGTGTAGTGAACACTCTCCAAAATTTTAAATACACAAAATTATTAGCCAAAGAACAAAAATATAATATAAAAGATCGGAGAATGACTTAAGCAAGCCACAGTTTGTATACCCTTGCATATTCCAATTCGATCATTATTAACAACACTATAAATAATACATATTTAAGTTTAGCTTGGTACTTATATAAGATACTAGAAAACCTGGCGAACTCCGTTTCGCCACTAGATGGCTTCGTTTTATGTAACATTATTATGCCGAGAGTGCCATAAAAGACACTCCGGCGAGCAAGCGGCAACGCGTGCCCAAGGAAGCAGGTTCCCCCTTGAAGGCGAAAACCCAAAAGGGAAGAAAAATCGCAAAGGCCAGTGAGGTGACCAAACGAACTTTGATCGTGGCACTCATTGAAAGGAGCGAGAATGGAAAGATGACCGAGGCGCGCTCGAGGACAACCTCTCCATCTATAAATCTCGTAGCGGCACAAAGTACCATGGTATTAGACTGGAATTTCCTAGAGAGACCGTCCTTGTCAGACCACAGGTATATACAGTTCCAATGCGAATTCGATCACTTTCCATAACCAACAGTCTTTGGAAACCTCCGGAACACTAACTAGGAAAAGTTTAAAGATATAATCGTAAACTCGCGACTAGTCCGGGCACAGTAAAATCCGATGAAGACATTGAAAAATCCTTAGAGACCCTCTCAAAGGAAGAACTGGATGCATACAACGCAACATGCCCGATTTCAAGAAGCAAGGAAAGGACCAGACCACGCTTGTGGAACAAGAACCTCTCGCTCCAACGCGATAACCTCAGAGAATTCTTTAAAATCGCCAAGCAGGCGAAGTATGATATAATCAACGAGGAATACAAAATCCTGCTAAGGAACTACAAGAAGGAAATACGCAGGGCATAAAGAAGTTATTGGATAAACTTCTGCTCCAACATAGAGACGGCCCCAGAAACGGCTAGACTACGGAAGTTGGTTTCAAAGCAACCCACCATACAGGGTCAGCTCAAAAGCGACGACAGACAGTGAACTGAGGGCAGCAAAGAGACCCTAATAGCACTATTGCACGCGCACTTCCCAGGTTGCATAGAGATCATTGATGCCAACGAGCACCAGGTACTAGCAACCAGTGAAGAGCATTTCCCAAATGATTTCATACCCTCAAGAAGAATTCACTGGGCTTTAGACTCCTTCGCGGGTATAAAAGCACCAGGACTAGATAGAATATTTTCAGCCATGCTGCAGGCGACCAAAGAAGTCATCGCTCCATGGCTATACGCAATCTACACAGCTTGTCTTAGTACGGGCTATCCAATGGAGGACCTCGAGGATTGTCTTCCTGCCTAAAGCAGGAAAGAGCAGCCACGTAAGTCCAAAGGACTACAGGCCGATAAACCTCCATTGAGAGAGCCCTGCACAACAAGGAATATGCGCTCGCAGTCTTCGTAGATATATCCGGGGAATTCAATAATGTAAGTATAAACGCAATAATGGAGCGCCTAGGAGAGACCAACACGCACCCTGCCATCAACTTTTGGATTGAAAATCTACTAAGTTGCTGACGGGTACAATCAGATTGGGGCACCGCTTCCATGGCGCACAAAGGCACGCCGCAAAGTGGAGTCCTATCGCCCCTCATATGGAATCTAGTGGTCGATGACCTAATCAGAAGGTTCGAGGGGAAGGCCCCAAAGATAACAGCCTATGCTGACGACATACGCATAATTATCACGGGAGAATGTCCATCCACCCTTACCTTGATCATGGAATCAACACTCAGGAAGATATGTGAGTGGTCGGACAAGGTAGGACTCATTATTAATGCAGATAATGCTCTTCACTAAGAGATACAAGGTACCGCCATGCATCCCCCTAAAAATAAACTCAACTAGGCTGACCACGAAATACAAGTGAACTACCTGGGCACTGTACTGGACAGCAAGCTGGCATGTAAACCCAATGTACTAGAGAGGGTGAAAAACGCCATCATTGCGCTATATTCATCCTAGAAAATGCTCAGACCTGATCCTGAGACCTAGAACTTGCCATGAAGTTAAAACATCAACATTCATGGGACCTGAAGATTAGAAAACGGTTCAGGACCATGCTCTATACCTCAACATATTCACTGACGGCTCCAAGATGGAAGGAGGGGTTGGAGCGGGCATATACTGTACAGACCCTTGAACGAGGCTGTCGTATAAGCTACCAAGCCAATGCAGCATATTCCAGGCGGAAGTCGGAAGGCGCAGAAAATAGCCCGTCCATGTGAGGCGGTAAACCTGTTCATAGACAGTCAAGCGGTGATTAGATCCATGCAATCGTCAGCGGTCAGTTCCAAAAATGTACTGGCAAGCAGGGACGCACTAGTGCGGATCTACTGGGTTCCCAGCCACCAGGGCATAGATGGAAACGAAATCGGAGACGAACTTGCAAAGGGCGGAGTCGGACTGAGTATTGATAGAACATAAAATGTCCCATGTCTCTCTAAGAACGCTTCAAAGCGAGTTAGAGAGACGAGCGGACGTACGAGCAAAAAGCAGGTGAAGAGGAAACTCCGCAACCTGCAAAACATCTTAAATTATGTGCAAAGAGCGCAATGACAAACTCAGCCACTACGTGCTTCATCTATCCCGAAAATACTGCAGAGTATTAGTGCGAATGCTTACGGGTCACTGCCTGGCTTCCGCGCATCCAGTCCGGCTGTACATCACAAACAACGCAACTGCAGGAAATGCGATGAATCTGAAGCAACTGAAACCTTGGAGCATCTCATCTGTAAGTTCCAAGCCCATACGCAGGCAAGAATAAAACACCTAGGTACCCCGGTACTGGCATCACTAGTAGATGCCTCCAAGTGGTCGCCAGGGTAACTACCGCGATCCTAAAGGACTACAACACCGGGTAAAATTCTCCAGGTCCATGTGAAAAACAACATCCGGATAAATACGGGCCGTACTGGCCTATGAGGAGGAGCGCCGTCCGGTTCATTCTAACCTAACCTAATTAGTCAAAGAAAATGCAAGCTCAGTACATATGGCGCAACCGGGTGAAGAAATCAGAATTTCAATTTACTACCAACTCAGGAAACTTTCGGATAAGTATTCTCACGATCGCTACTCAAAAAAGATGCAAGCTCAGCGCACGTGGCTTAGCTTATATTGGGCATCTGCAAATTTGGAAATCAATGCGGCCAATAGTTACATATCGTCATAAGCAGCTAATGAGAAAAAAGAACGTCAGCGGAAGAACTAAGAAAGTCAGCTGAAGCAACGGCATCAGCAGAAGCGGTGACCGCGATGGAGCAACGCTTAGCCTAGATAAACGATTATTAAGCTTAATCCAATTTAGTTCTTAATCCAACGCAATTCAATAAAAATTATTTTTTGCAGAGTATTATAATTTCACTCAAAAGTTTCCAACGCAGTGAAGGAGGCACCTCCGACCATATAAAGTATATATTCTTGATCAGCATCAACAGCCAAGTCGATCTAGCGATGTCCGTCTGTCCGTTTTTACACAAACTAGTCTCTCAGTTTTGAAGCTATCTGAATGAAACTTTGTAATTAGTCTTCTATATACTCTCACTCGTATATATGTCGGAATGGGCCGCATCGGAAGACTATATCATATAGCTGCCATAGGAATGATCGGAAAATTTTTACAAAAAAAATTATAACATTTTAGTTTTCAACAGAATTTGATCAAATTTGAGATGAAATTAGCTTCCTTTCTTGTTTTTATTAAAACTAATTAATATTCTTTAACTGGTGCCCGAACAGGGACCTGGTTAATATACTCGAAAAGGACAAGAAATCCCGACGTTTCGGCAAAATAATTCCGCTCTATAAGTGCAATTTTTATACCCTTGCAGGGTATTATAATTTCAGTCAGAAGTTTGCAACGCAGTGAAGGAGGCACCTCCGACTATATAAAGTATATATATTCTTGATCAGGATCAACAGCCGAGTCGATCTAGCCATGTCCGTCTGTCCGTCTGTCCGTTTCTACGCAAACTAGTCTCTCAGTTTTGAAGCTATCTGAATGAAACTTTGTAGTTAGCCTTCTATATACTCTCACTCGTATATATGCCGGAACGGGCCGGATTGAACGACTATATCATATAGCTGCCATAGGAATGATCGGAAAATTTTTACAAAAAAAATTATAACACTTTAGTTTTCAACAGAATTTGATCAAATTTGAGATAAAGCCATTTCATAATATTCTACAATTTCGTAAAAAATTTTATGAAAATCGGACTACTATATCATATAGCTCCCATAGGAATGATCGTGAAATTAGCTTCCTTTCTTGTTTTTATTAAAACTAATTAATATTCTTTAACTGGTGCCCGAACAGGGACCTGGTTAATATACTCGAAAAGGACAAGAAATCCCGACGTTTCGGCAAAATAATTCCGCTCTATAAGTGCAATTTTTATACCCTTGCAGGGTATTATAATTTCAGTCAGAAGTTTGCAACGCAGTGAAGGAGGCACCTCCGACTATATAAAGTATATATATTCTTGATCAGGATCAACAGCCGAGTCGATCTAGCCATGTCCGTCTGTCCGTCTGTCCGTTTCTACGCAAACTAGTCTCTCAGTTTTGAAGCTATCTGAATGAAACTTTGTAGTTAGCCTTCTATATACTCTCACTCGTATATATGCCGGAACGGGCCGGATCGAACGACTATATCATATAGCTGCCATAGGAATTATCGGAAAATTTTTACAAAAAAAATTTTAACTTTTTCAGTTTTCAATAGAATTGGATCAAATTTGAGATATAGCCATTTTACTAAACTCTACAATTTTGCATAAAATTTTATGAAAATCGGACTACTATATCATATAGCTCCCATTGGAACGATCGAGAAATTAATACAATTAAGTTTATAACTTCTTCATTTTTCAGCTGATTTTCATCAAACTTGAGGTACAGCCATTTTAAAAATTTAATTTTGTGTCAAATTTCATGAAAAACGGACGACTATATCATATAGGTGCCATACAAACGATCGTTTGATGTGGAGGAAAAATGCAATTCCTTTTCATAGAAGTTCTATCTGCAAGGGTATATAAACTTCGGCGTGCCGAAGTTAGCTTCGTTTCTTGTTTTATATCTATTTAAAAAAAATAAATTCGGGAAATTTTGATCGAAATTGCTATTTTTATATAAAAAAGTCTATCAAAAATCCAAATTGCAATATTTTTTGTTTTCCCGTTGTTTATACCTAGCTTATTGCCTTTACTAAAAGAATTTTTTGTTTGTTTTTTTTTTCAAATATTTCTAACAGAAGTTCTGCTGACAAAGCGATGGAACCTTTTTTCAGAGGGGTTGCTGGAAGTGGCGTCGTAATACCGCCATTTTGATATATATGTATTTTTTTAATTTCACAATATGTTTTTTAATTATGTATCTTTTAAATATTAAAAAATTTAATTAAAATATTTCATTTTTTATATCCAAACCAAAATATGGAAAAAAGGTAGTTTTTTGCCCGAGGAAACCCATGAAGGGACTTGTACCTAGTGGAACGACCGGCCACAGTTATCGCCGTGATCGCCCGTTCGAAAGAACGTGAGAAAAGTATAGAGGAGGTCCTCAAGTTGACCCACACTAGAGAGAAATCGCCTTACAGTTGGAAAAAATGGAATCGGTCGAATCTATCGACACGAGAGTTCGCCGGGGAATGCTACTACTGTAAGAATAGTTTAAGCAAACTTAAAAAGGATAACACTGAATATTACAAGCTATTTAGAAAATTTATTATTCTTAACACAAAAAAGAACACAAAATTGGAATTTTTACTAATTATCTAAGATTTAACCTTCGACTTCTGAGTAACTAAAATCAAAACCAAAAACTTTTTATCAATTGTTCATATATCATAAAGACCGAACAGGACTTAGTCGACAGACTCTTATACCTTACAGAACATTCTTCAAGCACACGACTAAACGTACGAATTATGACAGAGAGTGAGATTGAGGAAAAAATATAAATATTTTTAGAGGAAAATTTCGAAAGCTTAGTAAGGGAAATACTGAATCCTAATAAGGACTTCTCGAAATATGAAGATCATGAATTTAAGAAGGAATTTGCACACAATCTAAGTAAGTTAGATAAATTATCAGATATTGTCCGATCGCTTAGAGATTTTCCGAGAAACAAAACTGAATAGTCATAATGGAAAAATAAGTGTTACCAAGGTGTTAAAACTTTAATAAAACGAAATGGGTTCACCTAAATATCTCGCAATAAGATTATTGGGCAAACAGCCGCCGTATTGGAGTCATACAGCAATCTCGAAATGTCTAACAGCGCATTTTGCGAACACACGCGACCTAATAACTTCAGAATATCAACTTTATTCCTTTAACCAAGGTAGCAACACCATAGTTGAATTCTACCAAACAGTCTATAAACAACTGTCTCTAATTTTAAACCAAATTGGTAACTTAGATGTCTCACAAGAGACCTTGAAAGTCATGACACAATTCATTGATGAATCATCAACAAATTCATCAACAAATTCATCAACAATTCATCAACAGTTCATTAAAAATCATCAACAATTCATCAGAATTCAGCAAATACAGCTGATGTATACATGTGCATATCGATGTGTTTGTTTGTTTTGATTTTGTTTGTTTACATTTTTAAGTGCTTGAGTCCCTTTTATTGTTCTTTTTTTCTTTATTTTTAATTATATTATTTTTATCAGTATGCAAAAAATAATAATTCGTTTAATTCCAATATTTATATATGTATGTATATTATATATTTGAATTATTATATATATACATATATTATATATTATTATTATTATAACAAAAATATACCATTTATATTCATATTTATATATTTATTTATTTTTTTTCTATTCTATTCTCTTATATATTATATTTATTTATATATATATTTTCTTCTCTCTGTTGTCTTATTCTACCTTCTTACTCATTCTATCTAAATAAACACATTTTCCAATACTTTATTTTTATTTTATAAAAATTTAAACTTATATCTCTTTTTTATCACTATAATTTTTTCTAATATCTATTTTTAACCAACAAATTCATCAACACTCATCAACAATTCATCAACGGCCGAGCCATGGTACTGCCGACGTTGTATTGTGGGCAGAGCGTCGACTCTGTAGAAGTCGCAGTCGGGCGTTGTTGACTGTTGGTGACAATGGTCAATTAATGATGTGCGGTACTGCAGGGTATCTACAAGGCAAAGCTTTCACCCTCACTTATACCATTAACCGAATCAGTCGCAAATAACATCCACAATTGGGAAACCTCCACTTGCCCAATTTAATCAACTAAAACCATACAACCACTCAGTTCAGCTAATGTTCAAAATGTTAACAAAATATTAAGACAATTGCATATTTACACAGACCCAGATAACGCAGTTCAACAAGATACAGAAGAAGAATCATTTATCACAGAACAAGAATATGGCCAGTTAACAGTAGAAAACAACGTAAATGGCCTACAGGAAGAATACGCATGCCCATGTCGATCAACAAAAATATGTAGACAGTTCAGAACTCCATTTTTTATTGGCACTGGTTCAAACCAAAACTAAATCCAAAACCAATAAATACAAAAACCCAAATCTAAAAAAAAGTTTTCTCCGTTAAATCAGTCTGAGGAAATACTAAATGTTACATGCTAAAATTCACCAATTAGTTACACAGGCAGTTTATAAAATCGAACCGCAAATTAGTCATATAACTGAATCACAAAAATTAATTATAAATCGTCTCGTTAAAAGTCAAAAAAATCTATTTGCCGACCCTGGTACAAAACTTCCATACACAACCAAAGTAGTAGGTGAAATCATAACTTCCATACCCAACATCGTGAAGACAAGAGACAAATAACCGAGATGCTTAAAGACGGCAATTTAAGGCCCCATACAACGCACCAGTTTTGGGAAGTTCCGAAAAGAAATACAGATTAGTAATTGAATATAGGAAACTAAATGATGTTACTATCTCAGTTCGAACCCAATTCCTGAAATTGGCGAAATTAATGCATAGCTCGGAAACAACAAATATTTTTCGGTGTTAGACCTGAAGAGTGGTTTCCATCAGATACCGCTTAAAGATACGGACATAGAGAAAAAAGAATTTGCTGTTAATGGAGGAAAATACGAATTTAAAAGACTTCCATATGAATTAAAAAATTCTTCATCTATTTTTCAAAGATCTTTAGACGACATAGTAAGAGAAAACATAGGACAACATAAAAAAAAGAATTCCAGCTGACTATAGACGTATCCAGCAATAGGTGCAGAGTTAGTACAAAATCATAGATCAATAACATTTATTTTGCGTACCTTATCGAAAACTGAAGAAAATTATGCTACAAACGAAAAGAAAGATGCTCGCAATCGTTTGGGCCCTCCAAAGTTTAAGACATTATTTTTATGGATATTCAAAGGTGGTAATATACACCGATCATCAGCTCTTGAGTTTTTCAAATAGTGTAAATACCATAACGCATAGCTGAAGCGCTGGAGATCTTCTCATTGGTGAACATAACCACGAGATCAAGCCCGGAGTTGCTAATGCAGTAGCAGATGCATTGTCTCGAGCCCCAGCAGAAATCCATTCAATTAATTCATCAGAAACAGTCCATAGTGATGAAAGCTCATCAGACAATCTCATATTTTCAGTAGAAGCACCCATTAACGTGTGCAAACCCCAACTTTATTTAATGACCACAGATTCTTTTAATTTCGAAGTTCCATTTCCAACATATCACAGGCATATCATAAAACAGAAATCCTCGGAGGAAAAACTCATTGCAACCTTGACGAACCGACTCGACCCTAAGCTCATTATCGGAATTTTCACATCTGAAGAAGAATCTTTCATCTTTCCAAGTGAACGGACGTGTTTTTTGCTTGCGCTCTCGTTTTGTATTAAAGATTGAATCTAACCACCGGGGTTAACTTTAATTTTCTAACTTGTGTTTATAACTTCCCGTTCACTTCGCGTGTGCATGCAGCTATTCTAATTTGTGTATATAATTGGTTTTATTTTCCAATTCAGTTGTGCTGCTAGTGCTAGCTTTTGCATTTTTCCTTTTTGTGCCTTCTTCGTCTAGCTTTTGTTTGCGCCGTCTCAAAAGCTAAACGTTTTATTTACTTGTCTCCCACGCTCTCCCACTCTCTCACTTTAGCTGTGCCGCTGCACTTCTTATCTTATTCGATCTCATTCGCTCTCTCTCTCGCTGTGACTCTTCACTTCTTTCTGCATAGCTCTATTGTTATTTTTTCCAAGTACAAGTACAGTGGTAAGTCCATATAATGTCCGGAAATATTGTCTGTTTCGTCAAAACCTGCAAAAAGGCAATTGCTGCAGGTGACCTTACAATCGGCTGCTGGCTGTGCGACAACGTCATGCACGCCAAGTGTATTGGAGTTGCAGCTCGGACGGTGGACGATGTAAAAAAAAAACATCGGCCTGCGTTTCTGTTGTGAGGCCTGTCGCGATGTTGAAAGGGAGATGATGTCTTTCATGCGGCAAACCAAAAGCGGTTTTAAGTGCATTTTAACGAGTTTTCGTAAAACTCTTGATATGTTCTTGGCGCTGGACACCCAATTTAATAGCCTTACGCTATTAAATGAGTCTCCTAGGCGCAAAAAAACTGCTATTGGTGGGCAGCATGTAGACGGACCCCAACTACCTGCAACGGGCTCTCAGCAGCAGCCTCCCTCGGCACAGCCCTCGACCTCAGCATTAATTCCAAGAGTGCTGAGATCGAGCGCTAGAAAAGATTCGGTACCCGAATGTGCAGCGGGAGTGCCCGTACCGCTGGTGATTTCTGTTTTGTCCCCTGGGGGGTCGCAAATATTGACCCCTCAAAGTCCCGTGTTTAACGATATATCTGCCCAGGGTGTTAGGCCCGGAATACCGGCCGACAATGGCACGGCAGATAACCAATCTGCCTTGCCAAAAGCCCTTATAGCGGTTCCACCGACGAGACATATTTTTGTCTCGCGGCTCTCCCCTGACCAAACATCTGAATATGTTCTCGCCTTTATACAAGGCAACACCAGAGCCGATAAAATAAAGATTAAGGTGGAAAAGTTTAAATTTTCTTACGAAAGGGACATTTCATCTTTCAAAATAAATGTCCCTAACGAGCTCTTTAACACTATTTGCTCTTCCAACTTCTAGCCAGAGTACATCGTTGTTAAGGAGTTCGAGGCGAAGAAAAAGAAAAAGCGGCCTGTAGGAATAACTCTTCCCAGGCCTGATGATACCACTGCGCATTCTACGTCTTCCAATCCCGACCCAAAAAACATAGCTACTCCCTAGGTATTTCCCATCAGAATGCAAGTGGCTTACGTAGTAAGCTTCCTAACTTGTATTCTGATAGCCTTTCTTTTTCATCTCAGGTTATTGTGCTTACAGAAGCCGGAAATTCTGAGCCCCGAAGTTTTTCCAGCTGTGTTCACAGTATATCGGCTAGATCGCCCTATCAAACGCGGGGGTGGAGTTCTTATACCGGTGGACTCCTCAATCACGTCAGAATTATTAACCTTCGAGGAATGCAACGATGTTGAATTCCTCTGTGTGAAGCTATCTATCAAAGGTAGCTCCATTTTTATTACCTGTTCCTACATACCTCCATTGTCGGAACTTCCAATTTAGTGGAATCACCTTTCCGCTATTCAGATGGTTTCCAGTATAATTTTGGATTGAGACCAGTTGGTAGTCCTAGGAGATTGGTGCTATTTGGTGCTCAAATAATTTCACCAATACTCTCCATACACCTCCACAACATGACTTTATCGCTGGCTTATTCGACATTTCGCTGCGCTTGCTCGAGCTTTGCTTCGTCTCTGATCCTGCAAGAGTCAGTTTAGTAAGGGTGGCGCCTCTGACGCAGCCCGAAGATTCTTATCATTCAACTTTCGATGCGACTCTTGATATTGGGTGTTAGGTACAGAATATTTCTGGCCGTCCAGCCAAAAAAGTCCTATGTTTTCGTAAGACGGACTTTGAAAGGCTGAATAATTTTATAAACGAGTTCAATTGGTCTCATCTATGCATTTGCACTGACGAGGCAGTTGCCGTTTATATTTTTTAACAGTGCCATGAATTCCTTTTTTACTGAATGTGTTCCGTTATATTATCCACCAAGCTCGAATACACCGCCGGTTTACTAAAGATGCCGTCAGCCGATAGGGTGCACAGGGGGATCAACGGATGACCGTGTCATCTGCCGTAACTGTGTACACCATCGGTAGTGCGACTATACTTTCCAAGCGAGAGCGGCTGGGAGCAGGTTCCTAGTCGAGGTTCGACCGGGGATGCTGACCAATTGTAGTCGGGCGGACTTAGGCATGTCTTTAATCAGCCTCCCCTCAAGTCAGGAATGTGACGCGACCCGTGCACACTGACTTCCAGGTTCGCAGCTGAGGGGTTAATCCAGCTGTGTCTGCACGGAGCCTTCCCAGGGCCAGGCAACCCTGGGTTGAAAGTGGCCTTGCCACAGCTTTAGGGCGAAGCTGCGATCGACCTGTCTTCAAAGCTCCAAACCCCCTCTGGCCCGCTCCTATTGCCAGGACGAGCAAACCGGGCGTTCATGAAATGATATGTATTTAACAAACTGAGTTTCGGGACTCCCGGGAGAGGATAAACCATAAAAACTATCAACGAAGGACGAGAAGGAGATGCTTAGACCGAGATTGGTCGCGGCATCTCACAATGTATCGGAGACCGACGAAGAAAAGTCGCAATCCGAGAGGAGGTCGAGTAGCACTCCTCAATCTTAACACACAGGTGGGGCTCAGCTGGGCACCACCTCAGAGAGGACGCAAATGTCTCACCATTAGACACGAGTGAGGGTCAACAAGATAGCCATGAACGAGGCTGAGGGCAAGATTGAACCTCGGAATGCCGGGGACAAGGCCAAATTCCCAAATTCCAATCGCGGAATTCGAGGCATACAAAACGGCTAACCCGTCGGCGTTCCAGCCCTCGAAGGCGAAGCGAATTCGTTCACAGATATTGAGCGAAAGTGTACCTAAGGCCCAGAACCCAGACATCCATACAGAGGACTGGACCATCCTCAGAGCACAGCAGGAGATGAAGGTGAGCCAACCTTTTCTCCTGCTGATTAACCGGCGCTGCCTGCCTTAGCTGGAGGCAAATAACCACCAGGTCCGGTACGGCATCAGGAAGGCCAAGATAAAAGTCTTTTTGGCCGAGCCGGACGAGATTCTGGAGGAGGTCGATGACCCCAACAAATTGTTGGACGACATGGTCATCGACGACAAATCTCCTGACGCCACCCCCACCAACATCGATGTCGAGAATCGTGCAGATTAACCTGAAGCGCAGCTCGCACGCTTCAGCTAATCTCACGATCCTTCTAAGGGAGAGGGATATCGACATCGGTTTGATACAGGAGCCTTGGACCAGGGTCGGGCACGTCGCTGGACTGAGAATCCAAGGATACACACTACTGTGCATAAACTTGAATGGTAGGTCGAGAGCTTGCATTGTAATTAAGAATAATTTTAATGCTTTTCTCTGTCTCAATCTCAGCACACCTGACCTAGCAGTGGGCAGATTCGTGGCGGCGGATGGGAGCGGAGTCACCTTATCATCTGCGTACATGGCCCATGACGAGCCGGCCCCGCCTGAGCCGGTAGTCAAGCTGCTGCAATAGGCGGAAGTGATGAAGACGACCCTGGTGCTCGGGTGTGATGCGAACGCGAGGCACACGCTCTGAGGGAGTTCGGAGACTAACGAAAGAGGTGAGTCACTCTTTGACAATATTATCTGTAGGAATAATTCGATATTTATAAGGGTAGTTCGCCGACCTTCATCTTTCCGAGCACGGAAAATTTTCAAGGTTGGGAAGAGGTGTTAGACCTCACATTACATATAGAACAAAATAATTACAGGGTCGAGAACTGGAGGGTATCAACATAACACTCCTTCTCAGACCATAGATAAATTTTATTTGAAATAACGACAACACTTAAGAAACAGGTGCCAAGAAGAAACCCCTGTTAGACGGATTGGAATAATTTCAGCGAAATTGTCCAATCTAAAGTAAACGGCAGGAGGATCAAGACTATATCCACTGCAAAGACACTCGACAAGGAGGTTGAGGACCTAACAAATATTCTGAATAACGCCTTCAAAGAGACTTGTAAGCTAACATTCTCGAAGAAGCAATACCCTCCTTGGTGGAAAAAGGAACTAAGCGAGCTCAGAAAGAGAAAGTCCTTTAACCACAGCTATGTAACCCGGGATTGGGGAACATACAAAGAGGCACAAAAAATTTACAAGAAAGCAGTATACAAGGCCAAGAAAGAGTCCTGGGAAAACAACTGCGAGTCACTGGAAGGCATAAAGGACACGGCGACAGTAAGCAAAATTCTCGCCAAAGGGCACATAAGCCCTACCCTGATCAACAGAGCAGACGGCTCTGCTACGACGACAATTGAGGAGTCACTAGAGATACTAGTTGACACCCACTTCCCAGGAAGCCTAAGAGTGAGCTCGGGACCCGAGGAGGGAACGAACTCTCAAATAGACAGACACACCTACGAAAGACATCATTACCACTGAGCGAATTCAGTGGGTAATAGATTCGTTCGATAAGTATAAAAGCCCGGGCCCAGACGGCTTAATACCGGCAATGCTACAATCAGCCAAGGATAGCATTTGCAAATGGCTAAAAGCCATTTACGAAGCTTGCTTAAGACTGACGCACATCCCACTACTGTGGAGAGAGGCTAAAGTCATTTTTATACCGAAACCGGGCAGTAGGGGGCATATCCTAGCAAAGGATTATAGACCGATAAGTCTCACCTCCTTCGCCCTAAAGACACTAGAGAGACTCCTGGACGTCCAAATCCGAGAGTCTCTAGAAGGACATCAACTCTCGGATGCGCAGCATGCGTATCGCAGAGGAAAATCAACGGAAACAGCGCTACACGTAGTTGTACATCATGTCGAGGAGACATTACAACACAATCAATACACAATGGCAGCCTTCCTAGACATCGAAGGCGCGTTCAATAACGTGAACCCCGATTCTATTCTGGGCTCCCTCAACTTGTTAGGTATTGAGAGAGGCATCAGAGAGTGGATCGGGGTCATGCTAAAGAGCAGGACGATCACAGCCGAACTGAGTGGCACTCACCTCACGCGGACTGTGAAGAGAGGCACACCTCAGGGCGGGGTACTATCGCCCCTACTCTGGATCACAAATATGAACGCCATATTGACAGATCTCAATACGGGTGGAGTTAAAGCAGTTGCATACGCAGACGACGTAGTACTGCTAGTATCAGGACCATACGTTATTAGCGAAATAATGACGGGTGCGCTAGGTCGATTAAATAAATTGGCAAAAACCTGCGGACTAGGTATCAACCCCACTAAAACGGAACTTATGCTCTTCACACGAAGAAATAAGATACCACCCTTCAACATGCCCAGTATTAACGGCATGGAGCTAAAACTATCGGAACCAGCGAAGTATCTAGGAGTTATTCTGAATAAAAAGGTCTCTTGGAAAGATAACATTGCAGAGAGAGTAAGGAAAGCAAGCATTGCATTCTACTCCTGCAGGAAAATGTTTGGGAACAAATGGGGACTGCACCCAAAGATAATTTTATGGCTCTACACTGCAGTGGTACGACCAATTCTAACATACGGAGCCCTAGTATGGTGGCCGGCACTAACTAGGGCTTACAACAGAACGAAGCTGACACGGATGCAACGGACAGCGAGTGCGGGGGCAGTGGGTGCAATGCGCTCATGCCCCGCGGCTGCTCTAAACGCTATCCTGGATATAATGCCGATAGAGCTGTTCGTGAAGGACACTGCGGCACAGAGCGCAGTAAGACTGAAGGCGAGCAATTGCTAGAGGGACTATAGCGCCGGGCACGGCAAGATCCTTGGAAACAGCGGCATTAACACAGACGTTAAGACCGACTACATGATCGCGGAAATGAAATTCGGGAACGCATTCTCGATATCATATCCATCAAGGGAAGACTGCAGTAGGGGCAAAGTAGTAGTGGAGAACGAGGTGTCCCTCTACACCGATGGCTCAAAAATGAGCTGCAGCGTAGGGGCTGGGATCTTCGTTGAAAATTGGAGAATTGAAAAGGCTTTCAATCTCTCTAACTCAGTCTCGGTCTCGGTCTTTTAGGCTGAGTTACTAGCCATAAGGGAAGCAGTCGAACTTTCCTTAAGGCAGGACTTTAGGGGCCAAAAAGAGTTCGAATCTACTCGGATAGCCAAGCGGCTATAAAATCCCTATCTGCCGTGAAAACGAACTCACGGCCGACAAAAATAAGGTACAGGAAACATGGGTACCGGGACACAACGAGAAAAGAGAAGGCAGACGAACTAGTCCGTGCAGGCTCGGCAGGGCTAAGCTCAGACTTTAAGGAGATAGCTAATAAAAAATGGCAAAGTAAGAGCGATCATAGAAGGTCAAGGGAATGTTGGCCGAGGTACGATAAGAAACGAACCAGTGAACTGCTATCCAACAGTAAGCGGGATATTAGCAGGTTCACGGCACTCACCACAGGACATTGCGCTTTCGGTTCGCACGCAATGAAGGTGGGACTGCCATACAACGCAATCTGTAGAAGCTGTAAGCAACCTACAGAGCAAGAGACACCGGAACATCTGCTCTGCTTCTGCCCAGCGCTAAACCACATCAGATTTCGCCACTTTGGTGCCTACCAGATGGAGTCACTGGGAAGTATAGGAAAGCTAAAAGTTTCAGCAATCCTAGGTTTCCTTACTGACTCTAGGTCGTACTGATTGTGAACAACAACAACAAACAGAGGGAGTGGAACAAAGAAGCTAAGCTCTAATTGGAGGCCCCAGCAATGGGCCTCACCACTGTAACCCACCTAATAAAGAGTTAAGCCGACTTAAGAATAAAAAATCTTGACTGTATGCTAAATTTAAATTCACCGGTTCTCAATCTGCCCTTTCATCTTATTTATCAGCTCGGTCAAACTTTACCGTGCTGAACGCGCAGTGTTATTAAAACTATTTATCTCGTTGTAGGGTCCAGTTCTCACAGGACCCAAAACAATTTTATAATTTAGTTAACACTAAACGTAAGCCTAAAACAAATCCATCCTCGCTTTCATTTGAAAATACTATCGCAAATAATGATCAGGCAATAGCCAACCAACTTATTCAAACTCTTCGTATTTAACCAGACTTATTCCTACGAAATACCCAAATCAAACTGAATTTTCTGTCTTAGCCTAAACGAAAGCTCTCTCCTTTTAGATCTACATCGTGTCAAGCCAGTTTATTCCTGGCTGTGTTCTCAGGTTTTGTGCCGACGCACTGTGCTATCTCCTTCTGTAATTGTTCACCTTATCCTTAGAAACCTCCCACTTTCCCATTATTTGGAAGGAATCGTTTATTATTCCTCTCCACTAAAAAAGGTAGCAAATTGGATGCCAGCAATTATAGAGGAATCTCTAAGTTGTCGGCCATCCCTAAACTATTTGAAAACATTATTACCCCTCACTTGCAGCAGCTTTGTAGATCAGTTATTTCTCCATGTCAACATGGTTTTATTAAGCAAAGATCAACAACAACAAATCTTTTGGAGCTCTCTTTCTATATTATAAAGGGCTTCCATAATAATTTTCAGACAGATGTAATCTATACTGATTTCAGTAAAGCATTTGACTCTGTTTACCATTCTCTCCTCGTTAGAAAACTCGATTTAATGATCTTAATTGGATCTCAAGTTATTTGAATGGCAGGACGCAAAAGGTCCTCTTTAAGAATAATTTATCTAAAGTTCTAAGGGATACATCTGGCGTCCCGCAAGGAAGCCATATCCAAAGTCTTGATTAAGTCCGGAGTGCACGCGCATGACGTTCGGTTCAAAAAAACTTTTTACTTTCCGCTCTACGCTGTTTAAATTGTGATGCAAATCAAAGATTACCTTCCTACTCATATAGACTCCTATTAATAAACTTATCGTCCTCAGCCATTCGTAGAACGATGCTAGGAATAACCTTTATTTTTAACCTTATCCATGGTGATGTGGAAAGTGCGGACTTTTTGAGTCAGCTTAATTTCCATGTACCATGTAGAACTACTAGATTCTATATCCCATTAGTGTTGCGCCTCCTTCGAACTGCATGAACCTTTTAGAGTGTTATGTGCAAATTATGATTTGTAAAATTAAAATTAAAATCTAAAATACTAACGCACTTAGTAAACATGCAAGCACACAACCTGGCAGCACAGCGGTAGTCAATTTTCTCGTATTCTGTCCTATATTTTCCATCGCGCCTACTAACACCTAACCCAAACAGGCATGTGCCTGGTGATTTATATAAAACGGCTATATCTCAAATTTGATCAAATTCTGTTAAAATCTGAAAATGTTATCATTTTTTTTTTTTCAAATTTTCCGATCATTCTTTTGGCAGCTATATGATATAGTCGTCCGATCCGGCCCGTTCCGACATATATACGAGTAAGAGTATATAGAAGACTAACTACAAAGTTTCATTTAGATATTTTTAAAACTGATAAACAAGTTTGCGTAGAAACGGACAGACGGACATGATGAAGAATATATATACTTTATATGGTCGGAGGAGCTTCCTTCACTGCGTTGCAAACTTATGAATGAAATTATTATACCCTGCAAGGGTATAACAAAACAAATTACAGATCTCATGCACAGATATTCGTGAATGATATGATGTACCCGTTCAGATGATATCTTCACAATGTTTGCTATCTCTATCAACTTCAGTTTACGGTCATTAAAAATTATTTTGTGAACTTTTTTGACGTTTTCGTCAGTGACAGCCTCTTTTGGGCGTCCACTGCGTTCGCCATCTTTCGTGCTCATTTCACCACGTTTAAATTTGGCATACCAATCAATGATGGTTGATTTTCCTGGTGCCGACTCTGGAAACTCTTCATCAAGCCAAGATTTTGTTTCAATTGTATTTTTTCCCTTCAAAAAGCAATATTTTATCAGCACACGAAATTCTTTTTTCTCCATCTTTTTTCAAATAACAAAAGTAGCTTCACTCAAAAAAAAAATATCTCACCCACGAATGGTCGGACTGCTGTCAAATTTTTACACGTTTCTTTTAAAGGTTGGTGCTAACTGGAAAAAATATTAATTCAATACTAGCACCGACGCCTGGACTCACTGGAAACAGGACTGGCAGCTAATCAAGACGGAACATATAAAATCATCCACATTTTTAACTTACAGAACTACGAAGAAAATCTTTTGGAATTAGACGAATACTCTATAAAATCACATTATATTATCCATTACACTTATATCTTTCTTAAGAATTAAGACAGCTACACACCGATTCACGCAGAAAAAGACAGACAAAGGCAATATAAGCAATAGAAGCAATAGGAACTGCGAGGAAGTGACTGGCAGGAACGCTAGATCACCACGATTATATGAATGAACAATTGAAAATAATAAACAAGTAGTAATGAATAGATTTATAATAAAAGAATTAACCAACCTACTAAGGTAACTATGCAATGCTACAAGTCGCTCAGAGCTGTGAAGAAATTATAAATCATAGAGCAAATATCCTAAAATATCCTAAAATATAATATACAATTAATAAAAGAAGTAATAGCTAATATAATACACACAGTTACATCGGCGAAAGCAAACACATGCATAGTAGTTACAACCAGAGAAACCACAATAATAAAATACATTTTCAGAAAAGAAATTAACTTATTTTTGAATGTAGAAGAATTACTAGAGTTTGCTAAGGTCAAATTAACGGTAACGATCCCCTAAACATTATTAGCCTACCAACCATTAGAGCAGACAACTACAAATTAAAGTAATAAAGAAAGTCCAAATTATCATCGGTATAAATCACGAACATTTATTAGAATGTTAGAAGCAACTATTTGCAATAAAAGAAGCCAATAATGATAAGACTATTTGTAACTCAGAAAAATTGTTAGCTTTAAGTAAGGATACTTATGTAACTGCACCACTAAATCTAAGAGAACCAGAATGTAAGTTAATTAACAATCAGCACATACCTGATTTTGAGGAGACACTGCCGGGCACTCTACTGCTGAAAGTTTTTAAATGGGCTAGTATCGCTAGATGGAAAAGAGCTACAACTACATATCTCTTTTATCATATATTACCGGGACTCAACGATTACTATTGGCATCAACAACAATTGAAATCAACATGGCCGAACCAGAACCTCAAATTTTCCAACTCATGGGAGAAAAAACTAACCTTGAGGACGTTCTCTTATTTCGAATATTCAAAGAACTAAACATCAACAACACAAAAGTGATCGAGAAACTAAAAGACAAAGCAACAATATCAGCTTCCTTTACCTATGGATCTACCATCATTCTCCTGGTAGTACTCCTACCGAAACGTAAACAGACGGAAAGAACAACCGCCCCTCTTCCGGAAAAACAGAAAAAGTCCGCACAATCCGGACCGGTACTCTTTTACGTTGCGACCGAGGACAGTCGCGTTTAAGGAGGGAAGAGTTAACAACCTAGTTTCCACAAACGTTGACAAAGAAGATGCAAGCTCAGTACATATGGCGCAACCGGGTGAAGAATCCAGAAGTTCAATTTACTACCAACTCAGGAAACTTCCGGATAAGTGTTCCCACGATAGCAACCCAAAAAAGATCAGTCCAGCACACGTGGCTTAGCTTATCTAGGGCATCTGCATATTTGGAAATCAATGCATTGACCAATTGTAATCGTAATCGGCCAATAGTTAGAAATCGTCATAAGCAGTCAATGAGAACAAAGAATGTCAGCGAAAGCAACGACGACAGCAGAGATGGTGACAGCCATGGAGCAACGGAGCAAAAACAATTAATAATCTTTAACTTATATAAAGTTGTAAATTTTAAGGGTTTGTATTTTTCGTATTATGTATATCATTTACATCGTTTTTTTTTACAGACACTAAGTAAGAAGGGAAAAACCGCTATTTGATTAAAAAGAGAGAAGAATAGGAACGAAATATTTCTAAACGGTGGCTTCATATCACTTTCTACATTTCCCATTGTCGGTGAGGCCTAGCAGCTAAGCAGTGTCCAGTTGTTGCAGGTTGTTAAATTCCTTCTCCATCTGCTTATTGGTGATATGTTCTGTTTTTTCGCACTTCAGTCCGACGCCATTCTTAGCAGATACGTCAGCGGTCTCGTTGCAATCGATGCCCTGGTGGCTGGGAACACAATAGATCCGCACTGACGATGTCATGCCAGTACATTTTTGGAACTAACCGCTGACGATTGCATGGATCTAATCGCCACTTCACTGCCTACGAACAGGTTAAGCACCTGACATGGACGGTGTATTATTTGAGCAAGCTGCCCTTTCCGAAGATTTCCTCCTGGAATATGCTCCTCGGGTGCCATTAATATTGTTGTTTTGACATCCAGACATCATGTGGTCGATGCGCCCGAATCCTTTCCTGATGCTACTAGGCGCATTGCAGCCTATCCTGCAGTCAATTGCGCATGGATATGTATGGAATAAATTCCCATTGTGGTTTCGAGTGCTTTTGTAGAGGTCGACCTCAGCGCCCCTGATATGCACAGCAGTTACTGCCGCTGGGCTCTCTCCATAAACTTGTTGTATGATTTTTTTCTATGGTTTGCCACCCATTAAGACTCCATACAGCCGTGTAGGACACACCACCGATACCGGTATATTCAGTCCATCAGAGCGTGAGTTAACATGCCCCTCTCCACGGCCACTTGAAAACAACAGCAATAAAAATCGCCAACATGCAGAACTCTGACAAACACCCACACACTCATACATACATATACACCCTTTTTAATATCCATGTCATCAATAGGCATCTACGCGCCGACTGCGACTTCTACCGAGTCGACGCTCTGCCGACTGCGACTTATACCGAGTCGACGCTCTGCCGACTGCGACTTCTACTACGACGCTCTGCCCACGATACAGTTACGGCGGTAGTCTAGACGGCAGTCGTCGGCAGTACCATGGCCCGGCTGTTGAGAAATTTGTTGATGATACATTTCAGAATTGGTGATGAATCATAGATGAATTGATGATGAATTTGTGGATGAATTGTTGATGAATCATCGATGGGATGCTTTTATTAGTTCGGGATGTATGTATGTATGTATGTAACGGAATCTTTGAACACTACACTGCAGTACCTGTCATCAGTAATTCATCAAAGTTTCATCAACAGTCAAGGGGTTGCTGTTGATGATTCATCGATGACAGGCCATACAAACTGTTGATGAATTTATCATGAGCATGTCCCAGGCTGTCATCCATAGAAATTCATAAACAATTAATCGATGATTCATCAACAATTCATAAACAAATTCATCAACAATTCATCGATGATTCATCAATAAAATTCATCAACGGACGAGCCATGGTACTGCCGACGACTGCCGTCTAGACAGCCGCCGTAACTGTATCGTGGGCAGAGCGTCGTAGTAGAAGTCGCAGTCGGCAGAGCGTCGACTCGGTATAAGTCGCAGTCGGCAGAGCGTCGACTCGGTAGAAGTCGCAGTCGGCAGAGCGTCGCCTCGGTAGAAGTCGCAGTCGGCGATGTAAGTGGCCTATTGATGACATGCGGTACTGCAGGGTGTTTAAGCTTGAAACTTTGCATACTTCTGAAGGACCGATTACAATGCAATAACTTGATAAAAATGTTTCATTATTCTGATTAGGATCGTCAGGGTTGATAAATTCCTTTTTTTTATAGAGCGTCTGTGTAGGAGTAAGAGACAGAGCTAGCGCGCGATCTGCGCGTGCCTGCTGGACAAGCAGAACTTGATTGCTCAAAGTTAACAGGAAAAACCCCATTCATCAAAGAGGCCTTAAATAAAATAATGAGAATACGAAATAGTTCGTAAGATATTTCATAATTACATGTTCGCAAAAATTGATTATTGATAAATCGAACTAAAATACGAAAAATAACTGAAAGCTTAGAAAATTAAAAAAACACTCATTTATAGGGACACACACTAAAAAATAGAAAATAAATAATACGTCGCTGGCGAAAGAGATAACCCGTCAGGGTTGAAAAGATAAAGGCGTGGTAGTTTTCTGAGCGTCAGGTTTTATTCGCTGCTTACATGAGACTAACTTAAAGAGAAAATACGAGCTCCCGGTCGTTTTGCCTCGTTAAAGCGAGAGCGGGAGATCGGCAATAGTTGGAGAGCGAGCGCAAGCCGGGAACGAAAAACTCGCTCCTGAGCAGAGGCGGCACAGTGAGCCCCTTACGTAAACAGGGAGAATTATGAAAATATAGAAAAATCCTACAAATAACACTGTGCAATGCTTTGCCAAGTACATGTTTAACTATTGTTAAACAAATGTGCAGCTGTAGAATATCTCGTTACGTATTGTATTTATTATGTATTTAAACGTTGTGCTTAGTGACAGCATTATGTATATGTCAAATGACAAATTTACAGCAATAGTCGATAAATAATTACAGAAAAAAAAGGTACTTGGCGTGAGTTACTACCGTGTCTCCGGATGCACCCTACGCTTTTAACTCTGAATTTAGTGATCTTGTTTATATTTATATACTTTGCTCTGAATTTAATAATTTTGTTTGTAATCATACATTTTTTTCTTCTTTTTAGTTCATCATTTCATCTTTCCAAGTGAACGGACGTGTTTTTTTCTTGCGCTCTCGTTTTGTATTAAAGATTGATTCTAAGCACCGGGGTTAACTTAAATTTTCTAATTTGTGTTTATAACTTCCCGTTCACTTCGCGTGTGCATGCAGCTATTCTAATTTGTGTACATAATTGGCTTTATTTTCCAATTTAGTTGTGCTGCTAGTGTTAGCTTTTGCATATTTTGCATTCCTTTTTGTGCCTTCTTCGTCTAGCTTTTGTTTGCGCCGTCGCAACAGCTAAACGTTTTATCTATCCATCTCCCACGCTCTCTCACTCTCTCACTTTAGCTGTGCCGCTGCACTTCTTATCTAATCTGAACTCATTCGCTCTCCCGCTCTCTCGCTCTCGCTGAGACTCTCCACTTCTTTCTTAATTGCTCTTGAATTTTCTAATTAGTTTATTAGAAAAACTAAAAAATTAAATTACGAAAAAAACCGAGTTGTGGTGGCAGACTTTTGGCGAACGAAAAAAAGAGTGGTGCGTCGCTTCGAGTTTAACATGCGAATCTTTCTCTTTCATATGCTTAGCCTAGCTTATCTAAGGTTGGCGAAGGCGAGGCGAATTCGCGAAGAGCGCGAGAGAGCTTTATTGCGCTCTCGCCTTCGCCCTAAACTAACTACACTAGACTTCAAATTGTGAATTCAGCCAACACCGGCCCCGTTGAACGCCTCCACGGCTTCAACATTCTGGAAGCGGCGCCAGCTTGTGGATCGCCCTTCGGAAGATGGCTTTATCGCTCCGTCTAAGGTCGACGACCCTGACCATGCCGTCTTCCCCTGCGTGCGTCGCGACGATCCGTCCGAGGAGCCACTGTTGAGGCGGCAGGTTGTCCTCTGCCACGATGACGAGCTGTCCCTCCTTGACGTTTTCTTGGTCGTGGTGCCACTTGCCTCGTATTTGAAGGCCCAGCACATACTCCCGGGACCATCGCCGCCAAAACATTTGCTTGGCTGACGAGACAAGCCGCCATCGCCGCAAGCAGCTGAGACCCGCCTGGTCCGGGGTCCGCAGTGCTGGTGCTGCGACGAGGGGCCCGCCTGTCAGCAGGTGTCCTGGAGTGAGTGCCTCTCCGTCGCTTGGGTCCTGGCTGAGAGCTCCGAGGGGCCGCGAGTTCATTATGGCCTCGATTCCGACGAGGACTGTCCCCAGCTCTTCTGCGTTGAGGAGTGCGCCGCCCACCGCTCGTAGGAGTAGGTGCTTGGCAGTTTTCACACCTGCCTCCCATAGTCCGCCCATGTGCGGAGCCCGAGGGGGTGTGAACGCAAATTCGCATCCGCTTTTTGATGCGAATTCGCGAATCGCGTCCGCCTGCTCCTCGAGCCTCTCGCGAAGAGCCTGGAAGTGGCGACTCGCTCTGACGAAGTTCGTCGCGTTGTCGCAATGCACGGTCTGGGGACATCCTCGGCGACCAATAAACCTTTGAAAAGCCAATAAAAAAGAGTCAGTACTTAGGTTTGAAACAATTTCTAAATGAACCGCCTTGGACGCAAAGCAAACAAATAAGGCAATGTAGGACTTATATGGGGGCCTTCCTCGTAATTTCAATGTCGTATAAACAGGGCCACAAAAATCAACGCCACATATTGCAAATGGGCGGAGAGCACAGAGTCTTTCTGCGGGAAGATTTCCCATAATTTGAGTCATCAGTCGGGGCTTGTATTTAAAACAGCGCACACACGATCGAACTGTCTGACTGCAGAGTTCCTGAGCGTTTATGGTCCAAATACGCTGTCGTAGGATGCTCACAAGTGCTCGAGGACCGACATGAAAATTTGTGTGGTGCAGATGCCGGACGTAGCTCTGCACAAATTGGGAGCGTTTCGTCAACAGCAAGGGAAACTTGGCATCGTAGGATATAGGAGCGTTTGCTAGTCGCCCCCCAACTCGCAACAACGAAAAATTGCACCAAGTGCCGGTGTCTTCATGGATGAATGGGTTCAATCGCTGAAGACTTGGGCCGACCTTGGAACCTTTACGAATTTTTACTATTTCTACTTGATACTCGTGATTCTGAATTATTTCGACGATCTTATTAAATGCTTCAGTATATTCAGTCGGTGACAGAGTTTTTTCGAAAACTATACTCTTGTCTTTACATTTTCTTATAAAGCGGAACATATAAGCGAACACTCTCAGCAGTTTCAGGTGTGGCGAGAATCCCTCGATGACGTCCAGCAAATCGGAAGTTTGCACCGCAGCGGTCAGTCCGACCACAGTCTTTCTTGATTCCTGCCG